>NC_058105.1:108330000-108936000 GCF_020171115.1 Neogale vison | reverse complement strand
TTCACCCCAGTGTTCATAGCAGCAATGTTCACAATCACCAAACTGAGGAAGGAGCTGAGATGCCCTTCAACAGACGAATGGATAAAGAAGATGTGGTCCACATATACAATGGATTATTACTCAGCCATCAGAAAGGATGAATAACCCAGACCTGGGTGGCTCAGTTGGTTGGACGACTGCCTTCGGCTCAGGGCCTGATCCTGGAGTCCCGGGATCGAGTCCCACATCGGGCTCCCAGCTCCATGGGGAGTCTGCTTCGCTCTCGGACCTTCTCCTCGCTCATGCTCTCTCTCACTGTCTCTCTCTCTCAGATAAATAAATAAAATCTTTAAAAAAAAAAAAAAAAAAGAAAGGATGAATACCCACCCATCTGCATCAGCATGGATGGAACTGGAGGAGATTATGCTGAGTGAAATAAGTCAAGCAGAGAAAGACAATTATCATATGGTTTAACTTACTTATGGAACATAAGAAATAGCATACAGGGCATTAAGAGAAGAAAGGGAAAAATGAAGGACGGTGGGGGTGGAATCAGAGGAGGAGATGAACTGTGAGGGACTATGGACTCCGGGAAACAAACTGAGAGTTTCAGAGGGGAGGAGGGTATGGGGATGTGTTAGCCCGGTGATGGGTATTAAGAAGGCCATGTCTGCTTCCTCCTCTCTCTCTCTGCCTGCCTCTCTGCCTACTTGTAATCTCTCTCTGTCAAATAAATAAATAAAATCTTTAAAAAAAAAAAAAAAGGGCGCCTGGGTGGCTCAGTGGGTTAAGCCGCTGCCTTCGGCTCAGGTCATGATCTCAGGATTCTGGGATCGAGTCCCGCATCGGGCTCTCTGCTCAGCAGGGAGCCTGCTTCCTCCTCTCTCTCTGCCTGCCTCTCTGGCTACTTGTAATCTCTCTCTGTCAAATAAATAAATAAAATCTTTAAAAAAAAAAAAAAAAAGAAGGCCATGTATTGCAATAAGCACTGGGTGTTATATGCAAACAATGAATCATGGAATACTACATCAAAAACTAATGATGTATTGTATGGTGACTAATGTAAAAAATGTTTTTTAAAAGTTATATGTATATACAAACATATACAAATGTCAGTACAAATTAAGTGGAACCTAAAGTCTATATAATACATTGGCTTTATTAAGAAAAATAATACAAAATTATATAATCAAGTTAAAATGTATATATATATATATTTTTAATATTTAAATTTCAATTAGTTAATATACAATGTAGTATTAGCTTCAGGTGTAAAATATAGTGATTCAGCCTTTTCATACAACACCCGATGATCATCACAAGTGTGCTCCTTAATCCTCATCACCTACTTAATTCATTCCCCCTCCCACATCCCCCTCCAGTAACCATGTTTGTTTTCAATAGCTAAAAGTCTGTATTTTTCAGCCATAAAAAGGAATGAAATCTTGCCATTTGCAATGATGTGGGTGGAGCAACAGACTATTATGCTAAGTGAAATAAGTCACTCAGAGAAAGAAAAATACCATATGATTTCACTCATACATGGAATTGAAGAAACAAAACAAATGAGCAAAAGAAAAAAATAAGATACAAGAGTGTTTATATTTTTTTAATGGAAAAAGAAATCACAAGGAATTTCTGGAGGTTTAATAATTCAGATTCTTTCTCTTGAAGTCTCTTTAGACAATTTTGTAGAAATGTTTATAGAAAAGTGATTTTTGTGCAAACTAGTTCCTAGAATATACTACAACTCCAAGCACTCCTACAGACTTAGGGACTTGTGCAAGAGAGAGACCCTGAAACTTAAGCTTTATTACTCTTAGAAAATCTGTCACTGCATATATATAGTGTGGGTAGCCGGTATATAGAACTTAGTTGTGCAAAAAAACCCACAGTTCTTTTTATTTTCTCATATCCACTTTGTTTTTATCGAAGATCTCCATTCTACTGGAGTAGTGGAAACTTGTTCTCAGTGAGGTGGGGTTTTATCCTTTTTCTTAAGAGATTTGGTCAAATTTCCTGGAGACTTAAAGGTGCAAGGGAATGAAAATAGACACTACTTGGTAAGGTCATTGAAGAACCAGGGTGTCTGCATCCATTGTATAGCCATTTTTTTCCCTTGGTTCTTTCTTTCCCAAGGATTGGCCTCCTTCTCTGGGACACTCCAATATTTAGACTCTTACATAAGAGGTTATCTTCAGAATAGCTCATACAGGCTTTTTATAACCAACATATGTACCTGATATGTCAACAGCAGACCAGTACTGGTCATTCTCTACCACTCTATTTTCTCCCCACGTCCGAAACTTGTAATATATTCTGGGTAGAAACAGTTTTAAAAATGAAGAAATGTTTCTCATTCTTACGAGTTTTCCCCCATTTTCATCAAGGTAAACATGTTCTCTACCTAAGGACTTTAGATTCTAGGTGTCTCTATCCAGAAGAAACTTGAAGCCTCTTTTCTTTCTCATTCCTCCCCTGAAGCTATGAACTTAGGAATTTGAGTGGGGTGGTTTGGGGACAGAGTGGAAGTGGTATGAAAAGTAGTGGATAATTCCCAGGAAAATAGTTTGTTAAAATTTAATAAATAATCTGATCATGTTTTCCAACATATAAAAATATCATCAATTATATTATTACATTAAACATATGCAATTTAGTTTCAAAAATTTTACCACTTGATTACATACATTATTCTATGCAATATCTTACTCATTTCTTTTTCCTGATCATAGTTAAACTTTGAGTATTAGCTGACTTCACAGGGAGACTATGAAGATTCTGCTGTATCACTTTTGGAGCCCAAGAGTGGATGCATTATATTATTCTTTTGATACATACTGCAAACCCACTACATGAAAAACAATGTTCCAGGTGATGGGAGTGCAGTGGTTCACAAAAAAAGATCTCTATCTTAATGAAGCTTTGACTTCACTGAGAAGAAGGATAATAAAGAGGTAGATGCATTTATGATGTCAGGTAGTAGAGGTAAAGGCTGTAAAAAAGAAAAAAAGGCAGGTGAGGGGTTAGAGAATGAAGACCGTAGTCAGGTAAGGTCTTTTACAGAAGCTCTAAAAAAATTAAGACAGTGCCCTGTGATTATCTGGTAGAAGTTCCCTGACAAGAAAAACAAGTGATGGAGGCACTGAGGGAAAAGCAGGGTCTCAGAGAAGAGGGAGAGCAGGCTAGAGTGATGGGAGATGGAGAAAAGTTTCAAAGCCAGATCCTGCAGTCAGGTACAATGCTTTAGGCCTGGATAAGAGCTTTGGATTTTATTCTCACTAAGTGAGATGGGCTCTGAGAGTTCTTTTTACTCTTGTTGCTTAGCTTTGTTTCTTAAACAGCGTGTCGTGTTTTTCATAAATAGAGCACAATGTCACTGCTTTTAGGACTGACAACTTAATTTCAGGGCATACATATTGAAGCATTACCAGGTCTCATTTGCATTCTAAATTTAATAAAAATAGGATGAAATATAAATAAAGTATATCATTTTATTTTTAAGACTAGCAGTTTATAGCACATGAATTTGATAACAAATAGGCATTTAGCTTAGAATATGCTGCACTCTATATCAAGCAAATAGGCAATTTCTCCTCCCTTTAATCACATTGTCTGACAGGTGACAGACACCTTCTATAAAAATATAATTAAAAACTTTTAGAAAGCATATTTTTCTTAAAAAAAGAAATTTTTGAGTCAGTGTAGTTAGTACTAGTATCATAGAAAAATATTTGTAACCATAAGAGACTCTTAATCTCACAAAACAAACTGAGGGTTGCCAGGGGGAGGGGAGTAGGGAGAGGGTGGTGGGGTTATGAACATTGGGGAAAGTATGTGCTATGGTGAGTGCTGTGAAGTATGTAAACCTGGCAATTCACAGACCTGTACCCCTGGGGCTAATAATACATTATATGTTAAAAAATATATATATATAAAAATTTGTGAAGATTTTTCAAATGGAAATTTCAAACTTAACCATGTAAGGGTTTCCAAGCTGAATCATTCATCTGGAGAGACAATCAGAAATACCAGATAATTTTTTTTCATGATTAAGTTGTGTTGCTCAAAAAATGATAACTAAGTCACAGCTTATTCCTTGAACCGGCCACTGTACATTACTTTTACATCATTTATATTAAGTATCTTAATAAATCTCTTGGACTGTATTCTAAGGAAATAGTCAGAGACATGAAGAAAGATTCAGGTTCAAAGATATTTATACTAGTAGGATAAAAGAAAAGTTCACAAAATCTTAAATCCCAGCAATAAGGCAAAAATCAATAGATTGTGCTATTTTGTATATTGAAGTATTACCATGATAATGAATGTTCAATATTCAGTATTCTGTGTATAAAAAAAGGAATGAAATATCTGTGGTTTTTGTGTTCCCATTCAAGTGTATCAAACTGCCAAGTTTGATTCTTCAAGAAATTCACCTTTCAATTTGATAAATCCAACATTTGCTTTTTCCAATGTTACCATTATTAATCTTAATTTCAGAAATACAAACACTATTCATTGATTTGCTTGAGATCTGTTGGGATACTTCCTGGATTACTTTTGTCTACATGTACTTCATTTTGTTTTAAAACTTAGAAACCTGATTAAGCAGTCACAAGGACTTTGTCTCTGTTAAAGCAAAATGTACTATTAGTCCCATGTTTCCCTCAACATTTGTGGATATATGGTTATCCATATATATCCAAAGAGCTTATCCAGGTCACATATTTCTAAGTTTACTTCCTTCTGATTAAACAGTAGAATGTGCTTCCAACAGCTCCTTTTTTAAACAAAGAAGATCTTACTTGTTACCAGTTTTATTTGATCTTACCTAATTTTTCCATTTTTTTCAGTTGTCCATTTAGATTATATTGAAGATGTGAGTGTCATGCCAGTCTCTAGAAGTATTGTTCTACTTTATTACTTCATCCCAACCTTATTTTTTCTTCTTCTCTGTATTAAAATTTAAATTACCAAACATCAGTTCCTGAAATTACCACTAATTAACCAATTTAATGATAATTTATAATTATGAACTTATCATTGTATGTATTGCATAAGCAAAAGTGACATTTTCTTAGATGTTTGCATGTTATTGGTGTAGAATGAATGACTTTAAGAAAAACAAATGATAAATTTTATGTTTTCTTTCTATGAAATGAATAGTAAACTGAAAATTCAGTATCTGTGTAAACTGTAAATGTGCTTTTGCTAAATTTGCCTATAGTGATGTCGTATGTTCTGGCTTTAAATCTTGGAATGATACAATTAAAAGACTAAAGGTTATAATATTTAATAGCATTACCTCTGAGAAATGTACTAAGAAATCAAACAGTAATGAGGCAAATCAACATAACTACTTCTTTTTCATGGTTTGGGCAGTATTTCACAGACAGAAGGACTATAAAGTAGGTGTGAGATCTCAGCTCCAAAGTCAGCTATAATTAGGCATCTGTACCAGAGAAAAGTCAGAAAGATTTTTCATGGCAGAATAATTTCCATGTAATGTATAATTCTGATATTCCAGCAACTGCCTAAATGACAATGAAAGGTAATATGTGCTGTAATGGCTAATAGAGCAGCCTTTGGAACCAACCTTCAGTTCAAATCCTGGATCCTGGATTCGCTAGCTGTTTGACCCCTCTGCCTCAGTTTTTCTTCTGTACAATGGGAAGGACAATAATATTATTAACTTCATAGAGTTTTCTCAATGTTATATGAATCACTAATGTGTATAAAGCACTGGGAAGTATTATAAATTGTTCTTTAAACATGTACTGTTATTATTTTGATCCCTCCTATTGTTACCTATTTATTTTTCTCATATTTCAAAAGCATTGCCTATGGCTTATGCTGAGCTGGCAACAATTTCAGAAAACAAATCAAACAAATAGGAAGGAAAATACAACAAAATAAACTCCTGTAACCAGGGGCACCTGGGTGGCTCAGTGGGTTAAGCCGCTGCCTTCGGTTCAGGTCATGATCTCAGGGTTCTGGGATCGAGTCCCAAATCAGGCTCTCTGCTCAGCAGGGAGCCTGCTTCCCTCTCACTCTTTCTGCCTGCCTCTCTGCCTACTTGTGATCTCTGTCAAATAAATAAATAAAATCTTTAAAAAAAAAACAACAAAACTCCTGTAACCAGACTTTAGAAGATTTTACTGACATTTGAAAATTATTCTTAATTCCAAAGCATCTAAGCAAAAGTCTAGCTTCTGTTTTGTTTTAAAAGCTTAGTTTTATGTAGATCTGCTCGAAATAAAGATGGGAGAATATACATTTGGTTAAGCTACAAAAAGGCTAAAATGTTTAGTCTCCTTTTCCACTCATCATCTGGAAGAAAATTATGTCATGATATACCTTTATTCAATGCTCTTGAATTTTCTCCAGTGTCTTTACATAACTTAAATACAAAGAACCAGGGTTTATTTTAATATAGGCATAACTACAACTGACAAATGATCTTATTCTGTGTTTTTAAAAGTACTTTGGACCATGAATGAAAATAATTTCTTATTTTATCAGTGAATATGCTAAATCAACAAGGATGATTTTTTTTAGTGAGCTTTATTCAAAAAATACTTCCTAAAGGTTTAATATAACTTTCATCTGACATGATGGAAAGGGAACATCTGTCACGTCAACGGGCTTTTTAAACTCTATATTGTATGCATCCCCATGGAGTCTTTATTCTGGTGTCCAAAGTTTCCTGAAATTCAGTATATATACTGAAAAATAATTTATTAAAATTGAGTAAAAAATTTGAGTAAAATCAGATCCTATTGTAACAACTTTAGTTACTTCTTTTGATATATTTGTTCATTCTAATTATAAAACTAACACAAAGTCATAGTAAAATTTTTGAACATTGCAGGCACTATTTGAAAAAAATAACACTTACACGGAGAGCAACTTACTGGTAGTAAATTCATTTCTAGATTGTTGATCTATCCATCAGTCTTTCTATATATTCATATAGCTATCTTGGGTTTCCATCAGACATATAGCCATTTCTTTTGCTTTTCTAAAATTACACATTATTCCATGAATATTTTTGTATTACTTCTATTCTCAGAAAACTTGATTATAAGGGTCCCATGATAATTACTCTTCTATATTTTACTGGGACTCTACCCTTGTGTGTCTTGTCATATTTCCTTGACTATCCCCTTCTTTTACTTTCTTGGGTGGTAGGCAAGCTATTTCAGGTCATGCCTCCCTTTTTTGAACTTGGATGAAAGAGTACATTATGAGGAACAGACTCTAGCTTCCAGAGTGGTCACCAAATTAGCAGCAGATTAGGTACCTTGAGGTCAACTTTGGCGTATAGGAAATAAGAAACTGAAGAGAGCAGGTTATGTAAGTACTGCCCTTTTCTTTATTCTGTGGATTACTCCCAGGACTGGCTACCCTTTAAGAGAAGTCTCATATGCTAAATGAACATGCCTTCAAAGCTATCTGATCTGTCTCTTTGTGGCTTAGTTGACCCAGTAGCAAATGTGGCAATGTATTGCTTGACAATGCTTTGGATATTAACTCATTTCCTTTTTTTCTTTACCCCCAATGCACTGGGCTGACACCTCCCATGTGAAATGTAGGCAAATTAATTCTTCCTTCAGGTTCCATTTTCTTAAGAAAATTATTTTTTCTTAATTTATTTAAAATATTTTCATTTCCTGGAGAAGCTACATCCATTGTTTTGGTATTATAAATATTTAATGTAATAGTATAATGGCCATTTTGTGCATGTCTTTGACTGCATTTCTTTCTATTTTACAAGACCGATGAGAAATGCCCTTATTAAAGCTCTTAAAATATGCACTGTAAGTGGATTTTTCAGAAAGGTTATGCCTATACACACACACACACACACACACACACACATTATATACACTATTTATTGTAAGTGGATTTAAAGTTATGCATATATTAGCATATATACATAATATGTGTATATATATATATCTCCCCATAAAAACTGAAAAGAATTTTCAGTGTCAAAAATCTATTTATAACTTTAAATTTTGCCAATCTAATGATCTTAAGTGGCATTTAAAAAGTATATCATCATTATTGAGATTGGATATTTTTTCATATATTTACTGGTCATCCATATTCTTCTATTTGTCAGTTTGTGCTTCAGTTATTTATATGAAAGTAAGTTTATGTTGCTTTATAAGTATTCTTTGATAATGAGAGCATCCCTTACTAATTTTGACAAAAATATATTTTATGTTTATATTTGCTCTTTTTTACAACATTTAAAAAATAATCACATTAACAATCTATACCATTTTGTCACCTACCATTGTGTTCATGTATAGAAAACTTTTCCTCATATAAAAAAGTGTTCATATATATTTCATAAAAAATAGCTATTTATTACTTTTCTAAATAGCCTGACAATTTTTACTTAATAACACTTCCTTTCTGAGTTAAGATGGTGGGGAAGTAGTAGGGTGATCCTGGGCTTTTCTCCTCCCTGGAACCCCTACTGCATTGAGGTCAGATCACATAGAATACCCAGGAAATCAATCTGAGGATTGGAAGAAGATTCTCCATGGTTGGAGGGAGACAGTGTGGTAGGCTAATTTCCTGGGGTACAGAATTCTAGTTTAAAGTTGTTCTCTCAGCATGCACTCTACCTTCGTCTTGTTTGCTTGATTTCTGAAGAAACAAGTTTATCTTGCTCCTCTATAGAATCCCTGTTTCTAATCAAATAAGTATGGTATGTCTCAGCCACCAAAGATTTGCTGTATGATTTTGTTGGCAAGACTCCCGGGTGAATTCCAACAAGGCACTGTAGCTGGGACATTAAATAAAGGGAGGAGCAAGATGGCAGAAGAGTAGGAGACCTAAATATCACCAGGATCCAGGAGTTCAGCTAGATAGTTATCAAACCATTTTGAACACCTACAAACTCAACAGGAGATAGAACCGAAGAAGAGCAGCAATTCTAGGAACAGAAAAGCAACCACTTTCCGGAAGGTAAGACGTGTGGAGAAGTGAATCCATATTTTATCCCTTCATTGTATTTAACCTTATTTTTAATATACTTATAGATTTTTTTTCTTTAAAATTTTGGGATACAATTTCTTCTAATAGATGAAAATATACCCTAAATCTGGTGCATGGCTTTCCTCTAGTCTGCAGCCTGATCACATTATTCACTCTTTTTTTTTTCTTTGTTCAAACAACCTCTTATCTTATCAATTCCTTTTTTAGAATTTTTTTAAATTTTCATCTTTATGGTCATATTCCATCCTTTCATCATCTTTACCATTATTTTTGTATAAATATAAGATTTTCTTTCTTTAAAATTTTAGGCGGTAAGCTTCTTCTAACAGACCAAAATACACCCAAAATCAAGTGTGGGGCTCTGTTCTATTCACCAGTCTAAACACACACACACACATATGGAACATTTATATTTATATTGTACTTATATTTATATATTTATATATAAATATTTTACATATTTTATATATATATATACACACACACATATATGTATGTATATATATAATTTTTCCTCCCTCTTTCATCTCCCCCCAGTTTCAGATCTCTTCTGACTTGTTTAGTATATATTTTCCTGGGGTCGATGCTACTGTTTTAGTATTTTTTTTCTCTAATTTATCTATTCTTACCTGGATAAAATGGAAAGGCAGAAAAACTCACCACAAAAAAAAAAGAACAAGAGGCAATACCAATGGCTAGGGACCTAATCAATACAGACATTAGTAAGTTAGACCTAGAGTTCAGAATGACGATTATAAAGATGCTAGCTGGGCTTAAAAAAAAAACATAGAAGATACTACAGAATCCTTTTCTGGAGAAATAAAATCCCTTTCTGGAGAAATAAAAGAACTAAAACCTAACCAAGTTGAAATTTTTAAAAAAGCCATTAATGAAGTGCAATATATAACGGAGTCTCTTATAGCTAGGATAAATGAGGCAGAAGAGAGAATTAGTGATATAGAAGACCAAATGATAGAGAATAAAGAAGCTGAGAAAAAGAGAGACAAAAAACTACTGCACCACGAGCGTAGAATTTGAGATAAGTGATACCATAAGATGAAACAATATTAGAATAATTGGGAACCTAGAAGAAGAAAAAAGAGAGAGAGGGGTACAGAAGGTATATTGGATCAAATTATACCAGAGAATTTCCCTAATCTGGTGAAGGGAACAAGTATCAAAATCCAGGATGCACAGAGAACCCCCCTCAAAATCAGTAAAAGTAGGTCCACACTCCATCATTTAATAGTAAAACTTACAAGTCTCAGGGACAAAGAGAAAATCCTGAAAGCAGCTCAGGACAAGAGGCCAATAATGTATAATGGTAGAAATATTAGATTGGCAGTAGATCTATCCGCAGAGACCTGGCAGGCTAGAAAGGACTGGCATGATATATTCAGAGCACTAAATGAGAAAAAATATGCAGCCAAGAATACTATATCCAGCTAGGCTGTCATTGAAAATAGATGGAGACATTAAAAAGCTTCCAGGACTGGGGCACCTGCATGGCTCAGTGGGTTAAACCTCTGCCTTTGGCTCGGATCATGATCTCAGGGTCCTGGGATCCAGTCCTGCATCGGGCTCTCTGCACAGCGGGGAGCCTGCTTCCCCCTCTCTCTCTACTTGTAATCTCTCTCTCTCCCTGTGTCAAATAAATAAAAATAAAATCTTAAAAACTAGTTTCCAGGACAAACAAAAACTGAAAGAATTTGCAAACATCAAACCAGCCCTACAGGAAATATTGAAAGGTGTCCTCTAAACAAAGAGCTTAAAAGTAACAGACTAGAAAGGAACAGAGACAATAGACAGTAACAGTCACCTTACAGGCAATACAGTAACAAGAAATTCATTTCTTTCAATACCTACCCTGAATGTAAATAGGCTAAATGCCCCAATCAAAAGACACAGGGTATCAGAATGGATAAAAAACCAAGACCCATTGAAATGCTGTATACAAGAAACTCATTTTAGACCCAAAGACACCTCTAGTTTTTAAGTGAGGGGGTACAAAACAATTTGCCATGTTAATGGACATCAAAAGAAAGCTGGAGTGGCAATCCTTATATCAGATAAATTAGATTTTAAACAAAGCCTATAATAAGAGATGAGGAAGGACACTATATCATACTCAAAGGGTCTGTCCAACAAGAAGATCTAACCATTTAAAATTTCTATGCCCCTAACATGGGAGCAGCTGATTATATAAACCAATTAACAACAAAATCAAAGAAACACATCAACAATAATACAATAATAGTAGGGGATTTTAACAACCTCCTCACTGAAATGGACAAATCATCTAAGCAAAAGATCATCAAGGAAATAAAGACATCAAATGACACACTGGACGAGATGGACATCCATATATTTAGAACATTCCATACCAAAACGACAGAAAACACATTCTTCTCTAGTGCACATAGAACATTCTCCAGAATAGATCATATCCTGGGTCACAAACCAGGCCTCAAGCGGTACCAAAAGATTGGGATCATTCCCTGCATATTTTCAGACCACAACGCTTTGAAACTAAAACTTAACCACAAGAGGAAAGTTGGAAACAACTCAAATACATGGAGGCTAAAGAATGTCCTACTAAAGAATGAATGGGTCAACCAGAAAAATTAAAGAAGAATTTTAAAATTTCATGGAAACAAATGAAAATGAAAACACTACTGTTCAAAATATGTGGGACACAGAAAACGTGGTCCTGAGAGGAAAGTATCTAGCAATATAAGCCTTTCTCAAGAAACATGAAAGGTCCCAAATATACAACCTAACCCTATACCTAAAGTTGCTGGAGAAAGAACAACAAAGAAAGCCTAAACCCAGCAGGAGAAGAGGAATAATAAAGATCAGAGCAGAAGTCAATGAAATAGAAACCAAAAGAATAGCAGAACAGATCAATGAAACAAGGAGCTGGTTCTTTGAAAGAATTAATAAGATTGAAAACCCCCTGGCCAGAGTTACCAAAAAAAAAAAAAGAAAGAAAGAAAGAAAAAGGACCCAAACAAATAAAATCATGAATGAAAGAGGAGAGATCACAACCAACACCAAAGAAATACAAACAATTATAAGAACATATTATGAGGAACTATACACGAGTAAATTTGACAATCTGGAAGGAATGGATGCATTCCTAGAGACTATAAACTACCAAAACTGAACCAGGAAGAAATAGAAAATCTAAACAGACCCATAACCGGCAAGGAGATTGAAGCAGTCATCAAAAATCTTCCAACAAACAAGAGCCCAGGGACAGACATCTTTCCAGTGGAATTCTACCAAATATTTAAAGAAGAATTAACACCTGTTCTGAAACTCTTCCAAAAAATAGAAATGGAAGGAAAACTTCCAAACTCATTTTATGAGGCCAGCATTACCTTGATCCCAAAACCAAAGACCCCACCAAAAAGGAGAATTACTGACCAATATTCCTGATGAACATGGAGCAAAAATTCTCACCAAAATACTAGTCAATAGGATCCAACAGTACATTAGTACATGAAAAGGATTATTCACCATGAACAAGTGGGATTTATTCCTGGACTGCAAGGTTGGTTCAACATCTGCAAATCAATCAATGTGCTATCATACACCAATAAAAGAAAGAACAAGAACCATATGATACTCTCAATAGATGCTGAAAAAACATTTGACAAAGTATAGCATCCTTTCTTGATCAAAACTCTTCACAGTGTAAGGATAGAGGGTACATACCTCAATATCATCAAAGCCATTTATGAAAAACCAACAGTGAATATTATTCTCAATGGGGAAAAACTAAGAGGTTTTCCCCTAAGGTCAGGAACATGGCAGGGCTGTCCACTATCACCACTGCTACTCAACATAATACTAGAAGTCCTAGCATCACCAATCAGACAACAAAAAGAATTAAAATGCATCTGAATTGGCAAAGAAGTCAGACTCTGACTCATTACAGATGCTATCATACTTTATGTGGAAAACTCAAAAGACTCCACTACCAAACTGCTACAACTCATACAGGAATTCAGTAAAGTGTCAGGATATAAAATCAATGCACAGAAATCAGTTGCATTCCTTTACACCAAGAGCAATACAGAAGAAAAAAATTAAGGAGTCGATCCCATTTATAATTGCACCCAAAGCCATAAGATACCTAAGAATAAACCTAACCAAAGAGGCAAAGCATCTCTACTCAGAAAAATATAAAGTACTCATAAAAGCAGTGGAGGAAGACATGAAGAAATGGAAAACCATTCCATTCATGGATTGGAAGAACACATATTATGAAAATGTCTATGCTACCTAAAGCAATCTACATATTTAATGCAATCCCTTTCAAAATACCATCCATTTTTTTTCAAAGAAATGGAATAAATAATCCTAAAATTTATATCGAACCAAAAAAGACCCCAAATATCCAGAGGAATGTTCAAAAAGAAAACCAATGTTGGTGGCATCACAATTCCAAACTTCAAGCTCTGTTACATAGCTGTAATCATCAAGACAGTATGGTACCGGCACAAAAACAGACACATAGATCAATGGAACAGAATAGAGAGCCCAGAAATGGACCCTCAACTCTATGGTCAACTAATCTTTGACAAAGCAGGAAAGAATGTTCAGTGGAAAAAAGACAGTCTCTTCAATAAATGGTGTTGGGAAAATTGGATAGCCACATGAGGAAGAATGAAACTGGACCATTTCCTTATACCACACACAAAAATAGACTCAAAATGAATGAATGGATAAGGAAAATGTGGTTCATATACACTATGGAGTATTGTGCCTCCATCAGAAAGGATGAATACCCAACTTTTGTGGCAACATGGATGGGACTGGAAGAGATTATGCTGAGTGAAATAAGTCAAGCAGAGAGAGTCAATTATCATATGGTTTCACTTATTTGTGGAGCATAACAAATAGCATGGAGGACAAGGGGTGTTAGAGAGGAGAAAGGAGTTGGGGTAAATTGGAAGGGGAGGTGAATCATGAGAGACTATGGACTCTGAAAAACAATCTGAGGGGTTTGAAGTGGCGGGGGGGTGGGAGGTCGGGGTACCAGGTGGTGGGTATTGTGGAGGGCATGGATTGCATGGAGCACTGGGTGTGGTGAAAAAAATAATGAATATAGTTATGCTGAAAATAAATTAATTATAAAAAAAAGGTGTCAAACAAAACTGAAAAAAAAATGGATGAAAGACCTCATGTGAGACAGGAATCCAACAAAATCTTTGAGGCAAACACCTTCGACCTCAGCCACAGCAACTTCTTCCTAGAAATATCGCTATAGGCAAGGGATGCAAAGGCAAAAATGAACTACTTGTGACTTCACCAAGATCAAAAGCTTTTGCACAACAAAGGAAGTAGTCATCAAAACCAAAAGACAACCAACAGAATGGGAGAAGATGTTTGCAAATGACATATCAGATAAAAGGTTAATATCCAAAATCTATAAAGAACTTATCAAATTCAATACCCAAAGAACAAATAATCCAATTATGAAATGGGCAGAGGACATGGACAGACATTTCTGCAAAGAAGACATCCAACAGACCCATGACCCATGAAAAAGTGCTCAGCATCACTGGGCATTACGGAAATACAAATAAAAACCTCAATGAGATACCACCTCAAATCAGTCAGAATGGCCAAAATTAACTAGTCAGGAAATGACAGATATTGGCAAGGATGCAGAGAAAGGGGATCCCTCCTACACAGTTGGTGGGACTGGAAACTGGTGCAGCCACTCTGGCAAACAGTATGGAGGTGCCTCAGAAAGTTGAAAATAGAGCTACCCTATGACCCAGCAATCACACTACTGGGTATTTACCCTAAAGACACAAATGTAGTGATCCAAAGGGGCAAATGCACTTGAATGTTTACAGCAGGAATGTTCACAATAGCCAAACTATGGAAAGAACCTAGATGTCCATCAACAGATGAATAGATAAAGAAGTTTTACACACACACACACACACACACACACACACACACAAACACAAACACAAACAGGAATACTATGCAGCCATCATAAAACCTGAAATCTTGCCATTTGCAATGATGTGGATGTAACTAGAGGGTATTATGCTAAGCGAAATATGTCAATCAGAGAAAGACAATTATCATATGATCTCTCTGACATGAGGAATTTGAGAGGCAGGGCAGGGGGTCGTGGTTGGTAGGGAGGGAAGAAATGAAACAAGATGGCATAGGGCAGGAGACAAACCATAAGAGACTCAATCTCAGGAAACAAACTGAGGGTTACTGTGGGTTGTGAGGGTAGGGATAGGGTGGCTGGGTTATGAACATTGGGGAGGGTATGTGCTATGGTGAGTGCTGTGAAATGTGTAAGGCTGATGATTCACAGACCTGTGCCCCAGGGGCAAATAATACATTATATGTTAATACAAAAATAATAATACTTCCTTTCCCTACAACTTTTCTAGACTCTGTAGGGAACATCTCTTTTATCATAGTCATCATCATCAGAATGGTATATAATTTTATTAAGGTAGTTTTAGATACATCTAAATTCAAACCTTAACAAATTATGTTTTGTTGTGAGGATAATAAATGCATATGTTAAAGAAAATATTACTGAAGACACTAAAATTTAAAAAGTGAAAGTGTCGTCCTTTCCTTCTCTCTCACACACACACAAAAACACAATGTAGTGTTACCCATGGTTAATGGTTTTTTGAGTTTAGTTATGGTAGTTATCATTATTACTTCAAAAATAGTTTGATTTATCAAATATAAAATGTGCAGTTTCCATTGTCTCTTCTCAGGGGAAGTAGAGAATGTATGACATTTACATTACTTCCCTCCTGTCTTCACTGTATTCTTTTTAGTTCTTCTGGTGGTTTCATTTATTTGTTTTTTTAATAAATGAGGTACTTGAATTTGCATTTCTTATTGTCTCACCTCTAAAATAACACTCTGTTTTTATTTTTATATTTTGTAAAGATTTATTTATTTATTTTAACAAGGAATGGCAGAGGGAAATAGAATCCTGAAATAGTCTCCCCAATGAGTGCAGAGCCTAAGTAGTGGCTCAATCCTAGGATCCTGGGATCATGACCTGAGTTGAAATCAAGAGTCAGTCAGACACCCCTTCCTGTTTTTGAAAGAGGAAATTAAAATTAACATGTTTCCTCCTTTGCACCTCTTTTCCATACTTATCAATTTCTGTTCATCATGTATTTTTGATGTGACATTTTTGATGTAACATCTACAGTTATTTCTCTGTAATTTTTAAAGATTTTCTCTATATGTTAATATTAAAGCATGAAAAGCAATAAACATCACTTTCCATTCAACTATCCAAATGTGTATCATACAATTAAATAGTACAACTAATCAGGCTTTGAACCATTATTATTTTCTGCAAAAAGGAAAAAATACGATGCACATATAATGGGTTTTCCTTAAATTTATTTTTAATTTTCTTTAATTTTCTGTCATATTCTGATGTCAGTGTTTTTTATAGTCCATATTGTCTTCTTTCTTGGATGTCTTTCTTGTTTTGCTGAAATGTCTTTTGGGCAACTTTTTCATAGGTATAAGATTTCTCTGTCCTTAATTAAGTGTCTGAAAATGTATTTATTTGACATTCATGGCTGATGAATGATATGACTGGGTATAGAATTTTAATTACAAATATTTATTTTTCATAAAAATTTAAATTTAAAGATACTGCTTAATTTTTTGGAACAGCTTGTTTTTGATGAAAAGTTACCTTCCCACACTTCTCTTTTCTTTGCAAATAAGATTACTTTTCCTGTATAAAATCTGTAGGGTTTTTTTTAAATGTTTAAGATGAAATTTGATAAGTGTAGTCTTATTTTATTTACTCTGCTAGGCAGTGAATGGACCCTTTAAATCTGAGCATTTACACCTTTCCATAATTCAGGGATTCATTTTTAACTTGATTAGTTCTTCCTTTCTCTGGGGTTTCCTGAATCTATATATCACATCTCGCACTTTTTTCTTGACTTTGTCTCAATTATTCTGAGAGATTTCTAGGTCTTCAATTCAAGTGTAAGATAGGTACATTTGTATTTAGTCAGTCCATTGAATTTTATACTTCCACGAATGTAGTTTAAATCTCAGATTTTCTTTAAAGATTTTATTTATTTGAGTGAAAGAGAGAGGGAGAGAGAGAGAGAGAGTGTGTGTAAGTGCATGCACAGGGGAAGGGGCAAAGCGTGAGAGAGAAGCAGGCTCCCAGCTGAGGTTAAATCAGCTGATAAAATCCCAATGTGGGGTTTTATCCCAGGACACCAGGATCATGACCTGAGTCAAAGGCAGATACTTAATGGACTGAGCCACCCAGGCATCCCTACATTTCAGATCTTCTTTGTTTTCTTGTGTCATGAAAGCAATATTCATCTCAGTTGTCTCTCAGGATGTGAATTAGATTTAATTTATTTTTTTTCCTCTGCATTTTTTTCCAATTTATTTATTTTCAGAAAAACAGTATTCACCACACCCAGTGCTCCATGTAAGCCGTGCCCTCTATAATACCCACCACCTGGTACCCCAACCTCCCACCCCCCCCCGCCACTTCAAACCCCTCGGACTGTTTTTCAGAGTCCATAGTCTCTCATGGTTCACCTCCCCTTCATTTTTTCATCCCTTACTTCTGTTACTCTGTTTTTCCTTGTCCATTTCCTTCATGCTTTGTGTTTTCCTCAAGTGCACTGTCATATGTGTTGATTTATTTATAAATGAAGTAATGCATTAATTGTCATTGATACATAGCATGCTGGGATTCACAATGGTGGTAGTTGTGTTTCCCCAACAGAACTTTTCCGTAATTCAGGCTGTCCACTGATTCTGTATAAGTAAACAGATTTTACTCTGTGGCAGTTATTCATCTTTGTATGGATGATTTGAGCAGTTAAATAGGCATACCCAAGGTCTTCATAATAGCTAAACCAAAGAGTTTTATTCTGGGAATGAAAATATCTAATATTTTTTTTCTTTTTTTGTCCAACACTTTCCTTTTCATAATCCTTTGAGGCTTGTCTCAACTTCAGTTTAGCTTCTTTGCCAAGTCACAATACACTTACTTGTAACCTTGTCCTAGAACAGACTGCTGTCTAGAAAATTTTCTTGGACTTCATTCTGAGGGCAAAATTCAATACAGCCAGTTATTCTATTTATGAGCTGTAGATAGAGCAACACAAAAATTCTGGGTGTTGTCAATAGTTTCTAAAAATAATTATCTTGAGGAATAACCCACAGCTCAGTCTGGCTTTGATAGCTGTTGACTCTTGGCTTAGTCTTCCCAGGATTTCCTTGAGAAGATCTGCTTACTTGTGGTGTTAGCTTTACTTTTGGCACTTCTGAATTTACTATTAGTCTAAACTCATTGGCTTTCTACCTACCAATAATCATCTTATCTAAAAATACAAAATTGTCACTGGGTGTGGTGAAAAAATAATGAATACTGTTTTTCTGAAAATAAATAAATTGAAAAAAATACAAAATTGTCTTAACTGACAATTCTATTATAGTTTATATGTAATAAATATATTATACATATAATACATACAAAGAAGGAGAGAATTTATTATGAGGAATTGGCTCCCATGATTATGGAGGTTAAGAATTCCCATCATCTGCCATCTGCAAACTAACAGAAACACAGGGAAAAGGTGGTGTAATTCAGAGTCTTGAGGCCTGAACACCAAGGGAGCAGATGGTATAAATTCTAGTCCAAGGACCAGAGAAGATGAGATGAGATGTCCCAACTCATGCAGTGAGTCAAGGTTGGGGGGGGGATGGTTAAAAAAAGCCAAATTCCTACTTTCTCTGCTTTTTGTTTTAATCAGGCCTTCAACTGACTAGATGATGCCCACACACATTGGACAGGACAACTACTTTACAGAGTCCACCAATTTAAATGCAAATATCATTCAGAAACACTCTCATAGGGGCGCCTGGGTGGCTCAGTGGGTTAAGCCGCTGCCTTCGGCTCAGGTCATGATCTCAGGGTCCTGGGATCGAGTCCCGCATCAGGCACTCTGCTCAGCGGGGAGCCTGCTTCCTCCTCTCTCTCTGCCTGCCTCTCTGCCTACTTGTAATCTCTCTCTGTCAAATAAATAAATAAAATCTTTAAAAAAAAAAAAAAGAAACACTCTCATAGACATACCCAGAAATTATAATTAATCTGGTCAGATAATTTGACACTTAAATTTAACCATCACAAACCTGATATGAGTCCCTATTTACTCAAGTCCTTAAGTCTCAATGTGAGGTTGTATGGAATTTCATGAAGTTCACATTCATTTTTTATAGTTACACCAAAGTACTACTAATTTTTTGTTATTGTTATGGATGGGGTATATTTTTCATTATATTTTTATGTTACTTTGATGATGTATAGAATTTTTCATATTTACTTATTTTTTGCTCTCAGCAATAAAATGCATTTTAAGTTGTGATAATTTTTTCAGATAATTTTCTGACCCTTTATGTACACAATAACATCTTTTGAAAATAATGCTAATTTTCTTTACTACTTTCCAATAGTTATATGTCATTTCTGTTTTCCACATTATTCCATAGGCTAGGACTAGTACAGCAATACCAAAAAGCAAGGTAGGAACATCACCTTTGTATGATTTCAGAATTAGAGACGTCAATTCAGTGCTTGATGGTATAGATAATACAAAGGTATTCATTATTGTGTTAAGCAGGGATCTTTATATTTTCCATCCCTTCATTTTAAATCAGAGTTAGTATTTCCTTTTATCAATGCCTTTTGGTACATTTTTCCTTTTAATACTTTTAAATCTTCCATTACCTCAAACGCTGTAAGTATTGAAAGTTTGTCATCTAGTCTGATGATTTTCAAATCAGATTTGATTTCTCAAATCTGATGATTTGAGAATGTGATGCTATGCAAGAAGAGAACAACATTAAACTACTCTTAAAAATATATTGATCTGGGGGCATCTGGATGGCTCAGTGGGTTAAGCCTCTACCTTCAGCTCAGGTCATGATCTCAGGGTCCTGGGACTGAGCCCCGCACAGGGCTCTCTGCTCAGCGGGGAGCCTGCTTCCCTCTCTCTCTGCGGCCTTTCTGCCTACTTGTGATCTCTCTCTCTGTCAAATAAATAAATAAAATCATATATATATATATATACCTATATATATCTGTTCATTGGTCAGTATGCTCTAAGGGACATTTCCTACTTTCCTCTTAGTATATTCTATCTCAGGGGGCTCAGCCCCACAACTACAAAGCCCATGGTCTTTTACCAATTAGCATCTGACTGATGCTGTCAGATCAATTATATTAATGGGATCTACTAGCAGGATATGTGAGGGTAAGTGGAGAGTGGAGAACAGATTCTAGGATATTTTTCCCACCTCTCTGCTTTACATTACCTTTTTGATGTGGCTCAATATCTTTGTGGCTGTAACTGCCGGGAGTGTTCCCCCTTCCTATCAGAAGGTCCTTACTCCTGTTTCTTTGTTACACTGCTTCCTACCCTTGTCCCTCTAGAACTAAGTATAGCAGTGGCTTCCTCCAGTACTAATAGTCAGATTGCTTTATGGTCCCCTGTTCACCCTATCTGTTCTTCTAATGCTTTTTGGACATAATATTCTCAATATTAAATTCCCTCTATTGAACTCTGTAGCTTAAATTCTCTCTGCCTGGTTTCTGACTGATATACGCTTTTAAATTAAAGTTGTTACTTAATAATCAGATGAGCAGATGATGGGGCAAAAATCATCTAAAAGTCATAACTTCAAGAAAAAATTAAAATATAAGTTGAAAATAAAGACATCAACAGTTCCTTCTGCTCCTCTTTATATCTAATCCCATCATCCAACTAAAAAAGCACTTTACTGTCTAGTAAATGAAATAACATTATAAAAAAGGAGATTTAACGGCTCTTATATATCGATTTGTGTACCTTAATTCTAAGTCTAAATCTATAAAGTGGATTGCCTCATATGTACCAGAAAAATCATTTAGCCTAATTCTATTTATGTTTGATAAATAACATATAATTAGTGGAACCAGAAGAACATTTTATCAGGTCATAAGTATTAGAAAAGATTTCCTCATTTAAAAGTATATTTTTGGCCCACCTGAGTGGCTCAGTCATTAAGTGTCTGCCTTTGGCTCAGGTCATGATCCCAAAGACCTGGGGGAGAGCTCCCCATCAGTCTCACTGCTTAGCAGGGAGCCTGCTTCTCCCTCTCCCTCTACTTGCTGTTTTGCCTGCTTGTGCTCTCTGTCAAATAAATAAATAAAATCTTAAAATAAATTTTTTAAAAATATATTTTCATCAAAAGTCCTCAGGATACATGAGTAAACACAGAAATACCACAAAATAAAAAAGTAACTCTCAACCATATTGTTTTTGAACGTTCAATATATGAAACTGTTTTTTTTAACTTTTTTTTCTTAGATTAGTTAACTTTTTAAAAGGCCCAGTAATCTCTTTGATATCAGCCACAGCAACTTCTTTCAAGATACGTCTCCAAAGGCAAAGGAAACAAAAGCGAAAATAAACTTCTGGGACTTCATCAAAATCAAAAGCTTCTGCACAGCAAAGGAAACAGTCAAAAAAACAAAGAGGCAACCCACGGAATGGGAGAAGATATTTGCAAATGACAGTACAGACAAAAGGTTGATATCCAGGATCTATAATGAACTCCTCAAACTCAACACACACGAAACAGGCAAACACATCAAAAAATGGGCAGAAGATATGAACAGACACTTCTCCAATCAAGACATACAAATGGCTATCAGACACATGAAAAAATGCTCATCATCATTAGCCCTCAGGGAGATTCAAATTAAAACCACATTGAGATATCACCTTACACCAGTTAGAATGGCCAAAATTAACAAAACAGGAAACAACATGTGTTGGAGAGGATGTGGAGAAAGGGGAACCCTCTTACACTGTTGGTGGGAATGCAAGTTGGTGCAGCCTCTTTGGAGAACAGTGTGGAGATTCCTCAAGAAATTAAAAATAGAGCTTCCCTATGACCCTGCCATTGCACTCCTGGGTATTTACCCCAAAGACACAGATGTCATGAAAAGAAGGGCCATCTGTACCCCAATGTTTATAGCAGCAATGGCCACAGTCGCCAAACTATGGAAAGAACCAAGATGCCCTTCAACGGATGAATGGATAAGGAAGATGTGGTCCATATACACTATGGAGTATTATGCCTCCATCAGAAAGGATGAATACCCAACTTCTGTAGCAACATGGATGGGACTGGAAGAGATTATGCTGAGTGAAAGAAGTCAAGCAGAGAGAGTCAATTATCATATGGTTTCACTTATTTGTGGAGCATAACAAATAGCATGGAGGACAAGGGGTGTTAGAGAGGAGTAGGGAATTTGGGTAAATTGGAAGGGGAGGTGAACCATGAGAGACTATGGACTCTGAAAAACAATCTGAGGGGTTTGAAGTGGCAGGGGGGTGGGAGGTTGGGGTACCAGGTGGTGGGTATTATAGAGGGCATGGCTTGCATGGAGCACTGGGTGTGGTGAAGAAATAATGAATAATGTTTTTCTGAAAATAAATAAATTGAAAAATAAATAAATAAATAAATAAAAAATAAATAAATCTTTAAAAAAAATAAAAGGCCCATTTTTATTTTTTTGAGGAAGGCAGAATGAAATTCACAAATACAAGTATATCTTAAAATTGGATTCATTTGGTAATATTTTTTGATAGAGAATGGAAAACTATGTAAGAATATATGGATAGCTGAATTTTCAGCATTGATCTAAGTAAATTTATTTTATTACTTTTATTTTCTGTTTCAGCATAAGATTACAAATAATTTGGTTTTATATTCCTTTATTTATTGAATTAGATTTGTCCTGCATCTGTACTTTCCTTAAAATACTGGCTTTTATTTAAATAATCAAAGACTTGCTAATACATCCAACTCATACAGGATTTAATGTTTTTAAATTAATTAAAATTATTCTAACAACATAATTCATAAACCTTTGAGTAGAGGTGCTACCACGAGTTAGGGTACTTTGGAAAACTACCTTTATTTGCAGGTCCATCTTTGAGAGAATTTAGTTTTATTATATTATGTATAATAACAAACTCAATATAAAGAATTATAATTATCAGTGAATTTTAAATGGGATCAGCATGTAAGTTTTCATAATGCATGGAAGGATACAAAATCTGAAATATTTCAGAAGTATATTTGAAAGTCAATTTGAAGATTGTAAGATTGACACACACACAAAAAAACAATTGCTGCATCTACTTAATGCAGTCTTCTTTGATGAGTTTTCAAAAAAGATATATTTGATTTCTTTCACCTCCTTCACCTCTTTTTTTTCATATCTGTACATGCCATTTCTGCCCAAGGCTCTTATTTAAATCATTTAAGTATTCTATTTAAAAATGAGGCATGTGGTAGGGAAGAAAACCTAGGAATTATGGATTCTCCCCTGGGAAACAGAATGGAGAGGAAAGATGGAATTTCACATGCAATTGGCTTTTAGGCACTGTGATGAGGGGAAACACACACCAATTTCTCAAAGCTATGCTACTGTCCATCAAATCTTTTATCCTCAGGACTCTGAAGTCTTAATGTCATTGTCTCTACCAGATAACTCACCACACTGTTACAAAAGTATTTCTTTTTTGGACAGATATCACCATGGGAATTTGGTGTCCCTGAGAATAGGGACAGCATGTTCTATACCCCCAGTAGATAGGATGGTGCCTTCCACATGACATATATTTAATAAAACTTGTTAAGTAAAGTGATTAAGTGCCCAGCTAAGAAGTGTGTAGCATTGTGCAGAATTTCAGTACATTTTTAAAAAGATTTTATTTATTTATTTATTTGACAGACAGAGATCACAAGTAGGCAGAGAGACAGGAAGAGAGAGGGGAAGCAGGCTCCCTGCTGAGCAGAGAGCCTGATGCAGGGCTCGATCCCAGGACCCTGAGATCATGACCTGAGCCGAAGGCAGAGGCTTTAACCCACTGAGCCACCCAGGTGCCCCCAGTGCATTTTTTTAGTTTTTTCTAGATTGTTTTCTAGCATGATTTCTTAGAGACACACATAGATAACCATCCACCTCACCAGAAACCAAGTGTGTTTAAATTTTTGCTTAACTTTTATACTGTTATATATTTTAATATACATTTAAAAGGACCTGGAAATAATCTTTTCGAAGCCAAAAACAAACTGAATTTAATGGCTGTCAGAAACTTACAAAGAGCTGTCTTATATATTATTGAATATATAATCCTTATTAAGCCTGCACCAATTTCTGTATTTTCTAGAGTTTCATAACTGTAAAATTTACAGGCAAAGGAAGCCCAAATAGAAATGTGATGAGCACTTTTTGTCCACACTTAATGTGTCAATATTATAAGATGATGACTAAGAAAGCCCTCTAAAGTTTACTGAAATGGTAGACTGCAAAATCTAGGACCTGCATCCCAATACACCTAACTAAAAATTTGGAGAAGAAAAAACATATAATCAGAAAGCTAACAACATGATGAGGAAATGGAAAGCCAATATTTTGGAGAAGGCAGAAATTCATAAGTGAAAGCAGTACTTGCAATGTTATATGCTACCCTTTGCAGGTGATTAAGAGGCCGACAATGGCAGTAAAAGGCTCAAAGGCTAAGTAATAAAAAGATGATATCCAGATCCTGCCAAGATGTAGAATCATTTTGTAACCTACCCCTCATTTAGGATAGTTCTTGGGATCCTGTAAACTAGGAGTAATTATGAACCAGAAAGAAACTTGCCCTTGCATGGACTAAAGCACAGTTTTAGGTCATTTAATCTCTAGAAAAATCTCAAACTCTAAAATTGGATTATGGTGATCTTAGATTGCTAATGTTTCCAAACACTTGGCAGTAGGGGGGAAGCTCCCTGGAAGTTGTTAGCACAAATACATGAGATGGTCATATTCATGGGCAGAACACAACAAAATGTCTAAATAAGTATCCAAACAAATGATCTATGCACAATAAAAAATAACCCAATACATGAGGAGACAAGATGATTGACAGTCCTACAATTAGTACAAATACCATATACAATGACACACAGAGACTGTGAATCAGCTATGTCATCCATGATCACAGAGGTAAGGGCTGAACTTAAAATATTCAGCAAGGAATAGCAAAGTATAAAAAGTAACAGTACAATTTCAAAAAGAACCAATCAGAAATTATAGAACTAAAAGATAACAATGACCAAAATTAAGAAGATAAAGTGTGGATTTTATGGCATATTTAACTCAGCTGCAAAAAACCCCAAAACCCAAAAACAAACAAACAAACAAAAAACTCCAAAAAACAACAACAACAAAAAAGAGAAACTATTGTGATTTGTAAGAGAGATCAGAAGAAGCTATCCAGAATGAATCAGGAAGAGAAAAAAGTAAATAAAATACAGAATAAAAACTAAGAGACTTAAAAGTTTTAAAATACATTTAATGGGAGTTCAGAAGAAGAGAGAAAGAAAATGGAACTTAAAAAGGGCTATGAATGTTCCAAAACTAATAGAATATATCAACCTGCACATTCAAGAATCCCAATGAATCCTACAAAAGATAAAAGAAATTGAGGCATATGTACAATATATCTGTGGAAAAGCAAAGCAAAAAATAAATAACATCTTTAAAAAAGCTCATAGGAGAATCACATTTAAAGGATCAACAGTTTAAAGGGTAGCTGCCTTTGTAATGTCAACTGTGAAAGCCAGGAGCCAATGGAGTTGTAGCGTCAAAGTATTAAAATAAAATGATCACTGATATAGAATCACATATTCTACAAAAATATTTTTCAACAACGAACAGGCAATAAAGAAATAGACTGACAAACAGAAACATGAGAATCTATCACCAGCTATCTCACAATAAAGAAAACACCAAAAAGTGTTTTTAAGGTTAAAAAAATAAGGAAAAAAAAAACTCTAAATGTAAAGTCTGAGATGCAAGAAGGAAGTAAAACCATAAAGACAATTAAATCTAAATCAACATAGAGTACATGAAACAAAAATAATAGCTGTCAGTGCTTAACATTAAAGAATTAAACCCCATAGAAATAATGTATACATAAATAAAAAATGGAGGTAACTGTAGTTCAAGTAAACTACATTGTCCACACTTTCTAAGAAGAGGGTAAAAATCAAAAAAATACTAGTCTTTGGTAATTCAGGGGTGCGGGCTATAATTTCTAGAGAAAAGAGAATTGAAAAAATAAGGAATATTAATAAATATCATAGAAAGGGAAAAAGAAATTAAGCAACATTTAACTCAAGAAAATGTAAAGAAGGAGAAAAAGTTTCATAAAACAAGTAGAGCAATATGAATGGAAATAATAAACTTAATATTTATAAACCTCAATACACTAGTTTGTTAAAGAAATGTAATGAATGCACTAATTAAAGGAAAATAGACCCAGACTTGATTTAAAATATCATCATTTCCAATGGCTGAGTAAACATCAACATGGATGGGACTGGAGGAAATTATACTGAGTGAAATAAGTCAAGCAGAGAAAGTCAATTATCATATGGTTTCACTTACTTATGGAACATAAGGCATAGCATGGAGGACATTAGGAAAAGGAAGGGGAAAATGAAGGGGAGGAAATCGGAGGGGGAGATGAATCACGAGAGGTTGTGGACTTTGAGAAACAAACTGAGGGTTTTAGCAGGGATGAGAGTGGGGGGAAGTTGGCCCAGTGATGGGTATTAAGGAAGGCATGTATTGCATGGAGCACTGGGTGTTATATGTAAACAATTAATCTTGGAACACTACATCAAAAACTAACAAAGACATACAAGTAGCTAGCAGACACATGAAAAAATGTTCATCATCATTAACCATCAGGGAAATTAAAATCAAAACCACACTGAGATACCACCTTACACCAGTTAGAATGGCAAAGTTTAACAAGACAGGAAACAACAAATGTTGGAGAGGATGTGGAGAAAGGGGAACCCTCTTACACTGTTGATGGGAATGCAAGGTAGTGCAGCCACTTTGGAAAAGAGTGTTGATATTCCTAAAAAATTAAAAATAGAGCTACCCTATGACCCTGCAATTGCGCTGCTGGGTATTTACTCCAAAGATACAGATATAGTGAAAAGAAGGGCCATATATAACCTAATGTTCATAGCAACAATGTCCACAATCACCAAACTGTGGAAAGAGCTGAGATGTCGTTCAACAGATGAATGGATAAAGAAGGTGTGGTCCAGGGGTGCCTGGGTGGCTCAGTGGGTTAAAGCCTCTACCTTCAGCTCAGGTCATGATCCCAGGGTCCTGGGATCGAGCCCCACATTGGGCTCTCTGCTCAGCAGGGAGCCTGCTTCCTCCTCTCTCTCTGCCTGCCTCTCTGCCTACTTGTGATCTCTGTCTGTCAAATAAATAAATAAATAAAATCTTAAAAAAAAATGTGGTCCATATATACAATGGAATATTACTCATCCATCAGAAAGGAAGAATACACAACTTTTGTAGCAGCATGAATTGGACTGGAGGAAATTATGCTGAGTGAAATAAGTCAAGCAGAGAAAGTCAATTATCATATGGATTCACTTACTTGTGGAACATAAGAAATAACATGGAAGACATTAAGATACAGAAAGAAAAAGTGAATTGGGGGAAATAGGATGGGGAGATGAACCATGAGGAACTATGGACTTAGAAAAACAAACTGAGGGTTTTAGAGAGGAGGGGGTTGGGGGGATGGGTAAGCCTGGTGGTGGGTATTAAGGAGGGCACGTATTGCATGGAGCACTGGGTGTGGTACATAAATAATGAATCTTAGATCACTGAAAAAAAAAACCCTAATAATGTAATGTATGATGACTAACATAACATAATAAAAAAAAATCAACCATATGTTGGGGCACCTGTGTGGCTCAGCTGATTAAGTGTCCAACTCTTGATTATGGCTCAGGTCATGATCTCAGGATTGCAATACTGAGCCCCAAGCTGGGCTCCATGTTAAGCATGGTTCCTGCCTAAGATTCTCTCTCTTCCCCTCTCCCTCTGCCCTCCCCCGGCCCCCCACAAATCAACCATATGTTATTTATAAGGGAGTTATCTGAAACAAAAGTATACAATTATATTGAAAAAGCATAGAAAAAGTAAATGTGCCATGTAAATACCAATCAAAGTAAGTGATTAATATAATTAATATATATATTAGATAAGATATATTTTAAAGCAAAAAAGCAACATTAGATATAAAGATTATTTCTGAATGATCAAAAGTTTGATTTGCTGGGAAGATGAAGCTATTCTAAATCATTATGCCTCAAATAAAATATACTCTGCATACACAGGCAAAATTTGACAAAATTACAAGAGGACGTAGAAAAATCTATAAAAATAGTGAAAGATTTTAGTATGCTTCCCTGAACTGAGAGATCAAGCAAGCAAAACATTTATAAAATAATATTTTAAGAGTTTTAAATTTGATGTGAAGGATATACAGAGAACGTTTTATCCAATGGATTAATCACATCCATTTTTTCAGGCACACAGGGAATATTTAAAACCACTAAGTAGGGAGCCTGGGTGGCTCAGTCAGTTAAGTGTCTGCCTTTGGCTCAGGTCACAATCCTGGGGTCCAGGAACCAAATCCCACATCAGATTCCCTGCTCATCGGGGAGCCTGCCTCTCCCTCTGACTACTGCTCCCCCTGCTCATTCTCTCTCTCTCAAATAAATAAAATCTTTAAAAAAGTAAAATAAAATCAGTAACTATACATATCAGGCCACAAAATAACTTAAAGAAAATCTCAGAGAATTAAAATAATGAAAACCATAGTCACTAATCACTAATTAAATGAAAGTATCAATAATATATACAGAATTTTGCAGTTTAAAAAGCCATGTTTTAGAGAAGAGGAAAGGGTGAAAATTGATGAGCTAACAAAAAAATAGCATCCATCTCAAGAAAATAGCAAAAGAAAAGCAAAAATAAACCCAAAGAATATAAAAAAGCTTCTGATAGATAAGAAAAGAAAGAAATCAATAAACCAGAGTTATAATACACAAGAAAGTACCAACAAACTAAATTTAATTCCCTAAAAAGACTAATTAAATGGATAAACTCTTAGCAAGAGAGATCAAGAAAAATAAATTGAAAGCATTAAAAAAAATCACTGTTAGAATGAAAAAGGAATTAAAAAAAAGAATGGAAAAAGAATATCACTACAGATTCAACACACATCAAAAATAATGTATTAGAGAAAACTTACTAAAGTAGATGAATTCCTAGAAAAGTGCATTTTCCTAAAATTGACATAAAAAGAAATAGAAAATCTGAATCATAGTGAAATTAATAGAATCCATATTTTAATTTCCCTCAAAGCAAATTCCAGAACAAAATGACTTCATTAAGGAAGAAAAAACCCAACAATACACAAAAACATTTCCAAAGAATAGAAAAATAGGGGACATCCCAACTCATTTTATGATAGTAGCATAACTGTAACACCAAAACATGAGAAGGACATTATGAAAAATAATATTATAGCTAAATTCTTTTATAAGCACAAATACAACAATCATAAAATATCAGAAAATTAAATGCAGTGATAAGTAAAAAGATAAATAATAAATAATAAATAACTCTAGCTTAAAGATAGATAATACATCATAATCAGGTGAGGTTTACTCCAAGAATGCAAGATTTCTTTAACGTTAAAAATATCAAATATTTTAACCCAAAAATATGAACAGGGCCAAAAGGAAAAAATCATATATATCAGTGAAGAAAATGTATTTGACAGAAGTAAATAATCATTTTTTTTTAAATTTCAAAATTTTATTTCTTTTCAGTGTTCCAGAATTCATTGTTTATGCACCACACCCATGCTCCATGTAATACATCATTTTTTTAATACATAATTTTTTAAAGATTTATTTATTTGAGAGAGAGAGAGAGAGAAAGAGCATGCAGAAGACTGGGGGCAGAGGGAGAGGGAGACTCTCCACTGAGCACAGAGCTGACAGTGGGCTTGATCTCATGACCCTGAGATCTCAACCTGAGCCAAAACCAAGCATAGGCTGCTTAACCAACTGCACCACCCCGGCACACCAGTTAATAGTCATTATTGAGAAAACCTATTAATCTAGAAAAGAAAATTTCCTGAAATGAATAAAAAGGACTTAAATTCCTAGAACAAACATTCTAGTTATAGTGAAATATTGAAAGTTTTCCCCTGAAATCAGAAACAAAAAAATATGCCTATAATAACACTGTCATCACTTATATTTAACATTTTGAAGGCCATCCCAGCTGCTGTAAAGAAGCAAGAATTTATACATGAATACATAAAGACATAAGGATTCAACACAACAATTAAATGATTATTAATTTTCATTAATAACCATATAGAGTTCTACATACATTTTTTTAATTTACTTTCTTTTCAGTGTAACAGAATTCATTGTTTATGCACCACACCCAGTGCTCCATGCAATACGTGCCCTTCATAATATCCACCACCAGGCTCCCCCAACCTCCCACCACCCGCCCCTTCAAAACCCTCAGATTGTTTTTCAGAGTCCATAGTCTCTCATGGTTCATCTCCCCTTCCAATTTCCCCCAACTCCCTTCTCCTCTCTAACTCCCCATGTCCTCCATGCTATTTGTTATGCTCCACAAATAAGTAAAACCATATGATAACTGACTCTGCTTGACTGATTTCACTCAGCATAATCTCTTCCAGTCCCATCCACGTTGATATAAAAGTTGGGTATTCATCCTTTCTGATGGAGGCACAGTACTCCATAGTGTATATGAACAAGATCTTCCTCATCCATTCATCCGTTGAAGGGCATCTTGGTTCTTTCCACAGTTTGGCAACCGTGGACATTGCTGCTATGAACATTGGGGTACAGATGGCCCTTCTTTGTATCTTTGGGGTAAATACCCAGTAGTGCAATGGCAGGGTCATAGGGAAGCTCTATTTTTAATTTCTTGAGGAATCTCCACACTTTTCTCCAAATTGGCTGCACCAACTTGCATTCCCACCAACAGTATAAGAGGGTTCCCCTTTCTCCACATCCTCTCTAACACACGTTGTTTCCTGTCTTGCTAATTTTGGCCATTCTAACTGGTGTAAGGTGATATCTCAATGTGGTTTTAATTTGAATCTCTCTGATGGCTAGTCATGATGAACATTTTTTCATGTGTCTGATAGCCATTTGTATGTCTTTATTGGAGAAGTGTCTGCTCATGTCTACATACAATTTTAAAAGGATCTATAGACAAAATATTTAAAATTAATAAGGAATGTTATCAAGGTTGTGGAATACAAGTTGATATGAAAAAATTAATTGTACCCTTATATTATGGTTTATAAACAAAAATGAGATTAATAGAAACATTTACAGAGTCACCTAAGGGACACCTAGGGGGCTCATTTGGTTAAGCATGCTACTCATGATTTCATCTCAGGTCATGATTTCAGAGTCGTGGGATGGGGAGCCCTGAGTGAGATTTTAGGCTCAGCATGGAGTCTGCTTAAGATTCTCTCTCTCCCTCTGCCTCTAGGCCTCCCCCTGCTTGTGCACACGAGCTCTCTTTCAAAATAAATAAATAAATAAAATATTATTTAAGGAACATAAAATATCCCGAAATAAGTGTAAGAAATATGTACAAGATGTCCTTACAAAATATAGCTGAGAGAAATTTAAAAAGTGCTAAATACAAAAGAAAGATGAACTAAATAGTCATTGACTGCAGAACTGAATGATTTAAAGATGTTATTTCCTCTAACTGAATATTAGATTCAAGGCACTCCCAGTCAAAATTTCCGCAGTTTTCTTTAAAATGAAAATTGAGGGGTGCCTGGGTGGCTCAGTGGGATAAAGCTTCTGCCTTCGGCTCAGGTCATGATCCCAGGGTCCTGGGATCGAGTCCTGTGTCCAGCTCTCTGCTCAGCAGGGAGCCTGCTTCTCTCTCTCTCTGCCTTTCTGCCTGCTTGTGATCTCTGTCTGTCAAATAAATAAATAAAATCTTTAAAAAAAATAAAATGAAAATTGACAGGCTGACTCTAAATGTGTATAGAAATCTGAAGGGCCAAGTACAGCCAAGGCAATCTTGAAGAAGAGCAAAACTTGGTAACTTACACTAACAAATATCAAAAATGATTACAAAAAATTGAAAATGATTAAATATAAATTAAACATAATTAAATAATTAAAAGAATTATTTAAAAATAAATTACTAAAAAATAATTAAGACAATATGGTATTTGCAAAATAATAGTAAAATAGGCCAACAGAAAAGACCTAGAGAGCTCTAAAATGACACACATATGGACAGCCACTTGATTTATGACAACTGAATGCAGTAGGGAAAGTGGTGTCTATTTGTAACAGGTCCTGGAACAATTAAACATTTATGAGAAAAAAACCTCATAATTTCTAACTCATATGTCCTAGATGCACTGTGTACCTAACTGTGAAAGTTAAAACAATATGTGGTAGAACACCTTTATAACCACAGAATAGGCAATAATTTCTCAAACAAGACATAAAAAGCAATAATTAAAAATGAGAAAAACATATTAAATAGAGTACATTAAGACTGACATGCTTTTCATATTAAAATACCCTATTAAGAGAATGAAAAAAGAAGCCAAGAAGAGGGAAAAGATAAGTTCAGCAGGAACTTCCAACAAAGTTCGTATGTACAAAATACATAGAGAACTTCTATGAAATAGTAAGAAAAAGGGAGACAACCCAATACAAAAATAGACCAAAGACACAAGCACTTGGAACAGAGGAGATCCAAATGGCCAATAATCATACGAAAAGCAGTCAATTTCATTGCTTCAATTTACATGAAGTTCAAAAACTTGGCAAACTTATCTTTTAAAACTTCTAAAACTTAGGGTAGTAGTTATGTTTTAGAAGTAATAGCAATTGGAAGGAGGTATGTTGGGGGCTTTTGAGTTTTAGAAACAGATGGCATGACTGCAATATTTTTTTTCACAGTACTGTCTCTGCTGTAGTTCCTTTTCTTGATCTGGATGACAGTTACATGGATGTGTTCACTTAGTGAAAATACACTGAGCTGTAACTATGATTAGTTCACTTTTTTGTTTTTATGTACATTATACTTCAAAATAAGTGCATAAACACACATGCTAACAAACTAAAGCAACAACCACAAAAACTTCACTGTGTGAATAAAAACAATTCCTGACAAAACCCAAACTGTAGACCAGCTGTTTATGATTTGCCTAGTAAATTTATTATAAAGCTAAGGGTTAAAAAAACCACTGGAAGAATATTAAAGGTCATTTGGGAGAAAGAACAATCTTTATAATATGACTCCAAATTCAGAAAACATATACAAATGATAAATATGACAGATTTAACCTCAAAAAATTAAAGTTCTGTATGGAAAATAAATGAACAAAGTAAAAATATAAATTGGGAAAATGCCTGCAACAAGCACTATAAAAAGTTTAAAATATTATAAACAAACTTGGGAAAATATATCTAATAAGCTCTTTTTTATAGTTAATTCTTTAATATTGCCTTTTACTCAACATGTTCCACTTATGAAAATGTAATTACTTTTTTCTTTCTCCAAATTTTTATTTTAATACCAGTTAGTTAACATACAGCATAATATTAGTTTCAGGTATAGAATTTAGGGATTCATCACTTCCATACATCACCCAGTGCTCATCACAAGTGACCTCCTTAATCCCCATCACCTATTTAACCACTCCCCCCAACAACCTCCTTCCAGCAACACTTAGTTTACTCTCTATAATTAAGAGTCTGTTTCCTGGTTTGTCCTCTTTTCTCCCCATGTTAATCTGTTTTATTTCTTAAATTCCACATATGAGTGAAACCATATGGTATTCTAAGGGATACAGGTACTCCAATGTTTATAGAGCATTATGTTTAAAGAGCATTATCAACAATAGCTAAACTATGGAAAGAGCCCAGATGTCCATCAACAGATGAACTTATAAGGAAGATTTTTATATATATAGATAGATAGATATAGATAGATATAGATAGATATCTATCTATATCTATCTATATCTATCTATCTATATATCTAGCTCCATCCCATGGAATATTATTCAGCCATCAAAAAGAATGAAATCTAGAGAGTATTAGCTAAGTGAAATAACTCAACAAGAGGCTCTCTCTTGATAGGAAATTATGTGTGATTTTTATTTCTTCTTTAGACAGATCCCTACTTTTAAAATAAGGTTGCCTTGTTTTAATATCTGAATAGCATAAAATGAATATTTTAAAAACATGCTTTTAAAAAATGTATATCCATAAATCAAGAAATATCAACTTCCCCTGAAAAGTATTCTTATTTCTTAATACCAGCTGATTTTTATTTCATAAATTAGCACTTTAGTTCACTAATTATAATGACCCATTATTTCACACTACCATACTCATTCTGGGTGAGTATATCCTTTGATATTCTTATTATTATCTTCTCAAATATGTGTAACCTTGAAAACTTAAATATATACGTAACTAACATCATACTAAATATAATACTTCTTATAGTCAACAAATGAGCAGTAGACTTTCTTGTAAAACCATCTTCTAAAGTGATAAATATCAGTTACTTTAACCACATGTTATAGTAAATATCAATAAAAATATGCACCCCTGGAAAATTGCCTTTTTGATCAATTTTGTGGAAAAAATTTGACTAAAAAAATCTAATCGTTCTTAAATATTAATATCATAGAGGGATAATAATGTTATATCTTAGTCTCTTCCAATCATGTGAGATTTGCTTCATTGTGACTGTCATCAATTGAAATATTGACACTTCTCTGATTGTAGTATTTAATTGTCCCATCATTCAAATATTAAGCCATAAGCTCTTACCATTTGATTCTATACCAACTTAAAGACTTTGTTTCCTTGAACACTTTGCAAGTTATTTTCATAGTACACCCTTATTGTGATTGTTATATTCCATGAACCAATATGAGTTATATACCCATAGCAGAGTTTGTAGCCTTCTTCCAATGTCCCCTGAGACATAATCACCTACATATGAATTGTGTTAACCATTTGTAAACAAGGAAATCATTACCAGTTTGAAAATTTTAATGTGAAGTTCTGAATCCCTGAAATTAAAGATTAACATTTTTGTTTGGGCACTGATATGGGGGGAAGCCACATAGATCATGCATTTAAACTGGGTATTTATGTATCAAATGAACCATGAAAACCACAAAGAATAAGCATTTTAGAAATAGATGGTCTGTCTGCAACATTTTTCCTACAGAACTATGTCTGCTGTGGTTTCTTTCTCAGTTATTAATGTCACCATGACACTCAGTTGACATTTTAAAGTTATTAATAACAGAGCCACATGTCAATGAACATCTTTTTCTCAGGGTATCAACTAAAACTATGAATGTGGATGACTAGATTTTAACCTGGTTTCTTCTCCAGGTTGTTCTACCTTCTTTTCCAGGATTTTGGATTACGTACTCTCATTTGCTAAATGAGAGATAGGCCATCCAGTTTTGTCTTTCAATTGACTCTAGCTCCCAATATGTAAACAACTCAAAAAGGAATATTAATGTGAGAGTAAAATATTGAAGTTTTATAAGCTAATAAACATCATTCAAGTATGCAGTCTATGTAATGGATGAGGATTATTCCCCAATGTATTCCAGACATTCTAAATAAACTTAAAGACTCTAGGGTCTGCCAGAGGCATTTATAATTCATTTTCTCCAACAATGCTCTATGCAGCAAATATTTATTACATGCTTACTATGTGTAAGACACAGCTACAGGTATTGCAAAGAATATAGTGTTGAGTGAGGTACAATTCTTACAGTCTCAGAATGTGAGTATATATGTTGATTTGGTTCTTAAATGAGTTACTTCTTCTAATTATTCTTTCTTCTAAATCAGTGGTATAGTGCCTTCAATATATTCATAGTTTTGGAACCTCTAAATAGAAATAAGAACCAACTCCCCTACCACATTCCTATCACCCAATTAATGTATTATTTAAATAATACCTTTAATTAGCAAGTGAATATTATGTCCACATTACATCAAATATTTTGTCATTTCCAAAATTTTAATTCTTAATCAGTGAGTTGTTAATTTGTTTCTAAACTACAAGCTGTTAAGAAATGTAAGTACTTAGAGGATAAAAGGACAGATTAACTATTAATGTAATGTGCCTGCAATAGTTGACACCCTACTTAGCATGACCATTATGTACTACAGCCTACAAAATTATTCTTCATGCTCCCACAGCAGAGCTAGAGTGCCATATGGCCATGCTTGTTTTTCGTCAAATAATTTTTACATAAACAGCTGGTGAACTGTTTTTATTGTAACAGTGCACATATTTTTTGAGACAGTTGGGAAGGATTGATGCAACTCCTAGTCACTGCTTGCTTTTATGTCCACATTAAGGAGAAATTCAAATTCATATTTTAAAAAATGTGGACTTTTGTATTCTTGTCACTACGGTCAGTTCACAATAAAGATTTTTTTAATGTAGTGCAGGAATTATTGGCATGTTTATAAACTTGCAGCAAGAAAGAGAAATTAATCATAAGGGATCTTCAACTTAGATGGCATATTCAGTATTTTTATTTTTACACCCTCATGAATTTTTAGAGGCAGAGCTGATATGTTTTGGACTATTTTATAGGCAGTTTTAATATGACTATATTTGGTTTTGAAACATAGCTTCAACACATTCTGATGTGATATAATAACCAGAAGATTTTTAGCAGTTTTGTGTGTATCTGTGATTTGAGTTGGTTTAAAGACTATCTGATCCAAAAGCACTCCCCATCCTCCTTGACAAGAAACTTTATCTGTTCAAAACACTAGTGGTTTCCAAACTCAAGTAGAAGCATTTTCTTTTGAATTATAAGGTAATGATGACCACTCTTCAGGTTGTTGTAAGGAGATTATCACAGTGCTTACAACATTAAATATAATTTTATAGTTAATACTTCAAAAAATTCCTTGTAACCAGAAGGTACTCCTATTAGAACATTTCATATATTCTGGTTAGGATTCATGTATTATTATATCTCTCACCAACTCCTATCACAGGCTACTAGAGACTACAAAATATGTTTCATTAGAGAAGGAAATTAATACTTATTGTGCTACTGAAAAGCTTAGGACCTTGGGGTCAGAACGATACCATACTAACGGTGTATGTAAAATGTAAGAGGAAGGAAGATTTTTCCCAACCCTCCAGGTTCATTTTATTTACCTATCTGGCCTTTATATCTTTGATTATTTCCACTTAGGGGCACATAGACGTTTTCATGGAATATTTAATTTTGATATACAAAATGGAAAAACAAAGGATCTTTTTTCATTTTTCTTAAGCCTTAAGTTTCCATTGAAGACACTCACCTAAAATAAGTTTTATAATAGTAAGTACTTTGTGAGCAAATTGTCACTTAAACATATAATAACTTGAAACCAATTTGTTTATGTGGATTTTAATTTATGTCCTAATGTTTATTTTCTTCCAATAAAATATGTACCAGATGGATGTTAAGAAAATGGATTGAGTGAGACAATACATTTTTGTAAAGGTGTCTCTTTTCCCCAAGTAAATCTATTCATATTACTTCACCAAAAGGTTAGGTCTAAGAAGGAGAAAACCAACTATACAAGTGACCTTACCTACTAACTAGAATATGTAATGGCTAGGGGACAATTCTCTATGGGCCACTTGCTTTTCTGTATATCTTGTGAGGCAGCAGTTGCCCTTTGTTCTAGATAATCTTTTCAAGAAATTCCATGTAGCAAAGAGCCTTAGAAGATATCTATCTATCTACAGATAGACATAGACATAGACATAGACACATAAAATGTCTCCAGAGCAGGGGAAAGGCATGCCTATTGCCCATTATAGAAGATTCAGGTTACCTAAGCACAGAGCTCCTCTCCTGAAACGCAACTCACTGCATGATTTGGCCCTCTTCATATCAGTCTGTGATAACTGAGGTTTGAGTTATCCCTGTAAGAAAATGCAGGTACTCTGGTGACTACCACTGCTATGAGAATAAAGTTTTTTGTCTCTTACCCAAAAGCCTTTTGCCAGCATCCATGAAATTGTGACAGGTTAACTTGTTAGCTTGCAAGAAGAATAAAAATCTAAGCCTCTTCACAGTTCATGACAGCTATCACATATCTTCATTTTTCCTTTTGCAAAGAAAAAGCAAACAAAATTAGCCTATAAAATAGCTTTTAAAAGGTATAAAATAGCATTTAAATTTTTCATTTTGTTTTTATTTTATTTGTTAATAAATTTTAATATGTATCACCAATTTGAACTTCTTAAAATCATTTAACTAGCATCATGTATATCATTTAAAAGTGAGATATGTAATATGATGAGGAATGGAAGTAAATAAAGGAATATATGTTTGATATTAGTTATTTATCAAAGCAAATCTACAGCCATTTTAACTTATCTACTTGGAGTACTGCCTTAATTTGTTTTTAAGATTTTATTTATTTAAAAAAAAAGATTTTATTTATTTATTTACAAGACAGAGATCACAAGTAGGCAGACAGGCAGGCAGAGAGAGAGAGAGGAGGAAGTATGCTCCCTCCCAAGCAGAGAGCCCAATGCAGGGCTTGATCCCAGGACCCTGGGATCATGACCTGATCCAAAGGCAGAGGCTTTAATCCACTGAGCCTCCCAGGCACCCCTTAATTTTTTAACAGAACATCAAACTCACTGAGGTTAAGTAATTATAAAAATAAACTCCATATTGTTACATATACATTATTTTTACTTGTTTATGTTCAAACATTTTTTACTTTAAATGTCAGAGGTGTAAAAATAATATATACATGGATATATGATATACTTGTACAATATATATCAATATAAACTTACATGTATTTCAATACTATTTATATATTTGTGTTATACACAAATATATGTATTTTTTACTCACAGATATATTTCACTCCCATATTGAGGAATACATGTGAATATTTAAGCCATATCACAGTAAGCTCCTTTGCTAATTATGCAACTGAATTTCTTCTAAGTTTATGCGTGAACAACTAAAAAATGTAGTTCCCATAATTTTCATATTTATTTTACATAATTATCCAAAATAGTTGTACACAATGTTTGCATGGGATTATATGCAAGAATATAGGGGGAAATAGAAGTATTTACTGAAAATTTTCATGACTTTCTTTCATAAGCTCATGTCTGATCTCCTTCTTCGTGTCTTCTTTTTTATTTATTTTTTAAATTGAAAAATAATTAATAAATGTTATATACAAATACAATACAATACTAATTATATATATAATTATATAAATATATGATTGTATTTTATATATTATGTAATATATAATTATATAATATAATACTAATATATATAAATAATACTAATATAATAGTACAATATAATGATTCAACTATCTTGCCATTTGTACCTCATGTCTTTTTCCTTTTTAATTTTAACTGCTGCACAATTTCAAACATGTATTCCTGTGAAGGAAGGAAGACATGCAATTTTATATCCAGGTGTGATGCTGTGGATATCATCACTGAGCTACGCAGACAAGTGGGCAGCAATATCATTAATTCCAGGCCATAGTTAGCTATATTACTGTGGTGCTTGCTAGACAAAGTTATATCATTTCCCTAGATTTCATCAGCATCAGGATTAATTTGTTGGCCTGTGTTGACCAGAATACTAGTGCTGGTGGGGTGAGAGTTCTGAACAACATTCACAAAGTTATTTCTCTCACCAAAGGATGAGGACTAGCCTGAGGAATAGGTACAGTTTTAGACAATCATTTTTATGCAGTTGGGGATTCATTATGGAAAACTTGGAAGACTAGAATTAGAGTACAATTTTGATCTTTTAAGAAACTTTTCTAGCTCACTAGACTGTGAATTCTGTCCTTCAGCTATAGTATCAGCATGACTCTATGCTTAGGATTAGGCCCCCAAAAAACCCAGATATAAGTAGACATGAAAAAGAGACTTCTGGACATTCACCACATTACTATTAGATTAAGGATGTTTGAAGTCTGTGCTTCCTCTTCCATTATTCCTGTTTTCAGACCTATAAACTCCAAAAAGGCAATGATACCATTGTCCCTAATTGCTAAGCAGTATGCTAAGAAATACAGATAAGTAAAAAGACAAAAATGTTGATGGTTGTTATATCTTACATATGTTATATGATGTTGGAAGTATTTACTTGTTCTTTAAAACTAACTCAGTATTTCCAAAAATCTCAACTCATCCTCAAGCCTAATCCCCATAAACAGATAATGGAAACAGAATCAAGAATTAGTTCAAACTTAAAGAAAAAGACAGAAATTAAGGATATGGTGAATATTAGCACATGAGATATTGTCAATAAAGTAGTGACCATAATGTGTTGGCTTGTGGCTGATGGGTGACTGATTAGATATGGATTTAGGAATGATAGAAGTAATAGAAAAGGGGTAAGGATACCTGTTGCATAAATTACATGTCAAAATAATAAACTGGATCTTAAAAGCTGCTTTAGGGCTCACAAAAGTAAATGTTAATATCAAAATATGATCTGCATGAGAATGACCATATCAGATGCATAGGTAAAGCACAGTTATCAATGTGGTGACCAATCTCAAAGAGAAGTAACCTATTTTGAACAAAGTACCAGCTACCTGTGAGATGAACAGTAAAACTTGTCCTTCTAAACAGGGTCTAGGTAATATGCAAATTACTCACACACCACATCTTACTCTTTTCTTTGGAGCTTATGCCTTTAGATAACATAACGTGTTTGTCGTAAGTTCATTATTCTCTTTTTTTTAAATTTATTTTTTATTTATTTTCAGCATAACAGTATTCATTGTTTTTGCACCACACCCAGTGCTCCATGCAATCCGTGCCCTCTATAATACCCACCACCTGGTACCCCGACCTCCCACCCCCCGCCCCTTCAAAACCCTCAGATTGTTTTTCAGAGTCCATAGTCTCTCATGGTTCACCTCCCCTTCCAATTTCCCCCAACTCCCTTCTCCTCTCTAACTCCCCATGTCCTCCATGCTATTTGTTATGCTCCACAAATAAGTGAAACCATATGATAATTGACTCTCTCTGCTTTTGTTTAAAATAATTTATTGAATTTTCCTGTACTTTTATGGTAATTATACAGTAATGTGCTTTCATTATGATAACAATGATTGTTTACTAGCAACACTTTACATGGTTAACTACTTATATTTTTTTAACAGTTCAGGATTTAAAACATCCTCATCCAAAATTTATTTAGCCTTAATTACAAAGCACTGTTAGTTGTTCTTTTTTTTATAATTGCAGTATTTGGGATTGGGTTAGTTACAACCAACAAATACCAGAAACTGATTCTAGATAAAAGAGTAAGGTGAGCCCTAAAATGTCCAAGAGATAAAAAGATCAGTTGAGGGGCACCTGGGTGGCTCAGTGGGTTAAGCTACTGCCTTCGGCTCAGGTCATGATCTCAGGGTCCTGAGATCGAGTCCTGCATCGGGCTCTCTGTTCAGCGGGGAGCCTGCTTCCTCTCTCTCTCTCTGCCTGCCTCTCTGCCTACTTGTTCTCTCTCTGCCTGCCTCTCTGCCTACTTGTGATCTCTGTCAAATATATAAATAAAATCTTTAAAAAAAAAAAAAAAGATCAGTTGAAAAAAAATCAGGGGCGCCTGAGTTGCTCAGTGGGTTGAGCCTCTGCCTTCAGCTCAGGTCATGATCTCAGGGTCCTGGGATCGAGTCCCACATCTGGGCTCTGTGCTCAGTGGGGAGCCTGCTTCCCCCTCTCTCTTTGCCTGCCTCTCTGCCTACTTGTGCTCTCTCACTGTCAATTAAATAAACAAAATCTTTTAAAAAAAATCAGTTGAGGAATATATATATATAATACCATTGCAGGCATGCTGAAGAGTGAAGATACATGTAAAATTACTGAAATATTTTATGTATACAAAGTTAAGAAGAACTAAGTATTAACTTATGTTTTATCAGAGATTAAATAAAGTGGATAATTAAGCATTACCAATAAAAATGGGATAGTCATGTTTCTTTAAAGTTCATTTTTTCTATTCTGAATATTCATATTCTTCTTATTATTATATAATAATCATAGAACATATTCACAAAACCTAGGTGCACAAATGCATATACACATGTAAACCATTCCCTATTAAGGTATGTTGTTATTCCACCACCTCATAAAGATCATTCATGTCTTTTCTAGCCAATTCCAATGGACCACCCTCTACATCACTCTTCTCCCATGGTTCTGATGTCAGCTATAAATTAGATCGGTTTGTTCCAGAGCTTTTAACAGCTTTATTAAAGTGTAACTGACATACAGTAAACTGCATGTATTTAAAACACACAATTTGTTAAGTTTTGGCGTATGTATACATTCATGCAACCACATCAACATAATGAATATATCTATCATCTCCAAAGGATTCCTCGTGCTCCTTTGAAGACTCCTTGGCATTTTTCCAAGTCTGTAGGCAACCACTGAATAATATCCTTTTTTTAAAAAAAAGATTTTATTTATTTATTTGAGAAAGAGAGAGCGTGAGAGAGAGCATGAGAAGGGAGAAGGTCAGAGGGAGAAGCAGACCCCCCGTGGAAGTGGGAGCCAGATGTAGGGCTTGATCCATGCACTCCAGGACTATGACCTGAGCTGAAGGCAGTCATTTAACCAACTGAGCCACTCAGGCGCCCCAACACTGAATAATATTCTTTATATCAGTATACATTCATTTTCATTTCCTAGACTCTATGTAAATGGAATTATGCAGTATGTGCTATTTAGCCTGGCTTCTTTCATTCAAAATAATTATTTAGAGATTCATGCATGCAATGGCACGTATTAATGGTTAATTCCTTTTATTGCTGAATAATATTCTATTGTATGTATATACTATAGTTTGTTTATCTGTTCACCTGATGGTGCATATTTTAAGGTATTTTCAGTTTTTCACTATTACAAATAAAGATGCTATAAACTTTCAGGATGCCTGGGTGGCTCAGTGGGTTAAGCGTCCAACTCTTGGTTTTGGCTCTGTTCATGATCTCAAGGTTGTGAGATCCAACCCTGAGTCAGGCTACATGCTCAATGCAGAGTCTTCTTGAGATTCTCTCTCTCCTTTTCCCTCTGCCCCTCCCCCCACTTCTGCATGCTCTCCCTCGCTCTCTCTCTCAAATAAATAAAATATTCTAAAAAAGATCCTATGAACTTTCATATATACATCTTTGCATGGGTATAAGCTTTCATTTCTTTCAGGTAAATGCCTGGTAGTATAACAGCTAGTATAATTGCAGGTGTATGGTTAACTTTTTAAGAAACTGATAAACTGTGGTAAAGGCTTCACGTTTATCTCATTTCAAAATCTTTTGATGGCTGCATTTTATATATATATACATATATATATATAATTATATATATATATATATACACGCACCACTTCTTTATCCATTCATCTGCTGATGGACATCTAGGTTCTCTCCATAGTTTGGCTATCATGGAAATGAAATCTTGCCATGTGCAATGACGTGGATGGAACTAGAGGGCATTATGCTTAGTGAAATAAGTCAATTGGAGAAAGACAATTATGATATGATCTCCCTGATACGAGGAAGTTGAGAGGAAACGTGGGGGTTTTGGGGGGTAGGAAAGGAATAAATGAAACAAGATGTTATTGGGAAGGAGACAAACTGTAAGAGACTCTTAATCTCATAAAACAAACTGAGGGTTGCTGGGGGGAGGGGGTAAGGAGAGGGAGGTTAGGTTATGGGCATTGGGAAAGGTATGTGCTATGGTGAGTGCTGTGAAGTGTGTAAACCTGTGTAAACCTTCACAGACCTCTACCCCTGGGGCTAATAATACATTATATGTTAATAAAAAAATTTAAAATTTTTAAATAAATATAAAAAAATAATAAATGCTGCATACAAGTGCTTCATCACATTAAAATCAAGTAGTGTTAGTTCCCCAAATTTCCTTTTCTTTTTCAAAGTCACTTCCCCTATTATTGTATCACTGTATTTCCGTGTACATTTTACAATGTATAAATTTCTTTTAAGAAAAGTCTTGTTGGGATTTTGGTGGAAATTTTACTAAATCTACAGATCACTTTAGGGAGAAATGACAACCAAAGTATCTTATTTTCCAGTCTCTAACTCTTTTTTAATGTATTATGTTAGTCACCACAGAGTACATCATTAGTTTTTCATGCAGTGTTCCATGAATGACTGTTTGCATATAACACCCAGTGCTCCATGCAATCTGTGTCCTCCTTAATACCCATTATCAGGCTAACTCTTATTTCATTTGTTTTCCTTTTATGTGCTGGCAGGTACCTATATTACAACATGGAATGATAATGGTGATAGTAGCTATTCTTATCTAATTTCCAATTTCCATTCTTTCTCCACTAAGTATGATGCTTGATAGAGGGTTTGTTTGTTGGTGGCTAGCCATTATTTAGTTTGAAAACATCTCTTCTTATCACAGATTAATACTGATTTTTACAGAGCAGATATTTAACAACTTAGGTATTTTTCTCTTTTAATTTGTCAACGTGGTAAGCCTGTCCTGTACTTACTTGCCTTCAAATCACTCTTTCCTCTTTCCTTACTCTGCTCTCTAGTGTTCAGGAGATAACCTCTGTAGGCTCCCATTCCTAAGTTCTCCAAAATTTGGCTGTTCTCATGGTTCAGGCAGTAAGGACACCAGCAGATTATAGCCCAGAAGGACAGGAAGAGCCTTTTTCCTCTGTATCAGGCAGCTTCTCCTTCAATGGTTATATCTTCCCCATGACTCTAGCTCTAACTCCCATTTTACTGGTTAACCATGGTTTTAGATTCTGTTGATGCCAATTCCCAGTCTCCTGTAACACTACTTCCTTCTTCAGTTTCTCCTTCTACACTAGAAATGGGAGTGACTTCCTCAAGTTCCTAAGTGTTGGTGTGCCTGACTACCTGGTTTGGCCTCTCCGTCATCTGAATAACCAATATCTCGCATTAAATTCCATCTGAGTTATAGAATTAGAGTAATTTCTGTTTTCCTGTATAATTTCTGACAGTTGCACTTAGCTAATTATACTGTTTGACTTTCTGTGAATCCTCTTTTCATTCCTAGAAAAAATTCAGCTCAGTCACAAACAATTAAATGTACTCAAGTCTCTTGGATCACATATAACCAAAACAAAACAAAGCAAAACACCCCTAGGGCCCTGACACTTCCTCTAAATAATTCTTTTTTTTAAAGGATTTTATTTATTTATTTGACAGAGAGAGCGAGAGATCACAAGTAGGTAGAGAGGCAGGCGGAGAGAGAGGAGGAAGCAGGTTCCCTGCTGAGCAGAGAGCCCACTGTGGGGCTCGATCCCAGGACCCTGGAATCACGACCTGAACCGAAGGTAGAAGCTCAACCCACTGAGCCATCCACGTGCCCCTCTCTAAATAATTCTATTTCTCTCTTCTTCACATTCTTCTCAAAAATAATTTTCTGCACTCACTAGTATTGTCTGTGTATTCAAAAAATTCTAAGAAGATAGAAAATGCAGCGACATATTCAGCTTGCAAGAAAATTCCAGCACTACACCTAAAACTCTGTAGAGTTACTTGTGGAAAACAGCCCAAGTGGTACTCAGAGGGATATTTATAGTCTTAAGTATATTTATTAATAAAATAGTGCAGCCACTATGGAAAACAATATGGACATTACTGAAAAAATTCAAAACAGAACTACAATATGGTCCAGCAACCCCACTTCTGGGTATTTATTGCAAGAAAATAAAAACACTAACCCAAAAAGATATATGCCCTATATTCACTGCAGCATTATTTATAATAGCTAACATATGGAAACAACTTCAGGATCCATCAATGGATGAAGGGAAAAAAGATGTGATACACACACACACACACACACACACACAAATATACACACATATATTCACAGTGGAATATTATTCAGCCATAAAAATAAAATCTTGCCGTTTGCAACAACAAAGATGGACCTTGAGGTGCATTACACTAAGTAAAGTGAGTCAGAGAAAGACAAATATTATATGGCCTGATTTGTATGTGGAATCTTAAAAAAAAAAAAGCTCAAAGATAAAGAGAACTGATTAGTGGTTGCTAAAAGCAGGGAGCAGGGGATGGGTGAAATAAGCAAAGGTTGTTAAAAGGCACAAATTTCTAGTTATAAAATAAATAAGTCTCAGAGATGTTATGTACAGCACGGTGACTACAGTTAATAACACTGTACTGCATAGTTGAAAGTTGTTAAAAGGACGGATCTTAAAAGTTCTCATCACAAGGAAAACAAAACTGTAGCTATGTGTAGTGATGTGACCTAGACTTAGTGTGGTGATCATTTCACAATATACATACTATTGAATCATTATGTTGTTCACCTAAACTAATATTATATGTCAATTATACCTCAATAAAAAAATAAAGTCCATTAGTGATAAGAGAAAACATGGAGACCATAAGAACAAGAAATTAGAAGAAAAAAGAGTAGGCTAATTTGAAAAAGAATAAAAACAATAACTAGAAATAAAATAAAAATATAGTTATTGAAATTAAAATCTCAATGAACAAAAAATGGAAATATTTACAACATGCAAAAATTTCAAGAAACTAGAGAAAGAATACCATACTGAACCCAAAGAATAGAATGTAGAAAATAATGAAGTGCAGAAATTATGAATCAGAAGACAGTGGAGCCAACTACCAAAAGCCTGATATAACTGATATAACTGACAGTTTAATAAATTTCATCAAAAAACAAAAGAAACACAAGTAAGTGATATTAGTTAAATAATATTGTATACAATATAGGTGCAAAAGGAATTTAAAAGTTATAAGTATAAATTATATTTATAATTTAAAAATTATAAGTAATTATTCACACTAATTACCAAATGGTGAATAAGGATAGCTTTTTGCATAGGAACGTATTTCATCTAATAAACTCAGAAAAAATGATAGAAATACAAAATTAACATTACGCAACCCTTAATTAATGGATAAATATGCTAATCTTCAAAGACTGTGAACATGAACACAAAGGAAGACAGACATTAGGTTCCTTTATGATAGAAATTCACAATATCACCTATGGGAAGTCTTTCCAAACAAAAAAAGAGAGTTTAAAACTATACTTTAATCTGATGAAACTTCTCCTGATTTAAAGAAGTACAGAGGGAGAAGAATACCAGTGTTGCAATCAGCAAAATCCATGACATATAAAACTGGACAAAACATGAGGTTTTTTTTTTTTCAACAACAACAAAAAAATGACAAGGAAAATAGATAGTATGCGGATGTGGGGGGTGTAGTATCTACAAATTAATGTGCATAAAGAGCAATGACAATGAATAGACTTTTGATTCTGATTCAAGAAAAAAGCATTTTTAAATAGGCACATTTTTAAATGTGAAAAATAACTGGACATTTGATGGTATTACTTTTAAGGTAGGATATGTATAATTGAACAATTATGTTTCATAAAGGATACCTATCTTTTAGAAATAGATACTTAAATATTTAAAGATGAAATGGCATCACATCTAGGATTTATTTCTTATAATTTCAGTGGAAGAGATGAGAGTAGATATGGGTAGAAATGTAACCAGGTAGGCCGTGTGTGGATGATTGAAGTATATTGGTTTTATTATACTATTCAGTCTACTTTTATATGTGTTTGAAAATTTCTACAATATATATATAATATATACATAGCCATTAAATTTAAAACCCCAAGTGATAATAGATAATTGTTTAGAAAATAATATTAATTACTCAATAGGTTCAAGCAGAAATAGATAACTACTAACAAGAAATACAAACTGAAACTATCCTCCAAGTTTCAGTCACTTTCAAGTTTCAGGACAAAGTGGTCAGGGACAAGTTCTAACAAATAACAAACAAAAAATTAACAACCATCTCATGTAAACACATCCAAAGCATAGAAAAAGATAGGCAATTTTTCAGCTTGCTTTCCTAGTCTACTTCTCCTTGATAAGAAAATCAGCTGAGGACACTGTGAAAACAGAACACTTAAGCCAAGCACACCCACACAGGCAAAGATCCTAAATAAATTCATATAAGTTTCAATATAGCAGTGAATTAAATAGAAAAAAAAAGAGGCTGAATCTAAGAAATATAACAATATCACATTAGAAAAAAAACTGCCTAAAATACATTAACAGATAAGATTTAAAAGGCATTTGATCATGTACTGAAGTAAAGAAAAAACTTCTGAAAAAAAATTCCATGTGAATGCAGGATACCATTTAGCTAACTAATATTGGAAGGGAACTTCCATCTCCTAAAACTTATAGCAAACAAACTTAAATGTGAAATGTTAGTAGCATCCCCATTAATGTAAGGAGCAAGTCAGCAGTATGTTACCAACTCTACCTGTAAACTGGATCAGAATGCATAGCCAGAGGATAAGAATACAAAAATAGATAAAAGTTAGGAATAGTAAAAAGAAATAGAAATTATTTGTCACAAATATGATCATCATTTAGAAAATCCAAAGGAAAAGATTATGGATTATTTAAGTAAATAAGGACTTAAAAAAACTGGTGTATAGATAACTATAGTAATATGAACAGCCTTGTCGTACAAAGCAGTAATTATTAAAATATGTTTATATGTATTATAAATGAGAATCAAAACTAAAATGAATTTCACTACACTGTTCAACATTAAATACATCAAAATACCTGGGTCTCAGAAAGTTATGCAGATCTGCCTCTTTCTTGTAGCAAGTAGATCTTTTTGAACAAAAAGTTCCCCGAAGTCTGTTTGACTAGTAAAGAAATCCTATCATCACTATGCATTTTCTCTGACATCTCAGAATCTGTCTTAGCCCCCCTACCTTGTGCTGCAGCTTCTCAATCTCACACCCTGGATGGAACACTGACCCACCATCTGCAAGAGTTTAAGCTGACAAACTGCCCAGTTTACGAAGAGGAGGTGATATTTTCTAAGGAGCCTTTAATCAATGAACCAGGAGCCGAAATGAGGATCTACTTCGCGAGAAGACCTTCGGTACTACTCACACCATAACAGAGGGGGCACCACAGAGTTGCGCTCCTTATCGCTCTCCCTGGGGGGGCCCCCAGGAGTAGCCGGATGTATGCACACTGACTTCCGTTTTGGGGATCTGTGGAAGGAGAGGTCTTGTTGCGAGAAGGACGGCGTCGGAGCAGCCCAGGGAGAAATCCAGACTCAACTCCAGGTAAGATAAGAATATTGAGTAAGGTTTGAGGGAATCCCCTATATCGAAAGCCCTAAGACCACACGGTCCTGTCCTTGCTGTCAGCTCTAGAAGGTTCCGGGCAGGGATAAACCGATGTAATACTCTGAATTCTCGTTCTGAGAACTCGGAGAAATAATAGCCTGGACCCGGGGTGTTCGTATGGGAGGGGTCAATGTAGGACCTTCTGTGAATTCAGTGGAACTTCCCCTCCCCCATAACAGAGGCATCTCCTCGGATCCGGGCCCCTGCTGTCAGCCCTGGGAGACCCCAATAGCTGAAGATGTTTCACTCGGGTGTTTGCTTCAGGTTATCAGAGGAAGGAGTCCGAGGCTCTACCAGGAGTTGACAAACACCCTCATTTATGTCTAGGAGAAAAAGCCTCCCTAGAACAGTGGAGGCCCTAAAAAGCCCCACCCCTGCTGTTAGCCCCGGGAGGCTCTTAGTATGGCTGTAGGGCCCAGGTGGCTGTCGCTTCACCTTTTGGTTAGTCGGGGGAAGAGGGGTACATAAAAGCCTTGGTTTAAGGCTATACTATTCAGGTAAGCGGAGGGAGTCCTAGGGGTGGGTTTTTTTGTTTTTTTAATTTTTTTTTAGATTATTTATTTATTTATTTATTTGACAGACAGAGATCACGAGTAGGCAGAGAAGCAGGCAGAGGGGGAGGGGGAAGCAGGTTCGCTGCTGAGCAGAGAACCCGATGCGGCGCTCGATCCCGGGACCCCAAGATCATGACCTGAGCCAAAGGCAGAGGCTTTAATGCACTGAGCCACCCAGGTGACCCCCTAGGGGAATGGTTTTGAGTGAAATTCATAACCTTAAACAAGGACTGAGGGGAATTCCTCCCTCAGGACAAAAGGGGTCCCAAAGAGTGTCTCCCATGCTTAAACTCAGGTGGATCCTTAGCAGGATTATGAGGCTAAGATGTCTCTCTATCCTCAGTGGTCCCAGGGAGATGAGCCCAATTAAAAGGAGATGACTTGGGCCATTCTAGAGGTCAAAGTGAGAACAGAAGCAGGGAGGATACAGAGTTAGGACCTTCCTCTGTGGTCAGTCTTGGAAAACCTTGGGGAGATCTGCATTCTGACTCTCCACCCTTCCCCCTTTCCCCCACCTCCTCCCCCACCAAACCCCCCTCCACTGCAAATTCCAGGATATCAGGTAGATGAGACCCTTTGTGTGATTTTATAGACCTCAGGTCAGTGGAAGGAGGGATACCTGAGAGTCAAGAGTCAAAGGGAGGAGCCAGGGTAAGGAATCTGAGCATTGAGCAGACCACTCATCACAGAACAGAGGCTGTTTCACAGAGCCCTCCATGTGATATCATCTCTCAAAGGGGTTCCTGGTTAAGGTATGTTAAACTGAGTCCTTCCTAAGCTCTTTCTCAAACCTTTCAAAAATATGAGTCTTGCTATAAGGGGATAGATCTAAGATCAGCCAAGAGAGGAGTCCTAGGCCCTGCAAGAGGCCAAAGTGAGGGCTCTAGGTGAGGAGTGAGAACCCTATTTATCTTAGGATGGGGAAGGTCCACATAGCTTTGCCATTGCTGTCATCTCAGGACACCCTTAGGCAGAGGTGCTCAGATGTGGTTCTCCTTCAGTTCCTTCTCCAGGATGTCAGGGAGGTGAGGGCTTTGAAATGAGGGGTCGGCATCAAATCAGGTAAGCAGAGGACCTTAGGTCCTGCAAGAAGTAAAGGTAATGACACTGAATGTGAAGAGAAATACCCCTACTCCACAACAGGGGAGGCACCATAGAGCCTAGGTTTGCCAAATCCTGTATCAGCTCCAGTAGGACTCAGGTAGGGGTGGGAGGCTTCAGCCCAAGGTGAGCTCTGGTTACTTCCAGAGTCCTCAGGGTAAAGGTTAATCCAAGAAGGGGAGCCTTGAAGCCTCTAGAGTAGAGCCTTCAAGGAAACCTGGAGGGATGGCTGTTGATAAAGCCCAAGATAGTATCTCCCTACTAGAGGATATCACACCATTTCCTCCTCTTGCCTCCAGTTCACTGAATCATCTGTAGTCTTTTTCACACTCGTGCCTGCTTCTCTGACCAGAATCATCATGCCTCGGGGCCAGAAGAGTAAGCTTCGTGCCCGTGAAAAACGCCGCCAGGCTCGAGAAGAGTCAGGGCATCTGGTGGATGCTCAGGCTACTGAACCAGAGAAAGAAAAGCCCTCTTCATCTCCATCTCCTCATTTCAAAGATGCTCCCCAGAGCTCACCTGCCACAGGAGCACACAGTAATCCTCAAATTACTGGCGGAGTCCACTCCACCAGCACTACTGCTGAAGCTGCTCCAAACACAAGATTTAATGAAGGTGCCAAAAATCAAGTGGAGGAAAAGCCAAAGGCCTCACAGGCCAAGGATACCACTGAGCACTGGCCCAGAGGCCCTATAGATAAGAAGGTTGCTATGTTGGTATACTACCTGCTATACAAGTATCAAATGAAAGAGTCCATTACCAAGGCAGATATGCTGAAAAATGTAATCCAGATTTACAAGAATCACTTCCATGAGATCCTCTGGAAAGCCTCTGAGCACTTGGAGCTGGTGTTTGGCCTTGACGTGAAGGAAGTGGATCCCAACAGGAACATCTATGTTCTTGTCAACAAATTGGAGTCCAGCTATAATGGGAGAGTAAATGAGAATGGAGGTGTGCCCAAGACTGGCCTGTTGATGACTGTCCTGGGCGTGATCTTCACAAAGGGCAACTGTGCCACTGAGGAGCAAGTCTGGGAAGTGCTGAATATGATGGGGTTATATGATGGAATGAAGAACTTCATCTATGGCGAGCCCAGGAAGCTCATCACCAAAGATTGGGTGAAAGAAGAGTACCTGGAGTACCGGCAGGTGGCCGGCAGTGATCCTCCACGCTATGAGTTCCTGTGGGGTCCCAGAGCCCATGCTGAGACCAGCAAGATGAGAGTCCTAGAATTTGTGGCCAAGATCCATAATACCGTCCCAAGTGCCTTCCCAACCTGGTATGAAGAGGCTTTGAGAGATGAGGAAGAGCGAGCTAGAGCCAGAGTTGTAGCCAAGGCTTGTACCGCTGCTATGGCAAGTGCACGCTCCAGGGCCATGGCCAGCAGCTTCTCCTGCCCCAAGTGAAGTTTGAAGAAGGTTATTACTATGTGTTTGAAGAGAACAGCTAATGTTCTCATTAGTGAAAGATCAGGGTGAGCCTGGAGATAAGAGAGTACATGACACATTTGTGTTCCTGTTTTACGTAATAATCTGGATATTTGTCTAAGTGTTTTTTGGTTTTTGGGTTTTTTTGGTTTTTTTGAGAGAGAGGATGAGAATGGTGGGGAGGCGCAAAGGGAGAGAGAGAATCTTAAGCAAGTTCCACGCCCAGCACAGAGCCTGACGCAGCTTGATCTCACGACCTTGAGATCATGCGAGAGCCAAAATCAAGAGTCACTTAACTGACTAAGCCACTCAGGCACGGCAATATTGTTCTGTTTAATAGAAGGATTAACTAACTTCAGAATCTGAGTTTGTGAATGGTGTAAATCACACATTTATTGACATTTATGAATTTTAAGAGTAAGCGTTTTACTATTTTATAGAACAAATTGGGAATTTTTCCATTTTATTCAGTTACTTGGAAAAAGATAATGTAGTAGTGGATTAGGCACTTCCTTGGAAATGTGAAAGAAGTCAGCATTAAATCCTGGGATCAAGAAATAGAGAAAAAGAAAAAGATGATACATCTTTGTATTCCTTTATCACTATTTGGTCTGTTCTGTAAATTTAAGAGATATGCTTAGATGTGCTTAGCTTATTCAAGCATGTAGACTTAATTACATCATAATAAATTGGACCTCTTGCATACCGTCTCATTTATTTCTCAGACATTCCTTCAGCATCTTATCTTTGGGGAGGCTTCCTGCTAGTACTGGGAGTGTCAGGATAAACAGGACCCACCCATAGAGTTTTAGAGTGTAGAAACAGCTGTCAAGTAAGAAAGAGGATGGGATACCCCCTAAGACCTAAGGACAAGTGAAAAGGAGAGGACCTGGGAGGATCCAGAAGTGAGAAGTCAAGTGTAAGCACCCTGAGGCTAGAGGGTCTGGGGCCTTGGGAAACTGCAAGTCCTTTGTTAGGAGTTATTTTTACCTGAAGCTGGAGGGTGGATCAGATGAAGCTGCTGTGGGAGTGAGGCAAGGGCCAGACCCTCAGAAGCTGTGCCCAGAGTTAAGAGGCTAAAGCCTGGAATGGAAAACTGTTTCAAGCAATTACTTTAAGATCATGAATTAACCAGAGAGAAATCTCCACCAGGGACAGGAATGGAAGGTGTCCTGCATCCTTTCCTGCTGTTCTTTTCCCAGTGCAGTTAAGCACAGCACACAAACGATGTTTTTGAGAAATAGGAGTGATATACAAAATGGCTATGTTCAGAAGCCACTGTGCTAATGATCTTAGCTCTGGCCTGGAAGAGACACAGCCCACTACATTAAAGTTCATTTTATTAGGTTTTGTGTAATTTGGCAAACTCCAAGTAAGGGCTAAATTTTTAATGGAACTGAAATAAAGGAAAACAGAAGTGGTCTGGATGAAAGGACAGTTGGAGGGAGGTGCTTCTTGACACAAAGGACCCTTAAGTTCCACCTAACTGGGGAAGACTCCCCCCAGCATGCAATAAGTAACATCCTGAAAACTTGCAGAGCAAGCAATTTAGCTTTACAATTTAGCTATGCATCATGTTGGCTGATTTGTTATGCTGTCTCCTAGAGTGCTACATATCCTCCGATACCTCTTGGATTAAAAAAAAAAAAGATTTTAGTAGAGTCTGGGTCAAAATATTACTAGTAGTAACTGAAAGTTATTAGACTCAGTACATGCCAGACACTATGCCAAGTGCTTTCATACATTATACATGCCAGGAATCCTACACATCAGGGCCTCTAGCTCATTTCATAGAAAAACCTTACAGATCTTTGAAATTTTCCTGACTTCCCCTGCTCAGAAATGACTAAAGTGGGACTGGACTTCTGGTCTGAATTCATTTAGGGTTCCTCGCTATTTCATGTCTCCTTGAATAAAGCAAATATTTTGTCTCTTAATTCATTTCTACTCTCATGCTCCACAATGTCTTTCAGGCAACTGAGATGAAGGACCCTCTTGCCAATGTATTAAGCCCAGGTTTAACAAATAAAAAAGAAAATGAGAATTAAAAACAATTTCAGGATATTCCCAATGAAACAGAAAGCCCAGAATCACCTGCCTTTCCCCTAACTTAGAACATTCCAAACCCTTGAAGATGTCCACTGTCTGTCCCATTCCCGACATTTGGCCGTAAAGTTTAGACTGCTCATCTGCTCTGAGTGCTTCTAAGTTTTTTTCAAAATCAGCTTGTGAACAGTCTGATTTGTCATAGGATCTACTGATTCTTATAAGATAACCCTGCAGTTAGGGAAGAGGTTTTAGAAAGCAGATGAAATTCTTAATAAAGAGGAATTTAATCTGATCATTTATTTGAGACTGGCCACTGAACCCATATGTTGATAAGTGAACTTAACAAAGTGGTCAAGAACAAAAACCTTCCTCCTAAGTGGTAGATGAGGAAAGCCAGAAGAAATCATTATATAGCAACCATGGCAGAGACTAGATTCCTAAAATCTCAGGTGTCCTTCCATGAGGATGTAGTAATTTTCTACTGCTGACAAATTGCTGTAAGTCAAGGTACTTAGAACAACACACACTCATTATCTCACATTTTTGTAGGTAATATATATGGGTTGGCTGTGCAGTTTTCTTTGTTCAGGGTTACACAAAGCCCAAATCAAGCTGTCAGTCTTGGTTCTTACTGAGATACTGAGAAGCATCTCATTCCACACATACACAGGTTGCTTTCAAAATCTAGTTCTATGAGGAATTCAGTGCCTTGTGACTATAAGACTGAGGCCCTGTTTCCTTGCTGAATGGTAGCTGGAACTGCCATAGCTACTCAAGGTCTCTCTCCACTTTTTGCATATGGGCCCCTGCTTCAGAAACAGCATGTTGACTCTTTCTCATGTGGAAACTCTTCTCCCCCCCACTCTGCGGCATTTCTTTCTGCTTCTAGCCAAACGAAGTCCTCTGCTTCTAAGGGCTCATGTCATTAGATTGGGCCCACTCAGATAATACAGTATAATCTCCCTATTTTAAGGTCCATTCAAAATTTTAATCACATATGCAAAGTGCCTTTGACCATGTAACATAACATATTGACAAGTTTTCAAGATAAAGGTATGGGCATCCTTGTGGAACAATTATTTAGTCCACTTCCAAGGCAGAAAATGTCTCCCTGGCAGATATGCCAGCTTTGATAAGAAAGAAAAAAAAATGTTAGCATACACCTGACTCTTATCTATATCTGCACCAGATGAAAATTCTGAAACTTTTTCAGTGTGCTTAAAGATACCTGAACAAGTGTTCAGCCATGTCCTTCAGGTGATGGATAGCAAAGACTCACAAGTTAGAGGTTTTTCATGCAGCAAAAGGAAGCAGAAAATTCTCAGTGTATTGAGAGTATAGAGGTTATTGGTAAAAGTTCAGAAAGGTGTTATAGAGTGAAAAAGGGTGACACCTCCCTGCTGAAATTTTCAATGTCCTTTAGAAAACTGCTGTGATTCTGTATTTGAAAACATTAGTCACATAGGGGCACTAGAAAAAGTTGCTGAATTGCAAGGAAATCTGATCTCAGAAAATCCTCCAGGAACAAAGAGAGCTAATGTTATAACAAACTAGAACAGTTGCTCTTTTCTGAGTACCTATTATGTGCCCATTAATGGGAAGGTTTACAGATCTTCAAGACACTTCATGTCTCATTATCTTTGGTTCATATGGAGGTACCTGCCAGTGGTTACAAAGGGTCATGTGACTATCCTTGACACTGTAGTATGCACAGAAGCATGCCTCTCACCTCCAAAGGTATTTGAGAACTAGTGTGCCAACTCTATGCTTTTTGTTTCACTTAACAGCAAACATGCAGAGCCTGTGTTGAGATGTGGAAGCTCATGATAGAAGCACCCTGGATTCCAGGGTCACCTGACAATAGAGACACCCTGCCAATGCCCATCAAATTTTATGTACAAAACAATTTAAATTTTGTTATATTAAGCCATTTGCAATCAGATTTTTCCAATTACATCTCATTTACTTTATCTGAAAACTACACAGATAGTATTTCTGTTCTCTTATTTAAATATTTTAATGTCAAAGGAAATAAGGCATATGTTCTTGTTGCCAAAAAATTCTAATAGGGACACCTGGGTGGCTTGGGGCGCCTGAGTGTCTCAGTTGTTAAGCATATGCCTTCAGCTCAGGTCAAGATCTTAAGGTCCTGGGATTGAGCTCCTACTCAGCGGGAAGCCTGCTTCTTCCTCTCCCCCTTCCCGGCTTGTGTTCCCTCTCTCGCTGTGTCTCTCTTTGTCAAATAAATAAATAAAATCTTTAAAAAAAAATCTAACAATAGGGAGAGATTAAAATTCTTCCTTACTATGTTCTTTCAAATTTTATCCCTTCCTAGAGGTAACTGCATTAAAAAATCTTGTGTGTAGTATTTTAAGACTGATTCTAGGCCTATTCTTACATACATGGGTTAGAAAAATACACTGTAATGATTGTCTTATGGTTTCACTTATTTGTGGAGGATATTCATTATCCTTCCTTAATACCCATCACTGGGCTCAGCCATCCCCCCACCTCCCTCCCCTCTAAAACCCTGTTTGATTCCTGGAGTCCACAGTCTCTCATGGTTCATCTCCCCTTCTGATTCCTCTCCTTCATTTTCCCTTCCTTCTCCTAATGTCCTCCAGGGTATTCCGTGTGTTCCACCAATAAGTGGTGATGGATATTAAGGAGGGCACATATTGCATAGAGAACTGGGTGTTATATGCGAACAATGAATCATGGAACACTACATCAAAAACTAATGATGTGGGGCGCCTGGGTGGCTCATTGGGTTAAGCTGCTGCCTTCGGCTCAGGTCATGATCTCAGGGTCCTGGGATCGAGTCCCGCATCGGGCTCTCTGCTCAGCAGGGAGCCTGCTTCCCTCTCTCTCTCTCTCTCTGCCTGCCTCTCCATCTACTTGTGATTTCTCTCTGTCAAAAAAAAAAAAAAAAAACCTAATGATGTACTATATGGTGACTAACATAACATAATAAAAAATTACTTTAAATTTTAAAAAGGATATCTACACCCTTTTAATCTATTCTAACTTTTACACTAACAATATGAACTATTTAATAAAATTCTGAAGAAAAAAACATAAATCAATCATTCAGAGACATTTATATCCATTTTCATATATCCCCTTTCAATCTATATTGCTATGTGAACATGTTTACTTTGTTGAAATCACAGGATACATATAATTCTCTATTACTTCTTTGCTTACTTCTTATTTTATTCTCCATTTTTTGCCATGTTTTACTTTGTTTTCTATAATTGTAGTTTTTAGAAACTAGATTGATTTTATTGGCTTTAAACCACAATTCATTTAACCATTGCCTCAATGTTGGGTACTTATTTTTTTCTAATCCATGTTATTTTATGTACCAATGTAAAGAATATCTTTTGCTATAAACTTTTTTTAAAAGAAAAATACACTTTGAGTTTCAAAAATACACATATAACAGTGTACATATCATCTTGCCTCTTGTCCTCATCCCTGAATAAAATAAATGCAGGATTTTTCCAAGAGAGCACAAATAGATCTACCTCACTCTGTTAATTTTAGAATTCTAAATCACATATGTGCCATAATTAATTTAAATATTCTCCTCTTGATGGACACACAAATTGTTTCTCATGATTACGAGAACTGATATCAACATAACTGAACATCATTTCTTGGGCAAATGTGTATGTTTTATTATGGAGAGATGTAGAAAAATGCAATTAGAGTGGAAAGAATCTGACAACAGTGAAGTTTTACAAATATTGATGACATTCTGTTCTAATAATGTTATACCAAATTATCTTTTCATATATTTACTTATGTGAATAAATTAAGCTTTCAGTGGCATTTTATTTTATCAATCTTTCAAATTTTGGTCAAACTTTTGATCAAAAATATACTACCTCTCTGATAATTTAATTTGTATTACTCTATTTTCTAAAGAGATTAAGCAGAAAATTAATTTAATTATTCACCCATATAAAGCAAGATTTCTATAGTGATATCTTAAGTGCTAGGATTCCTTTGAGTGCATAGTTTAAAATTCTATGTCCATAAGACTTTCCCCTTGGAGCGCCTGGGTGGCTCAGTGGGTTAAGCCGCTGCCTTCGGCTCAGGTCATGATCTCAGGGTCCTGGGATTGAGTCCCACATCGGGCTCTCTGCTCAGCAGGGAGGCTGCTTCCTCCTCTCTCTCTGCCTGCCTCTCTGCCTACTTGTGATCTCTCTCTGTCAAATAAATAAATAAAATCTTAAAAAAAAAAAGACTTTCCCCTTTATTTCGAGAAGCTAGAATTTACCAGAATGACCAGGCACCAGGAAATGGGCCTAGACAGGAAAGCATCAATGAGTGAAGAAATATCAGGAAGACCAGGGATGGAGGAAGTAGAGCAATTTTCAGGATCCATGAGAGAGATCACATAGTAAGTAAAACCAGTCCAGAGAACCCAGGGCAGCTGGTGGTCAGGAACCTGAATGAAGGCTTTAGCAGAAGGGAGTTGGGGGAAACTGGAGGGGGAGATGAACCATGAGAGACTATGGACTCTGAAAAACAATCTGAGGGTTTTGAAGGGGCGGTGCGTGGGAAGTTGGGTGAGTCTGGTGGTGGGTATTATGGAGGGCACATATTGCATGGAGCACTGGGTGTAGTGCATAAACAATGAATTCTGGTACGCTGAAAAGAAATTTAAAAAATAAAAACAATTATTAAAAAAAAAATAGAAAAGTTGCCAGAAGGTGAGAACGTGTAGAATCTGGGTGGAGGGTACCACACAGATAGGCTAGGAAATCTCTGAATCATCACAGCCAGCCCAAAGTAGTAGAGTGATATGAGTGGGTAGATCTGCAGGTTAAAAGAACCATAGGCAAGCCCAGCATCCTTTCCCACTCCCATCCCCACCAATCTCCCAACCCCCCCACCAAAAAATGCCCCCTGACCAGTGTCAGACAATATAGCTCCCCTGTGTCACCCATTAAGTAATGTTACCGATGGAATCTGGGAGAGCTACATCTCTCCACTACTCTAATCATTCCATGCATCCATGCCAGTGACCAAAGTTATGAGAGATCTTGATACCTGATGGAAAAGGCTATTTCTTCCCCTATGTACATGGCCTTCTGCCACTGAGATTGAAGCTGTGCAAGCAGGTGCGCTTGGTGGTGATTCAGAATGTTTAAAATAGGCCAAGTATTACCAAGTATTACCAATGAGGGCAGTGCCCTTGTGCAACTGCAAGGAGGGAAAACTGGAGGGGGAATTCGTGGAGGCTAATTACCCCAGTGGCCCTTGGAATAAAGGGCTGAGTGTAGACATGCCTTGAAAAACAACCCAGGTGTTATCCCCAGCTCTGGTTACCTCCTGTAGTTCCTGACTTCTTTGCACACCAGAGGGAAGATGTATTCTGGCTGTGTTTGGTGGTCTGTATTGCTACCAGATACTGACTTGAGTAGCGGGTAGACTCATAATGCAAACGTTTACAGGGTGGATGGAAAACTACTGGAGAGGGGTGCCTGGGTCGCTCAGTGGGTTAAACCTCTGCCTTTGGCTCAGGTCATGATCCCAGGATCCTGGGATCAAGCCCTGCATCCGGCTCTCTGCTCAGCAGGGACCCTGCTTCCCCCTCTATCTCTGCCTGCTGCTCTGCCTACTTGTGATCTCGCTCTCTCTCTCTGTTAAATAAATAAATAAAATCTTTTAAAAAAAAAAGAAAAGAAAACTACTGGAGATGGTACACTTTCTTGTTAAGCTGGGAATGATGGTTATATGTGAAATCCAAAACTCCATTACTGCCACAACCCTGATTCGACTGAATTGAAATTTTTAAAAATATTTAATAAAAGAATTAAAAACACGGTTCTGGACTAACCATTCTCAAAATTATCACACAATCCACAGAAATTTTTATATCCACATCCTCAGGCCATTAGAGGGAAGACCCTAAGAAGTAACAGTTAAGATCCTGAGGGAGTTCTTTGGGAGCCATTCCACCGTAACAGAATGGACCTATACAGACCCATCCCTGCTATCAGCACTTCTAAGCCCATAACTCGCTGTTAGGTTCAGGGGCTCCTTCACTTCACCCTCTGGCAACTGGGAATGGAGGGTTGGAAGGTGGGATACCCAACGACGAAGTCTTGTCTTGAGGCTCACTGACTCAAATCACGAAAGAGTCGCGTCCCAGACCTCCCATGAGACAACGAAAGACCTCTGAATAAGTTTCGCCAGATTCTTCCACCCCCACAAAACAGACTCCACCCCTCACCTCCAAAGGCCACACCCCTGCCTTCAGCCCCTATGGGAATAACCGGAAGTGGGAAGTGGATTCACCCCAACTTCCGTCTCTGGCTTCTCGGAGAAGTGAAAGTATTGTTCCGGCTGGTGGTATCAGGTGAGCAGGAGAACTCTTGGGAAGAGTTCCATTCCGTCTGGAATTAGGGTAAAAACCCTGAATGAGACTTGAGGGCACACCCCCCCCCATTCCCCACTCTGTGTCTGAGGAATGCGCGCGTGGCCGTGCACACCAGAAAGGCGGGGGGGGGGGCTGGCAGAATCCCGGCAGACCCTGGACAAGGATTACCTCATGTAGTGCCCTTAAATTCTCCCTTTCTGGACAGGGAGTGGATGGTATCAGATCAGGGGTTGGCACTGGGCCTTCCAGGAGCTAGTTGAGGACCCTAAGTTCTGATGGAACCACCTACAACAGATGAGAAAGGCTAGTCAGAACCCGGGCCCCTCCGGCCAGGCCTGGGAGACCCCGGTGGGAGTGGTCGGATATAAGACACCCAGAATTCTATCTCTGGTCTCAGGGAAATGAAAGAATTGGTGCAAAGGGGACTGTGTAAGTTAGAGGGAGAAGACCCAGGCTCTGTCAGGAGGTAAGATAAGTCCCTTCATGAGATATGAGGATACCCACTATCCAGTAAGAGTGGGCTGCACAGAGTCGGGCCCTGCCATCAGCAACAGTGAGTCTGGGGCAAGGAACATCTGCTGTGGTACCTTCTAAATTCTTCCTTTGTTGATTCAAAGAGGAGATGGCATTGGGGTGGGGTTTCTGGCCTCGGATCAGTGAATAGAAGAGTCTGAGGTCCTAACATAAGTAAAGGTGAGGACACTGAGTGAGGTCCGAGTGACCTCCCACCCCCAAAAAATGGGTTTTCAGAGTCCTGATACTGTTCTCAGCCTAGGGAGGGCGAAGGTGAGAGTGGTTGGATGCAGAGCATCCTAAATTACAAAATCTGGCATTTCAAAGTGAATGGCTTCATGTGAGGGGGGCTGCTTTAGGTTTTGAAAGAAACTACTTCTAGGTCCTGCCAGGAGGTAGTGCAAAAGGTTTGAGGGAACCCCCTGTACCCCAAAAGGTAAGGGGTCACACAGATTTCTGACAGGCCCTGGGCAGGAATTTTCTGATGAAGCATCCATTGAATTCTCCTTGTGAGAACTTAGAGAGGTGAGGGCATTGGACTGGAGCATCAACCTTGGAAAAGCAGAGAGAGGTTACAGGTTCTAACAAGAGTAATGAGAAAGACCTTGACTGAGTTCTGAGAAAACCACTGACTTCATATCAAAGCAGGTCTGCACAGAGTACCAGTCATGCTATAAGCCCTGAAGGTATCAGGCAGATATGTCAGACTAAGGGCTCCCTAATGACCTCTTCAGTAATTTTTAAAAATATAAGGGCCTTGTCTTAAAATGTGGTCTCACACCAGGAGAGGGAAGAGTACCAAGCCCTAGCAGAAGATGAGGTGAGGACCCTGAGTGAACAGTAAGGACCCTAATTACCCCAGGATGGAGAGAGTCCTTCTGAGCTCTTTCCGTATTATCATCCTTGAGAAGATATAGTCAGTTGAAGTCTCCCTCAATCTCTCCTCTGGAATCAAAGGGAGATGAAGTATTGAAATGAGGTCAGCGTGAAAGCAATAAAGGGAAACCAGAAGCGGCCAGAAGCCAAAATGATAGTCCTGGAAGTGAAATGAGAGAAACACACCTACCCCAAACAGAGGGGCCTCCACAGAGCCTGGCTATTCTAGACCTTGCTGTCACCCTAGAAGGCCCTAGGCAGATCAGGCAGGTAGCAGTTTAAGGTGAACTCTCGTTACTTTCACAAGGTTCTTAGGAAACAAGCTGAGAAGAGAAAATGAACATTGTGAATTCCTTGAGCAGTGCACGTAAGAAAACCTGCAGAGGTAGTCATTTATAAAACCAAGACAGCATCGCCCTGTGAATGGGCACACACCATCTTATCCTCTTTCTTCCAGGTCACTGGTTCACCTGTCCACATCTCTGCTGCACCTGAACAGAGTCATCATGCCTCGGGGTCAGAAGAGTAAGCTCCGGGCCCGTGAGAGACGCCGACAGGCCCGAGAAGGTTCACAGGATCTGGTAAGTGCTCAAGCCACTGCTCAGTTGCACTCCTCTTCCTCCCCTCATTTGGAAGACATTCCTTTAGAGCTCACTAGCTGAATCATTTGCAATCCCCAGGGTCCTCGGACAGCCACATTCACCGCCACTACTGCTGCAGCTGTGTCATACATGAGATCAAATGAAGGCACCAATGAAGTACAGGGAAGGCCAAGATCCTCCCAGAATCCAACAGCCACTGAGCCCTTCCATAGAAGCCCTCTGGGGGAGAAGGTGTTTATATTGGTATACTACCTGCTATATAAGTATCAAACCAAAGAGCCCATTACCAAGGCAGATATGCTTAGAAATGTAATTCAGATCTATAGGAATTACTTCCATGTGATCCTCAGGAAAGCCTCTGATCACTTAGAGCTGGTCTTTGGCCTCGACATGAAGGAGGTGGATCCCAATAGGCACATCTATGTGCTCGTCAACAAACTGGAACCAAGCTATGATGGGAGGCTGAGTAATGAGAGTAGTGTGCCTGAGACCGGTCTGCTGATGACCGTTCTGGGCGTGATCTTCACAAAGGGCAACTGTGCCACTGAGGAGCAAGTCTGGGAGGTGCTGAATATGATGGGGTTATATCCTGGGAGGAAGCACTTCATCTATGGGGAGCCCAGGAAGCTCATCACCAGAGATTTGGTGAAAGAAAATTACCTGGAGTATAGGCAGGTGGTCAACAGTGATCCTCCACGCTTTGAGTTCCTGTGGGGTCCCAGAGCCCACGCTGAGACCAGCAAGATGAGAGTTCTTGAGTTTTTGGCCAAGATCCATGATACCATCCCCTCTGCCTTTCCATCCTATTATGAAGAGGCTTTGAGGGATGAGGAAGAACGAGCCCAAGCCAGAGCTGCAGCCAAGGCTCTTATTGCTGCCAGGGCTAATGCACGCTCCAAGGCCATGGCCAGTGCCCGTTCCAGGGCCATGGCTAGCAGCTCCTCCCACCCCTAGTAAAATGTGAGACAGATTCTTCATTTTGTTGTTAAAAAAAATACATGTTCTCCTTAGTGGAAGGTCAGGGTGGGGCAGAGAAAACAGACTGTATAGCATGTTTATGTTCCCGTTCTATATGTTAATTTTTAATTGTTTTTTCTTTCGATAGAAGGTTTATTAGCTTCAAAAATCCAAGGTTATGAATAACATTTTCAAATTTTGTGCTGTACATGAGATTTAAGAGTAAGAGATTATTATTTTGTAAACCAAATTGGGAAATTCCTCATCTTATTTACTGATTTGGACTATGATAACATGTCAGTGGATTAGGCATTTCCTTGGAAATGTAAAAGAATTCAGCAGTAAAATACTTGGGGTCAAGAAATAGAGAAAAAAGTAAAAGATGGCCAAATATTGCATTTTCTTTTCACTTTTAGTTTGTTTAAAACTAAATGATACTGCCTGTGTACATATACATATAGATTACTTAAGAATGTAGGATTAATTATAGCACAATAAATTAGACCTCTTGCACACTGTCTCGTTTATTTCTCAGACATTCCTTCAGCATCTTTGGGAGGCTTCCTGCTAGTACTGGGAGTGTCAGAATAAACAAGACCCACCCACCGTGCCCATAGAGTTTTAGAGTGTAGAAACAGCTGTCAAGTAAGAAAGAGGATGGGATACACCCTAAGACCTAAGGACAGGTGAAAAGAAGGAGAGGACATGGGAGGATCCAGATGTGAGAAGTCAAGTGTAAGCACCCCGAGGTTCATGGGTCTGGGGTCTTGGAAAACTGCAAGTCCTTTGGTGTGAGTCAGCTTCACCTGAAGCTGGATGGTGGATCAGATGAAGCTGCTGTGGGAGTGAGGCAAGGGCCAAACCCTCAGAAGCTGTGCCTGGAGTGGGGATGCCTAGCTCAGTCAGTTAACCTGCCTTTGCAGCTCAGGTCACGATCCCAGGACCCTGCAATAGAGCCCCATACCAGGTTCCCTGCTCAGTGGGAAGACTGCTTCTCCCTCTCTCTCTGCTCTGCTACATTCCACTCATGCTCTCTCTCCCTCACTCTCTCTCTCAAATAAAATGTTAAAAAAAATAAAGCCTGGTTTGGAAAACTATTTCTAGAAATTACTTTTTAAGATCACGAATTAGCCAGAAATGGGACAGAAATGAAAGGTGCCCTGTGCTCTTGTCTCACTATAGGGGAACACAGTGCACAAACTAGATATTTTATGTAGATTGTTTCCAGGGAGTCTCTGAGAAATAAGGGTAATTAATTACGCCTTAACCTGTGATTCTCAGAAGCCATTTTGCTGGCAATCTTTGACTTGTACTGTCAAAGACAGAGCTCACTCTTTTAACTTTTTTTTTTAAGAGCTCACTCTTTTAATAGGGTATTTAAATTAAGTTATCTTGTGTGTAAATTGGTAAACTCAAAAAAAAAGAGATGTTTTGATGAGAGTGAACTAGGTAGCCCTTGACACATTTTCTATGAACGTTCTATGCATCCAGCGGGGGAAGATTTTCCCAGCTCACGATAAAAAATCCTCAAAATGTTCCTTAGTGGGTAACTTACTTTTATTTGGTTGAAAGTATCTTGGCTGATTTGGTGTGTTATGTATTAGAGCTTTGTATTGCTGTGTATATTCTCTGACATATCCAGGATAAAAATACATTTTAAAATTCCAAGATAGGAGGTTGGTAGCATTTGATGTCAGAATTTTAATAGTAATAACTGGTAATTATCAAAAATCCAAAAAGCCATTCCTTGTACCAGGTGCCTTACATAAATTACATTCCAACAGTTTTTGACCTCACAAGGTATTACTGAGCCAGAGCGCAAGCTGACTACATTAAGCCCATTTTGCAGACGAGAAACCTGAGGCACACATAACTCTGAAATTTTCATGACTTCACATGTTTCAGAAAACACAACCCTGAGAATAAAGCCCTGGTCTGAATTCCTCTGGAGCCCACGCTGTTGCAGCCTGAAGCCAACCTTCTGTCTCTTAATTCCTTTCTCTTCTCACTATTCCATGATGGCTCTCAGGCAATGAAAGAAAGACCCTGTGGCCCAAGTACTAAAAGCAGGTTTAAAGAAGGAAGGTGCAAATTAAAATCAAACACAATTTGGGGGTTCATGGGGTTCATTTTCCTAGGATCCTCCTGCCCCTCACCCCAGGGTCCCTTGAGAGCCGGCTCTGCCCTGGTCTCAGCACTTGTGTGGAGTCCCCAGTCCCGGCACTTTCCTGCATGACAGCTCCCTCCACTGGGACTTCCCCGCTGGGCCTTTGTGTCCAAACTAGGATCTGACCTGCTGGCCAGCTCTCCTCTGTGTCCTCCTCTGGAGGCTACACCTGCTTCTGGTGGAAGAGACAGCTGCTGTCCCTCGGCCTCCCCTGACTCAGAGCATTTCCAACTCCCTACAGCTTCCATCTCTCCTCCTGGCTCTTCCTCTCACAGCAATTGCCTTCCCTTGTAATTCTGAAAGTGAGGTTTAGACACTTCCTTACCCCTACCCTCCACCCTGGATACCTCCACCACATTCACAGAAGTCTATTTTTTTAAAAAAATTTAATTTAATTTTTTTTTCAGTGTTCCAAAATTCATTGCTTATGCACCACACCCAGTGCTCCATGCCTGCTGATAGGTAGACTCTAATTTGACACAGAATATAGTGGCTATAATATCTTGGAGCAAAAATATATTCATGAAGTTAGGAGATATTAAGAAGAAGATAAAATAGAAATAAAGGAAAATTAAAGCTAATGAATTATTTGAGACTGGCCACTGAATTCACACACTGAACAGTAAGCTGCACTGAGTGGTCAAAAACCAAAGCCTCCCTCCTACACTGTAGATGAGGAAGGACAGGAAATCACTGTGTAGCTACCATTGGCAGATGATGGATTCTAACAGACCCTGTAGTTTTTCAGGAATTTATAGTAGTTTTCTATGGCTGCTGTAACAAATCACCACAAATTTGCTGCTTTACAACACACATGTTTGTTATCTCAGTAGGTATTATCTACATTTCTGTACGTGTAAATTCTGGGATGGGTTTGCTAGATTCTGCGCTCGGATTTTTGCAGCCCAGAGTCAAGTTTTCAGCTGGTAGGCCTCTCCTCATGAGTTATGGGAAGAATCTCCTTCCAAGATCATGCAGGTTGTTGGCAGGTGCAATTCTTTGTGGAAATAATACTGAGGCCTTGTTTTTTGTTTTTATTTTATTTTTTTAAAGATTTTTAAAAATTTATTTGACAGAGAGAGATCACAAGTAGGCAGAGAGGCAGGCAGAGAGAGAGGGGAAAACAGGCTCCCAGCCGAGCAGAGAGCCCAACGCGGGGCTCGATCCCAGGACCCCGAGATCATGACCCAAGCTGAAGACAGAGGCCTAACCCACTGAGCCACCCAGATGCCCCTATTTTTATTTTTTATTTTTATTTTTTTCTGACTGTCAGCCAAAGCTGACAGAGTTTTTCTAGGCCTCCAGTCCTGAGCCCATCTACTTTGAATCAGCAATAAAATATTGCATCCTTCTCACCTTTGGAATCTCTCTAACTGCCCCTCCCCAACTCTGCTGCATTTCTTCTGTATCCAGTCAGAGAAAGTTCTCTGTTTACAAGGGCTCACGTCATTCAATTGGGCCCACTCTGATAATGCAGTGTAATCTCTTTATTTTAAAGTCATTTTCATAACCTCACTACATCTACAAAGTATAACAACAAATTCACAGGTTTCAGAGATAAGGGTATGGGTATCTTCATGGAGCAATTACTCAGTCTACCTCCAAGGTGGAAAAAGTCTCCCTGGAGACATGCCAGCTTTGATAAGAAAAGAAAACTAACAAGCCATCATTTTACTGACTTTTGTCTGTATGTGCTGCAGGGGAAAATCCTGGTTTTCAGTGTGCCCAAAGACACCTGTACAAGTGTTCAGTCATGTTCATCAAGTGGTGTATAGCAGAAACTTAAGTTATGATATGCCCATGGAGCAAAAGGAAGAAGAAAGTTCTCACAGTATTGGGACTGTAGAGGTTATTGAAAAGGTCACGGCAGGAAGGTGCTATATAGAGTGAAGAAGGATGATGCATCCCTGCTGAGATTTCCAGTGTCCTTTAGAAAAATGCTGTGATTCTGTATTTGAACACCTGTCACATAGTAGGCACTTCGAAAGATTTGGAGTATTGCTAGGCAATTTTGGTCTTCTTGGAAACTTCTCCAAGAATGAAGAGGGCTTTTCTCATACAAATTCTAAGTGTTGTACTCTACTGATGACCTACTCTGTAACTGTTTATAGAGAGACTCTAAGTGTTCTTCCACATCGTGTCTTTCCCCCCTTCATGGGCTCAGGGGTACACTATATTGTCAAACGTATTTGTATTAGAAAAAGGTTTTGTGACTACCCTTGCCACTGAAATATGAACAGAAACAATGGTTGTCATTTGCAGACCAAGGCATTTGAGAGTCAGTACGCCACTTTTAAGCTTTCTGTCCCATACAGCAGAATCAAGGAGATCCTGTGTTGAGAGGCTGATCCATGCTGTGTAAGCAGACTCTATCCCTGGGTCACCAGACAGGAAAGATCCTGCAGCCCATCAGGCCTTATGTGTATGAGAAGTAAACTTTTGTAGTGTTAAGTCATCCAGATTTCAAGCTCCTTCCATTACATTAAATAGTAGTTACTTCATCTGAATATCACACAGCTACTTTTTCTATTGTTAGCCTTTCTTAAATATACTAAATACAAAATAGTGCACATATTCTTTTTTTTTAGCTTAACAGAATTTATTTATTTTTTTAAATTTTATTTTATTTTTTCAGTTTTCCAAGATTCATTGTTTATGCATCACACCCAGTGCTCCATGCAGTGCACATATTCTTGGTGCTAAAGAAATTCTAAAAATATGGATAAATCAGAAAGCCCTTTCCTTACTACATCTTCCAAAATTCAACACTCCCCAGAAGTAACCACAGTTTTAAAATGTTGCATATATTATTTTAAAATATAGTCTGGGTTTTTTTCTTACATAAACATACTGAAAAAATACAATCTGAGGATTTTTTAATGTACTTGGATAATGGTGCACATATTGTTTTTTCTCTTGCCCATGTCCCTAATAAAATGAATGCAGGATCTTTCTGTGAGAGCACATATAGATCCACCTGACTCTTAACTAGTCCCCAAAATTCTAATGTGCAAATATGCCACAATTAATTTAATCAGTCTCCTCCTGATGGACACATAAGTTGCTTTTCATTTGTTGCTGTAACTAATAAAACTGATATCAACATTATTAAATAAAATATTGGACAAATATGGATGTTCTCTTATAGGAAAGGTAGAAAAGTAAACATTGGGTTAAAGTGGAAGTAGTGTGATACTACAAATTTTTATGAGTTTGTTAATATTCTGTTTCAATAATGCTGTATCATTTTATACTCTTGCATATTAATGTACATAAATATCCTAAACTCTCACAGGCATTCTAATCAGTTTTAAATGCTGATCAATCTTTTGTGTCAAAATAAATCTTCACCATTATTTTATTTTGAATTTCCATGTTTTCTAGTTATATACTTCAAAAAATAATTCTTTAAAAATTAATTCCCCATCCATAGTAAGCACAATATTTTGCCAGGTATCTTGAGTACTGGGGTATCTGTGAGTAAGTGTTTCAAAATTCTGTTGATAAAATTTTTTCCACTTACTATAAGAAGCAAGGATTTGGTCAGAATGACTAGGTCTCAGAAAATAGTCTAGACAGGATGCTGTCAGCTAGTGAGGAGTATCAGGAGGTCTGAAGGGTAAAGAAATTTCTAGAGCCCCTGAGACAGACCACATACTAAACAAAACCCAGATAGCCTAGGGCAGGCTGGCAGTCTGGGTTGTGAATTTACAGCTCAGTGTATAATGGAAAGGGGACCAGAAGGAGAAAGCATGTGGAATCTTGGAGGGTCCTGGACAACTTCCAGGAAAAGGCTTGGAATATCTATGTATTTTTATTACCAGCCTAAAGTTGTGCAGCTAATTGAGTGGGTGGATCTTTAGGATGAAAGAACCAGAGGCATACTTGATACCCCTCTGTGCCTTAGAATCCCTCCTGCCCACTCTCAGTCAGAATATAGTTAGTTCCCATGCATCATCCAGTGATAATATTAATGAATTTTGGGAAGCCTCTATCTCTTCACTACTTTCATGGTTCTATGCATCCTCTCCAGTATACCAGGGCCAAGAGCTGTCTTGATGCCTGATGGAGAAGGTTATTTCTTCTCCTGTGTACAGCACCCTTCCAGCACTGAAGTCGAGGCTAGACCATTAAAAAATGATCTAGATGCTAAGTCAACTTAGACTGCCTCCCCTGCTTCCGGCAGAACAAGAATGTCCTATGGCTCTGTCTGCTGGTTTATGTTGCCACCGTATACGTTCTGGGGGCAGAGGGCTGAACCCAGGTGTGTAAATGTTTTATGGAAGGGATGGAAAGAATCACTGCAAATAGTGCCGGTCCTTGTTAAATTGACTGGAAGTGATGGTGCTATGTAGTGCTTAAAGCTCTTTATTATTATAACAACTCTGGCTTGACTGAATTTAAAAATGTACAATTCTGTATCGCCTATTTTCAACATTTTCATTTCTGTAGTAAATATTACGACTTTTCAATGAAAACTGATGTTACTGGACCAGAGTATCAATCTCAAGCTAGCAGAGAGAAGGATCCCAGGCCCAAACAGAAGTAAAGGTGAGAAGCAGGAGGAAAGTCTGGAGGAAATGCCCATCAGAGAACAGACTGCCCACACAGAGCCTTGCCTCTGCTGTCTGCACTGGGAACACTGGTTATAGCTGTTAAGCACAGGCACTGCTTCACTGCCCCCTCCTGAGACTGGGGTAGGGGAAGGAAGGACATATACACCGGCGGGGGGTGGGTAGATTTGGCTTTGATCTAAATCTAGCTGACTTGGATCAGCAGAAAAGGGAGTCCCTGGAGTCAAGTTAGGAGTCTAGGAGTCAAGTTTGGAAATCTGAGTGAGGACTGAGGATATTTTCTCCTGCAAAACAGAGGGACCAGCTTAGAGTCCCACCCTTACTGTCAGCCCTGGCAGGCTCTATGCAGGGGTCTCAGGAATTGGCTTCCCTTTACCTCTGCCTCTGGTGTCTCAGAGTAGTGAAGGCTTTGTTGTGAGTGCAGAGAAGTCAGGTCAGCCGATGGAGGAGGAGCCCAGGCCCTGCCATGAGGTAAGGTAAAGACCTTGAGTGATGTTTGAGGGGACCACCCACTCCAGATTTGAAGGGAATCCCACAGAATAACAACTCTGCTTCCAGCCCTGGTAGACCCAGGCAGGTGCAACCTGATTTAGCACCTCTAAATTCTCCCTGTGTGTTTCTGGCTGCTGAGAGCTTTAGACTAGGGTATTGACCTCAGGCCAGCAGAGGGAGGAAGCCCAGACTCTAACAGAAGTAAACACAAGAACTCCAAATGAAGTCTAAAGAAACCACGCACAACAGAACAGAGGGATCTCCACAGAGGCCAACCCCTGCTGGCAGGCTCCAGGAAGGGCGGCTGAATGAGAGACTTGAACATTGGTGGACACTAGGTAAGTATACCACAAATTGCCATATTCGTATTTCTTTAAAATCATTTGTTTTTAAATAAACTTATAAATTAGTTTTATATTTCTAGAAAAGTTGCATAGATGGTAGAGTTCCTTTATGCCTAGTACTCACTCTCCCTTATTCTTAGAATCTGATGTTAATATGATACATTTGTCACAACTAATGAACTAATATCTATACATTATTATTAACTAAAGTCCATACTTCATACAGATTTCCTTTATTTTTTTCCCTAATATCTTTTTTCTGGCCCAAGATCCCACCCATGATATCACATTGTATTTAGTCATCATTTCTCCTAGGCTCCTTTAGGCGGTGACAGATTGTCACTTTCCTTATTTTTTATGACCTTGACAGTTTTGGGAAAGTATTTTGTACTGTCCCTCAACTGGGATGTGTTTGATGCTTTTCTCAAGATTAGACTGGCACTATGATTTCTTGGAGGGAAGGCCTCGGTAGTAAGGTACTATTTTCATTACAGTCTATCATTACATGTATCTATCAATACATTCATCTATCTATGGTATTACATACCATAAACATGACTTAACTGATGATATCAGCTAGCTACCCAGGTAGTATCTGTAAAGTTTCTCTACTGTAAAGCTACTCTTTCCCCTTCCTTTCAATACAGTACTCCTTGGGGAAAAAAAGTCATCGTGCTCAGCCTACACTCAAAGAGTGGGGAGTTTCCATCTCCTTGAGGGTAGATTAGCTACATGAATTTTTTTTTTTTGTAATTAGTCTATACATCCAATTTGTCTATTATCCCAGATTTATTTATTCATTAAGCCACCTATTTATAGAAGCATGGATTCATGGCTATTTACTTTATACTTGGGTTAGAAGCCAGTATTACGTTATTTATTTTCCTGCTCAAATTATTCCATTACTACTAGAATTTTAGGCGTCTAAGCCTTCTGAGAAGATAGAGTTTGGAAAATGTCTGTATACTAACCCATGTATGCATATATATTTATAATTATTTCTATATTTGTCCATCTGTACCTATACTAAGCTAAACATGAGTTATACTGATATCTCCAAACTCTAATCTAGTATCTCACAATTCATTCTATGCTCCCCCTTTGCTTACCTCTGTGAGAAAATTGGCTCCAACTATCCACCATTCATATACTTATTCATTTAATCCCAGTATACAGGTTTATTGATTTCAGATTATTAACCCTAACCCTTCTGAGAAACAATTTTGCTAACTGGAATATAGTATCTGTATACAGTTATTTTTTCTTCATCATACATCATCCACTCATTTTCAAAGTTATTTATGTGAGCATCTCTCTTCCCTGATCCTATTCATTGATATTACTTCACACATTTGTAATACCACTAAAATGATTTGGTCACAGTCTGCATTCATCCCGTAATACCTAGATCTCTGGGGGCACCTGGGTGGCTCAGTGGGTTGAGCCGCTGCCTTCGGCTCAGGTCATGACCTTAGGGTCCTGGGATCGAGTCCCGCATCGGGCTCTCTGCTCAGCAGGGAGCCTGCTTCCTCCTCTCTCTCTGCCTGCCTCTCTGCCTACTTGTGACCTCTCTCTGTCAAATAAATAAAATCTTAAAAAAAAATACCTAGATCTCTGAACTGACTTTTATTTGCATACATTAAGATTAACTCTTTGTGCTTAATCTCTGTGCTTTAATCTCATTCTATGAGATTTAAAAAATGCATGGTGTCACACATCCATCATTAGGATATCATACACGGTAGTCTCACCATCCTAAAAAAATCCTGTGTGTCAATTTTTCAACCACTCCCCTGCTCCCTGCAAAGAAAACCCTAGGAACTACTGATATGTTTTTTGTCTCTTTAGTTGTATCTATTCCATAATGTCATATAAATGAAGTCAAACATTATGTAACATTTGTGGACTGTCTTCTTTTGCTTAGCAACATGCATTTAAGATTCATCCATGTTATCTCATTAATTGATAACTTACTATGTTTTATTGCTGAATAGTATTCTACTATGTGTATGTGAAATAGATTATTTATTCACTCACCTATCAAAGGCAGCTTGCTTTTTGGTGATTATGAATAATGCTGTTGTAAGCATTTATGTGCATGCTGATATGTTTTTTAAATCAGTTGGAGAAACATCTAGGAGGGCAATTTCTGGATCATATAATAAAACTATGTTTACCTTTTTAAAAATATTTATTTTAGAGAGAGAGAGAGAGTTCGTGTGTGCACATGAGCTGGAGGGGCAGAAGGGAGAGGGAGAGAGAATCTCAAGCAGAATCCACGCTAAGCACAGGAGCCCAGCCCAGTGCTTGATTTTAAGACCTCAAGATGATGACCTGAATGGAAACCAAGAGTCAGTTGGTCTGAAACCAACTGACTGCGCCACCCAGGAGCCCCAACACTATGTTTATCTTTATAATAAAAGCTAAACTGTTTCCAAAACCACTGCACCAGTTTCCATTTTTTAAAAGATTTTATTTCTTTATTTAATTGACAGAAAGAGACAGCGAGAGAGGGAATACAAGCAAGGGGGGTAGGAGAGGGAGAGGCAGGCTTCCCACAGAGCAGGGAGCCTGATGCAGGACTCGATCCCAGGACCCTGGGATCATGACCTGAGCAGAACACAGATGCTTAAAGACTGAGCCACCCAGGCACCCCCCATTTTCCATTTTCAACATCAATATGTTGAGAGATCTAATTGCATCCTTGCTAGTAATTGATATTTGGGCCTTTCTAATAGGTACGTACTTATAACTAATTGCTGTTTTACCTGACATTTCCTTAATGCCAAATTATGCTGTGCATCCTTTCATATGCTTGTTTGCCATCTCTATATCTTCCTTGATATATTTTTGTTCAGATATTTTCCCTACTTTAGAAATGCGGTTGTGTATTATTTTCCTAGGGCAACTGTAATAAACACAAATTGGGTGGCTTGAAGAGAAAAGACATTTATTTCCTCACGGTTATGGAGGGCAGAGTCTCAAATCAAACTGTCAGAAGACTTGGTTCCCCCTAAAAGATCTGAGGGAGAATATATTCCATGCTTTTTTCTTACCTCCCAGTAGCTATCAAGCAATTCTTGGTGTTCCTTGGGTTGTAAATGCACAGCTTCAATCTGCCTCCATACCACACAGCCTTCCTCTCTAGTTTTGTTTCAGTTCTCCCTGAGAAAGATAAATGCATGATGATCACATATTGAGATCCTAAACTTAATTACATTTGCAAAGACTTTTTCCAAATAGTATCACATTCACAGGTTTCAGAGACTAGGAAATGGACATACCTTTTTTAGAAACACTATTCACACCACTACTGGTTGCTTATCTTACAAGAGTTCTTTCCAAATAAGTCATTTATTAGATGTGTGATATATAAATGTTCACAGCTTATTTTATCATTCTTTTTTAGAGTGTTTTCTACAGAGCAAAACTTTTCTAATAAAGTCCAATCTATCATTTTTCTTTTATTGATTGTGATTTTGGTACTGTGTCTGAAACTCATTACCACACCCAAAGCCACAGATTTTCATCTAGAAAGTTGCATGGTTTTTCATCTAGAAGTTGCATAGTTTTGCATTTTACATTTAGATCTATAATCTATTTTGAGTTAGATTTTATGTAAGGTGTGAGGTTTGTGTCTAATCTAAGTTCATTTTTCCCATATAGAAGTCCAATTGTTCTAGCGCATTTTGGCGAAAAAAAAAGTTCTTTTTCATTTATATGCCTTTGTACCTTTGTCAGAAGTTAGTTGACTATATTTGTGTGGGTCTATTTTGAGGCTCTCAAAATGATCTATTTATCTATTTTTTCACCAACACTATGTTGTCTTGATTACTATAGCTTTATGTAGAGCCTTGAAATAGGGTGAATCTTGAATAGTGTGAATCTTCAAACTTTGTTCTTTTTTTTCAATGTTGTGTTGGCTATTCTAGGACCTTTGCTACTCCATATAAATGTCAGAGTCAGTTTGCGGATATCTACAAAAAGTTGCTGAGAAAAAAATTGCTGAGATTTTCATTACAATTGCATTAAATCTATAGACCAAATTGGAAATAATTGACATCTTAAGAATAGTGAATCTACCAATTCATGAAAGGGAATAGTTTCTCCATTTATTTAGATCCTGTTTGGTAAGTGCTTTATAGTTTTCTGCAAATGGGTCTGGTATATATTTTGTTAGATTTATCTAAGCATTTCATTTTTTGTGCAACTGTAAATGATTTTTGCCTTTTAAAATTTCTAATTTCAATTGTTTGTTGCTCATATATAGTAAAGGAATTATACATGGGTATTAGTTCCAGGAGGTTTTTTTGTAGATTTTTTGAGATTTTTTTTATTATGTTATGTTAGTCACCATACAGTACATCATTAGTTTTTTATGTTTTGTTTTGTTTTTTATTTATTGTCAGCATAACAGTATTCATTATTTTTGCACCACACCCAGTGCTCCATGCAATCTGTGCCCTCTATAATACCCACTACCTGGTACCCCAACCTCTCACCCCCTGCCCCTTCAAAACCCAGAAGGGAGTTGGGGGAAATTGGAAGGGGAGGTGAACCATGAGAGACTATGGACTCTGAAAAACATCATTAGTTTTTGATGTAGTGTTCCATGATTCATTGTTTGTGTATAACACCCAGTGCTCATTACAACACATGCCCTCCTTAGTACACATCACCAGGCTAACTCATGCCCCCACCCCCTCCTCTCTGAAACCCTCAGATTGTTTCCCAGAGTCCATAGTCTCTCATGATTCATCTCCCCCTCTGATTTCCCTCCATTCAGTTTTCACTTTCTTCCCCTAATGTCCTCTGTGTTATTCCTTTGACATAGAAAATCATTTCCTCCACAAAAATTAAAATTGTATTTTATTTATTTGTTAATGCTTGTCTTATACTAAATGTGACTTGCATTATGATACTGAATAGGATTAATGAGGAGACATTCTTGTTTCATTACCAGTCTTAGGATGAAAGAATTCACTCTGTGATCATTCAGTACAATGTTAGCTACAGGTTTTCTATATACCCTTCATCTAAGGAAGTTCCCTTCTAATCCTAGTTTTTAAAGTTTTTTTTTTTTATCATAAATGGGCATTAAAATTTTCAAATTGTTGGGACGCCTGGGTGGCTCAGTTGGTTAAGCAGCTGCCTTTGGCTCAGGTCATGATCCCAGCGTCCTGGGATCGAGTCCCACATTGGGCTCCTTGCTCGGCAGGGAGCCTGCTTCTCCCTCTGCCTCTGCCTGCCTCTCTGTCTGCCTGTGCTCGCTCTCTCTCCCTCTCTCTCTGACAAATAAATAAATAAAATCTTTAAAAAAAATTTTCAAATTGTTGTTCTACATCTACTGATATGATTACATTTATTTTCTTATTCAGTCTTATATGATGAAATACACTAATTGATTTATAAATGTTGAATTTGGCTTAAAGTTTGGGAAATGAGCCCCACTTGGTAATGATGTATTATTCTTTTTACGTATTGCTGGCTTTTATTTGCCATTATTCTGTTAAGATTTTTTTCCTGTCAACGTTCATGGGAAATGTTTGTCTGTAGTTTTCTAGTAATGTATTTATCTGGCTTTGGGCTTAGAATGATGTTAGCCTAATAAAATGAATACTTCTTTCTCTATTCTTCTGTTTTCTGAAAAAGATCCAGATTATTTGTATTATTTTACCCTTAAATGTTTGATGTAATTCATCAATGAAACATTTAGGCCTAGTGAATCATTTTTTAAGGTTTTAAACTATTAATTCAATTTACTTAATAGATAAAAGGCTCTTCACGTTATCTGTTTCAACTTAAATGAGTTTAGGTAGTTTGTGACATTCAAGAAATTGACCCATTTCATCTGTTCTCAAATTTGTACAGATAGAATTATAATTCAGGGGTGCCTGGATGGCTCAGTGGGATAAGCATCTGACTTCGGCTCAGGTCACCATCTCAGTGGCCTGGGATCCAGCCTGCTTAGGGCTCCATGCTCAATGGGGAGTTTGTGCTCCTCCCTCCTACCCCCCACCCCGCCCCATTCATGCATGTGTTCTCTTGCTCTCAAATAAATAAAATATTTTTGAAAAAAGAGTTGTTCATACTATTCCAATTTTATCCTTTCAATATCTCTGGAATCAGCAGTAGTGACCCTTTTTTCATTCCTGGTATTGGTAGTTTATATCTTCTCTTTTTTCTTTCTTGGTTATTCTGGCTAGAGACTTCCAATTTTACTGATGTCATTGAGGATTGTATTGACCTATTTTAAATATCATTTATGGTCTAATTGTTAAATTATTTCCTTTCTTCTGCTCATTTTAGGTTTAATTTTCTCTTCTTTCTCTAGGTTCCTGAGGGGGAAATTTAAGTTATTTATTTTACATCTTTCTTTTTTTTCCCTCTAATACATGCATTTAATCCTCTGTATTTCTCGCTAAACCCTCATGTAGTAACAATTTACAGATTTTGGTAATTTGTATTGCCATTTATTTCAAAATATTTTAAAATTTATTTTGAGATTTCTTTGACTCATGGGTTATCCACAAGTATGTTGTTTAAATTCGCAAATATTTGGGAACTTCCCACCTATCTTTCTGTTATTGATTTGTAATGTAATTCTGTCATCACCTAAGAACATACTTTGATTTATATTCTTTTAAATTTGTTAAGGTTTGTTTAGTAGTGTTTTATGGATGAAGATATGGATGAAAATGTGGCCTATCTTGGTGAATGCCACATGTGAGGTTAAGGAGAATGTGTATTCTGTTGTTGTTTGATGAGGTACTTTATTATGTCAATTAGGTCAAATTGATTGTTAGTATTGCTCATGCCATCTATATCTTAACTAATTTTCTGACTGCTTCATCTATCAATTACTTCCAGAGGAACGGTGATGTCTGCCAACTGTGATTGCATATTTCTCCTTTCGGTTTAATCAGCTTTTGCCTCACATATTGTGATGCTCCTTTGTTAGGTGCATACATATTTAGGATTGCAATACCTTCTTGGATATCTGATCCTTTTATCATTACGATGTATCTCCCCATCTCTGATACTATTCCTTGTTCTGAAATCTGCTTTGGCTGAAATTTGTATAGCTCTTTAAGCATTTTTTGACTAGTGTTATCATGGTAGATCTGTCTCCATCCTTTACTGATCTACTCTGAAATGAATATTTTTAAATTCAAAGGTGACATTCCTATATGAGATATAAGAAACTAAAATAAAAGTTATACAAGATGTCTCAAGAGACAAACCAGTGATGAGACCTGTTCAGACAAAATCAGACCAGACACTAGTTCATACCACAGCCTTCAGGAATGTATTTCTATTTAATAGAATCATACATTAACGGTAGCAACACAATGGCTACAAGATGACACCACCCATGCACTTGAGTGACCTCTAGCTAGGCTTTAACAAGTCTAGCAATCTTTTCTTGCCATCCAAGTAAACAACAGAATTTATATGTTAATTACCCAAACTTTAAAGTTATTTATTCATCTGGAAATGAGCACAGTTGATATGCATTTTCTAGCTTCCTGCTTCCTCAATTCAGATTTCCTAATAGGTTCATTTCAATATAAGAGATGTCATCTATTGGTCAGCATCATGCACCAGTGAAAGGGACAAATTTAATGTGTTTTATGCTTAGGTTCCTAGGCTTCAAGGTTGGTCCTGTCCTTCTCTGCACCTTGGTCTTATTTTTTTTTAAAGATTTTATTTATTTACTTTACAAACAGATATCACAAGTAGGCAGAGAGGCAGGCAGAGGGCGGGGAAGCAGGCTCCCCGCTGAGCAGAGAGCCCGATGTCGGGCTCGATCCCAGTACCCTGAGATCATGACCTGAGCTGAAAGCAGAGGCTTAACCCACTGAGCCACCGAGGCACCCCATGCACATTCTGAGACTTGGTCAGTTAAGGATAAAGGATATCTACCAGATGGCTAAGAAGTATGCTGCTAACAGGTTAATCCATCACATCATCTAAGAGTGTAAAAACTCTTCCATTTTATGCAGCTGACCCTTGCCTGTAGTGAGGAGGCCATCGAATACTTCCTTTAAAAAGATACCATAGTGGAATACTGACTAGATGTCACCTACCATGACCCCCCAGGTTGTTGGTCTGATCTTGGATGTTCTAAAGTAACTCCTGGAAGTTGAACAGGGGAGTGTGGCAGATAGATTAGAGCTGCTAAATTGGGTTGTGGGCAATATCCAGAATATGGGAATCAATGTACTAAAAATAAGACAAATTAAAGAATTAGCAGGGGATCCAGCAGTGCTTTAGTTCAGTTACAATACAAATTTAGTTAATTTACACTAAGCTGGTTATATGTCCACCATATATGTGGATTTTATTTGCTTTTTTAAAAAAAATTAATAGGAGTTATTTTTTAGAACAGTTTTAAATTTACAGTAAAATTGAGCCTTAAGTTCTAGTTCCCGTATACTCCCACCCCAACACATACCCGCAGTTTCCCCTATTACTGACATCTTGCATCAGTGTGGTACATTTTTTATAATTAATGAACAAATATTAATACATCATTATTAATTAAAGTTCATAGTTTACATCCATTCTCTGTATTTTATGGACCCTTTAGATTTTGACAGATGCATAGTATCATATATCTGCCATTATAGTATCATACAGAGGAGTTTCACTATCTTAGAAAGCTTCTTCTATTTACTTTTAAACTGTTAAGAGTTTCAATACACAAAATAGGTTTCCTGTTGACAGAACTTAGTTGAGTCTTTAAAAATTCTCTTATCCATTCTGACAATTTCTGTCCTTTAATTGGTGGTATTCACATTTATTTTATTTATTTGTTTTGGGGGAGTTATTTTATTTTATTTAATATGTTATGTTAGTCACCATACAGTATATCATAAATTTTTGATGTAGTGTTCCGTGCTTCATTGTTTGCGTATAACACCCAGGGCACCATGCAATACATGACTTCCTTAATACCCATCACATTTAAAGTGATTATTGATATAATTGTACTAAAATCTACTACTTGTGTAGCTGTTTTCCATCTGTTGAATTTGTTCTTTTTTATATCACCTTTATGGTGCTCTCTGGTATTAACTGAGCATTTTATGTGATTCTATTTTATTTCTTCTCTTGATGTATCACTTATGCTTTTTTTTAACCACCCTAGTGGTTTCCCTAGGGTTTTTAATATACATTTTAAATGAATCTAAGTCCACCTTCAGAAAGCACTATACTGTTTCACATGCAGTATAGAATCCTTTTGACAGAGTACTTTCAATTTGTTGTCTTTTGTGACATTGCTTTCAATCATTTCACTTACTCATGTGCTGTAATCATCTAATCCACTATTACTATTGTTGCTTAAACAAGCAATTTTTAAAAATTAAGACTGAGTAAAGTTAAAGATTTTACCTCCATTTATTCCTTCTCTGATGGTTTCTTTTTTATATATGCATCCAAGTTTCTGATCTATAATTTTCTTCTGCATATCTTACATGTAGGTCTACTGATAGTGAATTAACTCATATTTTGACTGAGAAAGTTTTTTTATTTCTCCTTCACCTTTGAAGGACAATTTTGTTGGATATAGAATTCTAGAATGACATTCTTCTTTCAATATTTAAGGATTTCATTTAACTCCCTTCTTGCTTGCATGTTTTCTGATGATAAGTTTACTATAATTTTATTTTTCTTCCTCTATTGGAAGGTTTTTACCAACCTTCTGGCTTTCTTCAAGATTTTCTTCATGTCTTTGGTTTTCTGCAGTCAAAATATGATATGTCTAGGTGTAGTTTGTTTTAGTATTTATCTTGGTGTTCTCTGAGATCCCTATGTTTATGATTTGCTGTCTGCCACTAATGTTAGAAAGTCATTGGCTTATTGTTTCAAATATGGTTTCTACCCTCATTCTTTCTTCCCCTTTTGGCATGACAATTATTTGTATATTATTCCTTTTAATAATGTTCCATGGTTCTTGGGTATTTTGTTTGTTTGTTTGTTCTTTCCTTCTCTTTTTAATTCACTTTGAGAGGTTGCTTTCCACAGATATTCAGGTTTGCTGATTGTTTCTGTAACTGTTCACATCTTCTAATGAGCCTGTTAAAGGCACATTTCATGTCTATTACATTTTTTCTTAATTTCTAGCATTTACCTTTGATTCTTACCTAGAGATTCCAATTTTTTTTTTAATTTGGCTAGCTGATGAATTTTTAAAATTTATTTTTTATTTATTTTCAGCATAACAGTATTCATTATTTTTTCATCACACCCAGTGCTCCATGCAATCCGTGCCCTCTATAATACCCACCACCTGGTACCCCAACCTCCCACCCCCCCACCACTTCAAACCCCTCCGATTCCATTCTTTTAATGACACAATCTATTTGGTTTTGCGTGTTGTCTGTTTGTCCAATTAAAACCCTTAAAATAGTAATAATGTTTATTAAATTCTTTGTCTAATGATTTAAAAATCTGTACCATGTCTCTCTGGTTTTGATGCTCTTTTTTGTCTTTTCAGACAATGTTCTTTCTTGCTTTATGGTATATCTTTTAATTTTTTTTTGAAAGACAGATATGTAGCAGTATTAGGTACTGAAGGAAACCTGCTTTTAGTGTATTTATATTAACATGACTGGGAGTTGGCCTGTATTTAATATTTATTATAGCTATAGGTACCAAAGGCTTCCAGTTCCTCTAGTGTCTCATTTTTGTTTCTTGCCTTTGCTTTAGGGCTTCTCTTTGCATTGGTCCTCAGGGAGCATCTGTGTTTTGCATCTTTCAGCTGTAATACGCTATCGTTATACTGGAGGGTGTTACTGTGGTGGGACTATGAAGTGTAGGAGAATTGTTCTATAATCTTCTAATTAAATCTAAATATTTCAGCCTGCTTCAAGGATGTATGACCACCACAAATATTTGTCCCTCTTCCAGTAATATAGCTCCCTGCCCACCTACCTGCACCCCTACTTCCTTGCCTGGCTGCATCATTCACTCTCTGTTTCTTTGCAGACCTATCTTTTGTTGATTATGTCTTGTTTTGTTTCCCTTAGGTGAGACAGAAAGGCTGGAGGAAGATGGAGTGGGGTAGAGTAGGTCTTTGTTATGTAGGATCTGGGAAGATTACACAATAGTTGTTCTTCCCTTCTCCCTGCCAGAGCCACTAGTGGATTTTCTGGGATCCTCACTGTGCACGTCTGGTGTAGTGCCTGGAGGGAAAGTCTGCAAGTTTGGAGTCCCCTCTATAATTACAGCCTCTGGGAGTTTTGCAGTCTCACAGTATGGGCATTCAGCCTCTAGCTATTTGCGAACATTACTGGTGAATTAATTGGTTCTATCTGTAGAGCTTGTAGCATCTTCTGCTCTAGGTAAGCAGATCATTGTATCTCTCTGAATGTGGCTGTCCTGTGATCTCTGTGACCTCAATTCCCTGTTGGATCCAAGGAAAGTTGATGATTTTCAATTTTTCTAGCTATTTCTTACTGTAAATATGACAGAGGTGATGACTTCTAAACTCTTCCTATGTTGGAGCTGAAACCAGAAGTCCTTAAGCCACTTATTTTGAAATTATTTTAGACTCATATAGGAATTACAAACATAGTACAGAGAGTTCCTGTGTACTTTTCCTCATATTCATCTGAATATATCAAGTTAGGCAATGATAGTACAATCATCAGAACCTGGGAAGTTATATCAGTATAATATTAACTAATCTAAAATCTAATTTACATTTAACCAGTTTTAACATCCAAACAGTCATTTTGTTGTTATTGCTTTGTTTTGTTTCATTTAATGTATGTATAGTTTATGAAATTTTGCCATATGTATTAATTTTTCTAACCATGATCACAATACAATCACTATATAGACTGTTTCAAACACTCCAAACAAATGCCTTGGTATGCATATTTATAATAATGTCCTCTCCCCCACTTTACCCCTGGAAACCACTGATGTTTTTTCCATTACTTAATTTTATCACTTTGAGAATTTTATATAAATGGAATCATAGAGTAACCTTTGGATACTGGTATTTTTCACCAGCAACATACTTTTGAGATCCATCCAAGTTCTTACTCTTATTTTTTTTAAAGATTTATTTATTTGACAGACAGAGATCACAAGTAGGCAGAGAGGCAGGCAGAGAGAGAGGAGGAAGCAGGCTCCCCACTGAGCAGAGAGCCCGATGCGGGGCTCGATCCCAGGACCCTGAGATCATGACCTGAGCTGAAGGCAGAGGCCTTAACCCACTGAGCCACCCAGGTACCCCAAGTTCTTACTCTTATTGATAACCTGTTCCTTTTTATTGCTGGGTTGTATTCTACTGAATGGGTGTATATCATAGTCTGTTTATCCATTTCCCTGTTGAAGAATATTTGGATTGTTTCCAGTTTTTGCCTATTACAAATAAAACTACTATCAGCAGGTTTCATTTCTCCAGGATAAATACTCAGGAAGGGCCTGCTGGATCATATGATAAGTACATGTTTAAACATATGGGAAACTGTTGGATTATTTTTCAGAGAGCCAGGAACATTTTACATTTCCACTAATTTACATTTACCCAAAGGATAATGATGTTGAATATCTTTTTTACAAGTTTTTATTTAAATTCCAGTTAGTTAATATACAGTGTAACATTAGTTTCAGGAGTAGAATTTAGTGATTCTTCACTTACATAAAACACCCTGTGGATGTTGAACATCTTCTAATCTGCTTATTTGCCATCCTTATATCCTCTGTGGTGATGCATGTGTTCAAAATCTATGCCCTTTTAAAAATTTTGACTTTTTCTTCCTTAATGTTGAGTTTAAAGAGTTTTTTTTGCCTTTACAAGTCTGTTGTTGGATATATGACTTGCAAATATTTTCTTTCAGACTGTGACTTGTCTTATTCTTTTAGCAATGTCATTCCCAAACCAAACTTTTTAATTTTGATCAAGTTTAATTTATCCATTATTATTTTTATATATCTTGGTTTGGGGGACAGATTTAAAACCTCTTCATTGACTTCTAGGTGAGCAAGATTTTCTCTTGTGATTTTTTTCTAAAAGTTTTATGGTTAGAATTTTGATCCATCTTAAATAATTTTTATGTAAAGTATGAGGTTTAGGCCAAAGTTCACTTTTTAAAAAATCCTACAATAGTCTAATTTTTACAACATCATTTGTTGAATAAACAACCATTTCTCTAATGAATTGCTTTTGCTATGTTATCCAAAATCATTTGGCTGTATTGGTGTGGTTCTATTTCTAGACTGTATTTTGTTCAATTTATCTGTGTCTTGATAATTCTAGCTATACATTTAGTCTTGCCATCAAGTGGTATAATTCCTCCATCTCTATTCTCCTTTTCAAAAACTGTTTTAGCTATTCTAGTTCCTTTGTTTTTCCATAAAGATTTTAGAATCAGCTTGTGTATATTGATAAAACATCAGTTGAAGTTTTCAAAGTAGAGTTATTAAATTTTCAGTTCAGTTTGAAGAAAATTGCCATCTTTACTATGTTGATTCTTTTAATACATGGATATAGTACTTCTATTTATTTAAATTTTTGACTTCTTCCATTGGCATTTTATGGTTCTTACCTTAAAGATCCAGTACATGTTTTCTCTGACCTAAACCTAAGTACATAATTTTCAGCTATTGTAAGTATACTGTGCATTTTAATTTTGTATTCTAATTATTTATTGTTAGTATGTAAAAATATGATTGTATTCTGTGACCTTGCTTTTTTCCTGAGACCTTGTTAAAATAACTTATTAATTAAATGATTTGGGGAGGATTCTTCTTCTTTTTTCCCTTAGATTACCTGGGATTATTTTTTAATAATCAGTCACCTGCAAGGAGGAAACTTCTTTATTTCACTGATTTCAATCTGCATGATTTTTATTTCTTTTCTTTTAATTTCTTTTTCCTGTGTTATTGCACTGACTAGGACTCCTAGCCATATGTCAAACAGAAGTGATGATACCAAGAATACAATAATGTTGGCTTTAATAATTACCTATGTTTACCAGTTATCTCTTTTTTTTATATGGTTTTATATGGTTTCTAATTACTGTATGGTTTTGTATGCTTTTGATTTCAGCCTGACTGGATTTAGCATTTCTTATAATAACAAACTCACTTAGGTGATTGAATATCTTATCTTTAGTTCATTTGGATTTTTATCATACCCAGCCTAATTGTGTGCCAATTATAAAAGCCGTTGTTTCCTATTTTCTGGTCCCTATCCTTTTGATTTCTTATGATTCCCACTGTTATACTATGTAAAATTTTTATTAAAATGTCGATAACATGTATATTCTTATATATTTTTCACTTTCCAAGTAAAAACTTTTTTTTTTTTTTTTTTTTTTTAGGGAGAGAGTGCATGTGTGTGCACAAACAGGGTGGGAGAGAGAGGGAAGTGGGGCAGACAGAGGAGAGAGAATCTTAATCTTAAAATCCACACTCAGCATGGAGCCTGACATGGGGCTCAATCTCAGGACCTTCAAATCATGACTGGAGCCAAAATCAAGAGTTGGACACTCCACTGGCTGAGCCACCCAGGCACCTTTGCTAGTAAAAGCTTTTAACATTTCCACATTATGTGTCATTTTCTGTTTGAGTTTTGTGTTTTGCTTTGCTTTGTTTTGTTTTGTTTTGTTTTGTTTTTGATAGATGTTCTTTATCTAATCTGATAACATACCTTTTTTTATATCATGAATGAGTTCTGCCTTTTATAAAATATTTTCCTATATCAATTTAGATATGATTTTTCTCATTTAATCTGTTAATATCAATGTTGTATGTTAGTCCTAGATCTGTTTGCCTTCAGAACTGTTCCTCACCCTTCCCCTGCTCTATTCTCTATTACATATGGGTTGAATCTATAAATCCTAGCCTCTTTAACATTTGTCTGCCATCACATTTCAGGCCAAAATAAGATACTAAAAAAGGTTTTAGCCCTGAAGGGAAGGAGCATTTAGAGTTTTTTCTTTTCTCGCTCTGTCTCTGTCTCTCTGTCTCTGTCTCTGTCTCTCTCTCTGCATCAGGTGGCTTCTCCTTCAATGCCACCTTCTCTTGGCTCTAGTCCCCATGGTACTGGCCCACTATCATTCTATATCCTGCTGACACAGACTAGACTCCTAGACTCTAGGAGTCAAGAGTTGAGAGTGACATTCTCAAATTGTTAAATATTGGGTTTCTCGTTCTTTCCCTATGTGACTTTTTCATCCCTTGAGTAACCAATATATCACATTAAATTTCTTCTGGGGTAAATATATAGGGAATTATCTATGTCTCTTGGCAATTATATTTACTTTTCTAGCACATGGTGCATATATTTAAGTTGTAAATTTAAGTTATAAAATTTTTTTTATTTAAGTTATACTATATTTAAGTTATAAAATTTTTAAGACTACATAGAAAGCTCTGTAACACTACCTGTGAGATGAGCCTAAGTGGTATGAAGAGGGATGATTATAATTTTAAATAGAGCTATTAGGAAATAAGAAATGTTTATATCATCTAAGCAATTCAAGAAGGTAGAGAATGAATAGCATATTAAATCTAAAGAATACACCACCTTAACAAAATGAAAGATAAAAATCATATGATCATCTCAACAGATGTCCCCCAAAAAAGCATTTGACAAAATTCAACATCCATTTATTATAAAAACTCTCAACAAAGTAGGTATAGAGGGTATGTACCTCAACATTATAAAGCTCATGTATAACAAACCTAGAGGTAACATCATACTTAAATGGTGAGAAACTGAAAACTTTTCCTCTAAGACCAGAAATAAGGATGTTCACTGTCATCACTTTTATTTAACATAGTATTTTAAGTCTTAATAACAGCAGTTATGCAGGAAAAAAAAGGCATCCAAGTTGGAAAGGAAGAATTAAAATTGCCACTATAGACGATATGATGCTACATACAGAAAACTCTGAAAACACCACCAAAAAAACTATGAGAACAAATAAATGAATTCAGTGAAGTTGTAGGATACAAAATCAATAAAAAGAAATCTGTTGTATTTCCATGCACCAATAATAAATTATCAAAGACAGAAATTAAGAAAACAATCCCACTTATAATTGCATTAAAAAGAGTAAAATACTGAAGACTAAATTTAACCAAAGAGGTGAAAGACCTATACTCTGAAAACTATAATACATTGATGAAGAAGATTAAAGCTGACAAAAATAATATGTACTGTGCTCATAGGTTGTAAGAATTAATACTGTTGGGTGCCTGGGTGAGTTGACTCAGTTGGTTAAGTGTCTGTCTTAGGCTCAGGTCATGATACCAGGGTCCTGGGATTGAGCCCTAAGTCGGGCTCCTTGGTCAGTGGGGAGCATGCTTCTGCCTCTCTCCCTGCTTGTTCTCTCTTTCTCCTGATATCTTTTTCTGTCAAAAAAATAAATAAACAAAATCTTTTAAAAAATATCTAATATTGTTAAACTGTCCATATAACTCAAAGTAATCTATAGATTCAATGCAATCTCTATAAAAATACCAACGGCATTTTTCAGAGAACCAGAACAAACATTCCTAAAATTTGTATGGAACCATAAAAGACACCAAACAGCCAACAATCTTGAGAAAGAACAACCCTGGAAGCAGCACATGCTTAGATTTCAACATACACTACAAAGCTACAGGAATCAAAACAGTATGTTACTAACACAAAAACAGACACATAGATCAATGGAACAGAGTAGAGAGCCCAGAAATAAACCCACACTTACGTAGCCAATTAATCTAGACAAAGGAGGCAAGAATAAGAAGGAGGCAAGATGGCAGAAGAGTAGGGGATCTCATTTCATCTTGTACATCTTGTTCGTCTCATTTCATCTTTGATAGATAACTATCAAATCATTCTGAACATCCATGAATTCTATCTGAGATGTGAGAAAGGAGTATCTGGAACTCTACAAGTAGAAAAGTGACCACTTCCTGCAATGTAGGAGGTGCAAAGAAGTGAGTCTGAGGGAATATAGTGGAAGATAAATGGCAGGGGAGGAAGCCTCAGTAAGTGGCTTATAGCCCCAGATGGCAAAATAGGCCCTTAGAAATCTACTCCAGTGAGAGACAACCCTGCTTGAAAGGTGCTTAGGTGGTGAAAGGGGCAGAATTCTAGTTGGGACAGCATGGTCTCAGGATCCCTGGAGTCACAGAAATAGTGGGGGTGCCTGAGCCAGTAGAGTTCCCAAGCACTGGAGCAGGGAAACCTGTTATGGTCAGTGAGCCTGGGAGGGGGCTCTCAGATTGATTTCCTATAAACCACTAGATGTGGCTTAATTGGGTGACTGCTTTCTGTGTGGGAACCATGCAAATGACAGGAACATGAGGCCCTCCACCTTCCCTCTGAGAGGGGTGGAGCTGGAGGGCTCATGACCCGGCAATGACTCTAAGGGTGGGTGCCTTGTAAAAGACAATACCAGGTGACCCTTCACCTTTCCTCAGGAGGGAAAGAGCAAGTGTGCACAGGTTCTGGCTACTGCTTTCCATGCCAGGGCCCCACAAAATGCAATAACTTGGGACCCTCCACTTTCTCCTGGGGGGATGGTATGGGCACACACCGCAGGAGTCTGCACAGTTTGGCACACACAAAAGTGAAGACTGTTTATCCCTGATGGTTTACTAAAAAGGGGGGACTGCGATCTTTGGGCTCTGGGGCTGGAGATTATTTTTTATTTTCTAAAGAGGTGTGTAAAGCCTTCAGGGAACAAAAGCCACACAGAGGACCAGCTTAGGCTGATCCTGGCCCCCAGGCAAGGTGGGGGTACAACTCTGCCCATGCAAAGACACTTGAGAAGCAGCACAGCAGGCCCCTCCTTCAGAAAACTGACTGGAAGAACAGGTGTGCCGCAAGTTTATAGACCACATAAGACTGTAAAATTCCAGCAGTAGGATAAAGTAGTATATAAAATTCTAGATTTTTTTCTCATGATTCATTTATCTATTAGTTTACAATCTTCCATTTCTTTTTTTTTTCTTTTTTCTCTTTTCAACTAGTTTCTTATCAACTCTTTAAGTCTTTTTTAACTTTTATTTTTTACATTTATATTTTATAGATATGTTCTTCATTTTTGGCTTTCTTTCACTCTATTCAATTTTATCTTTGTGTGTATATATATACACACACACACACACATACAAGCTTGCTTTCTTTATAATTTTGGAATTTAATATCTTCTAACACAGAGATTAAAATACATTCAGGACCAAGTGGATTACCCTGTTTTGTCTACCCTGCAAGATTATATTCTCTGCCCATGCCCACCTTTTTTTTCTTCTTCTTTTTCTTTTTTGTTTCTGACCTCTTTGGATTTTTCTAGTGTGCTATTTTGCTTTTGTCATGGTTGATATTTTTCATTCTGTTCACTAAGTCATCTATTCTCCTCTGGGAAAAATGACTAGAAGGGGGAATGCACAATAAAAGAAGGAACCAGAGGTAATACTGTCTGCCACAGATCTAATCAATAGGGCTATGAGTAAAATTCTGGAGACGGAATTCAGGATAACAATTATAAAATTACTAGCTGGGCTTGAAAAAAGCATAAAAGACACTAAAGAATTGCTTAGCACAGCAATGAGACCTAGTCAGGCCAAAATTAAAAATGCTCTAACTGAGATGCAGTCTAAACTGGATGCTCTAAAGGTAGGGTAAATGAAGCAGAAGAGAGAGTAAGTTACATAGAAGACAAATTGATGGAAAGGAAGGAAGCTGAGGAAAAGAGAAAAACAAATAATAGATCACGAGGAGAAGTTTGAGAAATCAGTGAAGCCATAAAATAAACCAATATCAGAATTATTAGGGTGCCTGAGGGTGAAAAGAGAGAGAGTCAGAAGGTATACTTGAGTAAATCATGGCTGAGAACTTTCCCAATCTGGGGAAGGAAACAGGCATTCATGTTTAAGAGGTAGACAGGACCATTCCCCAAATCAATAAAAATAGATCAACACCCTGACATATAACAGTGAAGTTTGCAAATGTCAGAGATAAAGAGAAAATACTGAAAGAAGCTTGAGACAAAAGTTTCCTAACCTACAGAGGTGGAAACATTAGACTGACATCAGACGTATCCACAGAAACCTAGCAGGCCAGAAAGGGCTGGCATGATATATTGAGGGTACTAAATGAGAAATATAGCAGGCAAAAATACTTTATCTAGCAAGGCTCTCATCTGGAATGGAAGGAGATATAAAGGCCTTCCAGGACAGAAAGAAATAAAAAGAATATGTGACCACCAAGTCAGCCCTGCAAGAAACTTTAAGGTGGATACTGTAAGTGAAGAGAGAGCCCAAGAGTAACACAAACCAGAAAGAAACAGACGAACTACAGAAACAGGGACCTTACAGGTAATAAAATGGCACTAAATTAATATTTTCAATAATTACTATGAATGGAAATTGGCTAAATGTTCTAATCAAAAGACACAGGGTATCGGATTAAATAAAAAAGCAAGACCCATCCATAAACTATCTATAAGAGACTTGTTTTAGACCTAAAGACACCTTCAAACTGAAAGTGAGGGGGTGGAGAACTATTTACCATGCTAACGAATCTCAAAAGAAAGCTGGGGTAGTGATCCTCATATTAGAAAAAATTACATTTAAAAACCAAAGACTGTAGTAAGAGATGTAGAGGGACACTATATAATACTTAAAGGGTCTACTCAATAAGAAGATCTAGCAATTATAAACATTTATACTACTAATTTGGGAGCAGCCAATTATATCAGAAACACATTGATAATATTACATTAATAGCAGGGGACTTCAACACCCCACTCACAGCAATGGAGGACAGATCATCTAAGCAGATCAACAGGGAAAGAAGGGCTTTGAATGACAAACTGAACCAGATGCAATTCACAAATATATACAGAGCATCTCATCCTAAAGCAACAGAGTACACATTCTTCTCAAGTGAAAATGGAAATTTCTCCAGAAGAGATCACATACTGGGTCACAGATCAGGTCTCAACCAGTATCAAAACACTGCGATTATTCCTCAAATATTTTCAGACCACAGTGCTTTGAAACTTGAACTCAATCACAAGACAAAATTTGGGAGGAACTCAAACACTTGGAGGTTAAAGAGCATCCTACTAAATAATGAATGGGTCAATCAGGAAATTAAAGAACAATTTTTAAAAATTTATGGAAACTAATGAAAATGAAAACATGATTGTACAAAACATTTGGGATACAGCAAAAGTGGCCCTAAGAGGGAAGTACATGGCAATACAAAAAATTAGAAAAATCTCAAATACATAAATTAATCTTCCACCTAAAGGAGAAAGGTGCTGGAGAACGAACAGCAAATAAGGCCTAAACCAAACAGGAAAAGAGAAATAATAAAGGTTAGAGTAGAAATAAATGAAACAGACCAGAAGAAGAGTAGAACAGAACAAAACCAGGAACTGAAAAAACAAACAAACAAATAAAAACAACAACAAAAAACCAGGAACTGGTTCTTTGAAAAGAATTAATAAGATTGATAACCCCCTAGCCAGACTTATCAAAAATAAAAGAGAAAGGATAAAAATTAATAAAATTATGAATGAAAGAGATCATGACCAAAACCAAGGAAATATAAACAATTTTAAGAACATATCATAAGCAACTATATGCCAACAAATTAGGCAATCTGGAAGCAATAGATGCATTCCTGGAAAGTAATAATCTACCAAAACTGAAACAGGAAGAAACAGATAATCTGAACAGACCAATAACCAGCAAGGAATTTGAAACAGTAATCAAAAACTTCCTAAAAAACTAGAGTCCAGGGCCAGATGGCTTCCCAAGGTAATTCTACCAAATATTTATAGAAGAAATAATACCTCTTCTATTGAAGCTGTTTAAAAAAAATAGAGCTGAAAGAGAAACTTCCAAAATCATTATATGAGGCTGGCATTACCTTGATCCCCAAACCAGGCAAAGACCCCACCAAAAAGGAAAATTACAGACCAATATTCCTGATGAACATGAATGTCAAAATACTCACCAAGATATTAGCCAATAGGATCCAACAGTATGTTAAAAGGATTATTCACCATGACTAAGTGGGATTTATTGCTGGGATGCAAGTGTGTGTGGTTCAACATTCACCAATCAGTCAATGTGATAGATTACATTAATAAAAGAAAAGACAAGAACTATATGATCCTCTCAATTAATGCAGAAAATGCACTTGACAAAGTACAGCATCCTTTCTTCAACTCTCCACAGTGTAGGGACAGAGGGAAGATACCTCAATATCATAAAAAACATATGTGAAAATCCCACAACGAATATCATTCTCAATGGGGAGAAACTGATACCTTTTCTCCTAAGGTCAGGAACATGACAGGGATGCCCACACTTACCACTGTTGTTAAACATAATACTAGAAGTCCTAGCCTCAACATTCAGGTAACAAAAAGAAATAAAAGGCACTCAAACTGGCAAAGAAGTCAAATTTTCACTCCTTGCAGATGACATGATACTTTATGTGGAAAACCTAAAAGACTCCACCCCAAAATCACTAGAATTTATACAATTCAGCAATGTGGTAAGATACAAAATCAATGCACAGAATCAGTTGCATTTCTATACACTAACAACAAGATTGAAGAAAGACAAAATAAGGAATCCAACCCATTTACAACTGTACCAAAAACCACAAGATACCTTGGAATAAACCCAACTGAAGAGGTAAAGGATCTGTACTCTAAAAACTACAGAACACTTATGAAAGAAATTGAGGAAGATGCAAAAAAGTGGAAAAACATTTCATGCTCATGGATTGGAAGAATGAATATTGTTAAAATGTCTATGCTACCCAGAGCAATCTACACCTTTAGTGAAATCCCTATAAAAATACCATCGGCATTTTTCACAGAGCTGGAATAAATAATCCTAAAATTTGTATGGAACCAAAAAAAAAAAACCAAATAGGTAGAGGAAAGTTGAAAAAGAAAACCAAAGCTGTTGCTATTGCAAGGACTTCAAGCTGTATTACAAAGCTGTGATCATCAAGATAGCAAGGTACTGGCGCAAAAACAGAAACTTAGATCAATGGAACAGAATAAAAAACCCAGAAATGGACTCCCAACTCTATGGCCAACTAATCTTTGACAAAGCAGGAAAGAATATCCAATGGAAAAAGAACAGTCTCTTCAATAAATGGTACTGGGAAAATTGGACTGCCACATGCAGAAGAATGAAACTGAACCATTCTCTTACATCATACATATAAATAGACACAAAACTGATGAAAAACCAAAATGTGAGACAGTAGTCCATTGAAATCCTAGAGAAAACAGGAAGCAATCTCTTCAGCCTCAGATGCATCAAATTCTTGCTAGACACATGTTTAAAGGCAAAGGAAACAAAAGCAAAAATGAACCACTGGGACTTCATCAAGATTAAAAGCTTTTGCACAACAAAAAAACAGTCAACAAAACTAAAAGGAAACCTACCGAATAGGAGCAGATATTTGCAAATGGCATATCAGATAAAGGGCTAATATCCAAAATCTATAAGACACTTATCAAACTCAACATCCAAAAAACAAATAATCCAGTCAAGAAATGGGCAGAAGACATGAACAGACATTTCTCCAAAGAAGACATACAAATGGCATGAATAACAGACACGTGAAAAAATGCTCAACATCACTCAGTATCAGTGAAATACAAATCAAAACCACAATGGGATACCACCTCACACCAGTTAGAATGGCTACAATTAACAAGACAGAAAACAAATGTTGGCGAGGATATGGAGAAAGGGAAACCCTCTCACACTGTTGGTGGGGATGCAATCTGGTATAGCCACTCTGGAAAACAGTACGGTCCTTCCTCAAGAAATTAAAAATAGAGTTACCCTATAACACAGCAATTGCAATACTGGTTATTTATCCCAAAGATCCAGGTGTAGTAAAACAAAGGGGCACATGCACCCCAGTATTTACAGCAGCAATGTCCACAATAGCCAAACTGTGGAGGGAGCTGAGATATCCTTCAGTAGATGAATGGATAAAGAAGAGGTGGTTCATATATACAATGGAATATTATGCTGCCATAGAACAGATGAATACCTACAATTTACATTGATGTGGATGGAACTAGAGGGTATTATGCTAAGTGAAATAAGTCAGTTGGAGAAAGACAATTATCATATGGTTTCACTCATATATGGAATATAAGAAACAGTGCAAAGGATCATAACGGAAGGGAGGGAAAACTGAATGGGAAGAAATCAGACTTGGAGATACACCATAAGAGACTCTTAACTCTGGGAAGCAAACTGAGGGTTGCTAAAGGGGAGGTGGGTGGGGAAATGGTGTGACTGGGTGATGGTCATTAAGGAGGGCATGTGATGTGATGAGCACTGGGTGTTATATGCAACTGATGAATTATTAAACACTACATTTGAAACTAATGCTGTACTATATATTGGCTAATTGAATTTAAATTTTAAAAAAGGAGGCCAGAATATACAATGCAGAAAGGACAGTCTCTTCAATAAATGGTGTTGGAAATACTGGACAGCCACATGCAAAAGAATGAAACTGGGTCACTTCTTACACTACATACAAAAAAAACTTAAAGTGGACATAAAACTTAAATGTAAGTCCTGAAACCAAAAAACTCCTAGAAGACATAGGCAGTAAACTCTTTGGCCATAGTCTTTTTTTTTTTAAAGATTTTATTTATTTATTTGACAGACAGAGATCACAAGTATGCAGAGAAGCAGGCAGAGAGAGAGGAGGAAGGGAAGCAGGCTCCCCCCTGAGCAGAGAGCCCGATGCGGGGCTCAATCCAAGGACCCTGAGACCATGACCTGAGCCGAAGGCAGAGGCTTAACCCACCGAGCCACCCAGGCACCCCTCTTTGGCCATAGTCTTAAGGTTATTATTTTTTTATCTGTTTCCTTAGACAAAATTAAAATAAACAAATGGGACAACATTAAACTAAAAAGCTTATGCACAGCAATAAATAAATAAACAAATAAATGAAAAGACAACCTATTGAATGGTATAAGAATCTGCAAATGATCTATCTGTTAAGGGGTTAACACACAAAATATATAAAATACATTTATAACTAGAAAGCAAAAAAAATCCAATTAAAAAATGGGCAGATTGCCAAAAGGCATATGAGATGATATTCAACACCATCAATCATCAAGGGAGTGCAAATCAAAACCAAAATGAGATATCACTTTACATGTGTCAGAATTGCTAGAATCAAAAAGAAAATAAATAGCAAGTGTTGGTGATAACATGGAGAAGAGTGAACCCTCATGCACTGTTGGTACAAAAATAAAATGGTGCAGCTACTATGAAAAACAATATGGAGGCTCCTCAAAAACTTAAAAATAAAACTACCATATAACCAGCAATTCCACTTTTAGGTATTTATCAAAAATAATGAAAACACTAATTAAAAAACATGCATTCCTATGTTCATCACAGTGGTACTTACAATACCCAAGATGTGGAAGAAACCTAAGTGTCCACTGATAGATGACTGAATAAGCAAGATGTGGTACACACACACACACACACAGTGGAATATTAGTCATAAAAAGAATGGAGTCTTGCCATTTGTGACAGCACAAATAGACTTAGTGGGTATTACTGTAAGTGAAATAAGTCAAAAAAAGACAAATGCCAAATGACCCTACTTATGTGTGAAATCTAAAAAATAAAAAAGAAAAACAAAACAAAAAAAAAAAGAAACACAAATAGATGCATAGATACGGGTAAACTGATGGTTGCCAGAGAGGGGAGGGGCATATGGGATGGATGAAATAGTTGAAGGGTATTAAGAGGTACAATCTTCTAGTTATAAAACAAATAAACCATGGGGATTTAATATATGGTATAAGGAATATAGTCAATAATATTGTAACAACTGTGTCTGGTGACAGATAGTAACTAGACTTATTGTGGTGACCATTTTGTAATGTATATAAACACTAAATCACTATACTGTACTCCTGAAAGTAATACAATATTGTATGTCAATTATTATTTAAAGAATGAAACAAATAAAAGACAAAAAATAATAAGCATAAATGAACAAATAAGTAAATAGAAAATAGTAAAGCCAACTAACCTAAGCCATTTCTTTAAAAAACATATGGAATACACAATTTTTACAATTTCAATTACAAAAAAAGCACCAGGAATAAGTAATGTTAAGTAAATTGTCTAAAATATAGGTGCAGAAAAGATTTGATATGAGAACACCATATGTTTTGCCAATACCTCAAGGTAACCACATGGTGGATCAGGAAGGAAAGGTTCTTCCTGTAGAAGTTTCTCAGATGAAAAACTCACAAGGAATGATAAAATTATAGAATTACCGTTCCACAGCTCCTAATGGATTAATGAATAAAGGTAATGATCAAAAGTGTCTATCAACATCACCAAAAAAAAAAAAAAAAGAGAGAGAGAGACATACACATGGTCTTCCTAACAGAATTGCACAATATCACTTCTGAAGTGACCTTGCAAATAAAGCAACTAAAAATTTATGAATGCTAATCTGATTAAACTTTTACCTCTAACTATTGGTGATTATTGACACTGAGTGTCAGGTATATTGAGTTCATTATACTCTTCTCCATACTGTTGGATACCCTTAATAATTTCTCTAGTGAAAATGTTTATTAGAAATATTATGTCCTTATACCACATTTTCTTTATCCATTCATCTGTTGCTAAACATTTAGGTTGCTTCCACATTCTGGCTATCATGAATAATACCGCAATGAATGTGGGGGTGCAAATATCTCTTCAAGATCCTGATTTTAATTCCTTTGCATAAATATCCAGAAGTAGGATTGCACACACTAAAAATTTTGTTAAGAGACTCTGAAAAACAATCTGAGGGTTTTGGAGGGGCTTGGGGTGGGAGGTTGGGTGATCCTGGTGGTGGGTATTATGTAGGGCACATATTGCATGGACCACTGGGTGTGGTGCATAAACAATGAATTCTGGAACACTGAAAAAAATTTAAAAAATAAATAAAAATTTAAAAAAGAAAGTAGATTAAATGTTGTGTTTTTCTCACCACAATAAAGAAAACTATATCATGTTTTTAAATTTGAAAGTCCAAGTTAAATGGACTAGTTCCTGGAGAAACATAACTACTAAATTGTTCCAAATAGAAATAGAGAAGTCCAGTCAAATAATACAAACTGAAACTCTAGTCTATGTCCTAGCCCCCCTCAAAATATTCCAAGACCAGTCAGATTTGGAGTCTAGTTGTACCAAATGGTCAGGGAAAAACTAATGGACACCTTAAATAAACTCTTCCAAATCATACAAAAAGAGCAAATAACTAAACTCATTTTAACAGATGTGCTGATCTTGATACAAAGAACAGATAAGGACACTCAAAGAAAAAAGTCACTTGAGTCAAGCTCAGTCATGTAGAGGCATCTATCCTAAATAAATTTATAGCACATCCATTACAGTAGTGAATAAGCCAGCTGAGTTCAAGAAATGCAAAGATATTAAAATATTAGAAAAAACTTGCCAATTGGAATTTCTCTACATTAATTGAGTAAAAAATGCTTTTGATCATGTCTAAGGGTTGATAAAAGGCCTTTGAAAAAAAATGTTTACTACCAATTTAAGGAAAAAGTTTTAGCAAAATAACATTCAAAGAGAATTTTTTTCCTAAAATCTACAGCAAACTACACATAAATGTAAAATCTTAGAAGCATTCTCATCAAAGACAAGGCAAAGAGATAGATGTTATGGTACTGTATCTATAGTGTAAAGGTGGACTGAAATATACAACAAGAGGAATAAGAGTGGCAAAATAAATAAGAAAAAGGAATATTGAAATGATTGATATAATAAATGGTGACAATATGATCCTTAATTAGAAAATCCAAAGGAATCAGTGCACAAAATATTCAAAGGAATAAGATACTCCTTGTATAACAGATTACCAAAACTGGGTGCCTAGCCACACAAAATCAATAACTAATTAAGATAATTAATAGAAAATATCCCCAAAACAACAGCAGCAATATTCAAAATTTACCTAAAAGGAAATCTAACAAAAATGTACACAATATTTTTGGAGGCAACTATAAATATGTACTGATACACTTAGAGAAAAAAATCCCAAATAAATAGTAGAGCACATTATGTTTATTCATGAGAAAAAGAATATGGTAAAGATGTTAATTCTCCTTAAATTATTTACAGACTTAAATATGAACTGCTATGAACTGAATTGTGCCATTTTCCTGAAACTCCAATTCATATGTTGAAGACTTAATCCTCAATGTGACTGTATTTGGAGGTACTTTAGGAAGGTTAGTAAGGTTAAATAATAAAGGTGAGGCCCTAGTCTAATAGATTTGATATGGTTTTTTTAGAGTTGACATTCTTTTTTTTTTTAAGATTTTATTTATTTATTTGACAGAGATCACAAGTAGGCAGAGAGGCAGGCAGAGAGAGAGGAGGAAGCAGACTCCCCACCGAGCAGAGAGCCCGATGTGGGGCTCGATCCCAGGACCCTGGGATCATGACCCGAGCTGAAGGCAGAGGCTTTAACCCACTGAGCCACCCAGGTGCCCCTAGAGTTGATATTCTTATAAGAAGAGGAAACACACCAGTGATCATTCTCTTTCCATGCATTTTGAAAAAAGTCCATGTGAGGACATAGCAAGAAGGTACCCAAATGCAAAACCAGGAAGAGAGCTCTTACTAGAAACTGAATCTATCCTCACCTCTATCTAGACCTATTTACCTTTAAAACTTTGAGAAAATAATTTTTTTAAAGATTATTTGACATAGAGAGTGAGTGAGAGGGAGTGTACAAGCAGGGAAAGTGGCAGAAGGAGAAACAGAATCCCCGCTGAGCAGAGAGCCTGATGTGGGGCTCAATCCCAGGACCCTGGAATCATGACCTGAGCTGAAGGCAGATGCTAAACTGACTGAGCCACTCAGGTGACCCAAGAAAACGAATTTTTGTTGTTAAAGCACACAGTCTATGGTAATTCATTACGGCAGCCTGAGCATGCCAATACAGTGCCTCACATACAACTTCCAAGATGATACCAGACTCAGGCTGCTGCTTCCTAAAATCAACCCTAGAGAAACTATAAAAGAGAGAATGAAAAAAAAAAGTCTTACAACAGCAAAACAACACAGCTGAGAATTTCCTGAGACGGACTATCCATGTTGAACTAGAATCTGTATGTCAGCAGGTGGGGGCATGCCCTGAAGTTGGAACTGATCTGTAACCACAAGATAGGATTGGTCAGAGGAAAGATTTTAAGTTGAGTCTTTGATTCTTCCATGGTGTCCCGATATAATGAATTTCTCCTGCTTTAGTGAAGGGAGCTAAGGCTGTTTTCCCGAGGCTGAATGGCCACAGGACCATGAGGTTAATATTAGGACAGCATCAAAGTTTGGGATTGTTTGAAACAGTATGGGTCCAGAGGCTGTACAATACACCTGAAACCTCTTTAAAGGGTAAGGACTGGCTTTAAAAAAATAATATTATAATCAAATATAAGGAATATAAGAATGAATCACAATAAGGATAGGTATTCTTTCATGAAAAATACCTACATACCTGCACTTGTTAAAGATGTATATTTATTATGAATGGGGATCAAAAATAAACATTTAGTTACTGCAATGGACTGAGCAATTTTAGACAACGTGGAAAGAACTGAATCTCACAAAATCATGCAGCTCTTCCTTAGAAAACAGATCTTTTAGAGTAGAAGGTTCCCAAGTCTAAGTTTGGCTTGCAAACCAACACTAGGCGCCCCTGTGTTTTTCTCTTAGAGCCTATTAGGCGTCCTAGGACGCTGCCTTACACTGCAGCTTCCCCATCTCTTAACTAGCCTGGGACTCATGAATTTTCTGCAAGGTTTGCATTAGGGAAACAGCTTAGAGCTTTCAGAGATTTTGTATTTTCCAGGCAGCCTTTAAAGAATCAGCCAAGAGGAGGACACCTTACTCCCTGCCTCCACCCTGAGGACAGAAAGGACAACACACCACAGAACAGAGAAGCCCTCACATAGTCCCACGCCTACTTTCACCGCTGGGAAGCAGAGGCAGAGCTGTCAGCGTGAGTTACTGACCCACCTCCACCTCCAGGGTCTCAGGTCTGAGAAGGGCAGCTTCAGATCTGCAGAAGAGACAGGCAATACTGAGAGTCAAGGTCAGGAACCTTACTTAGAACTGCTGGAACATGCCCCGCCCAGAACAAAGAAAACCTCACAGAATTCTGTCCCGATCCCCGTGCTAAGAGGCCCGAGGTTTGGCTGTTAGGCCCAACGCCCCCTCAGTTCCGTCTGAGGATCTCAGAGAATGAAGACTTTGATCTGAGGCTGGTGGACCCTGATCAACAGACTGAAACATCCCAGGCTTTATTCGGAGTCACGGAGAGGACCCTGAGTGAGGACTGAGGGTATTCTCAACCCCGCACAACCCCTACCCCTGCACTCTACCCTGGGAGGCCCCGGGCAGGGCTGTCAAACTTTGGGAGGTGGGGGTCTTGGTCTAACTGGAGTGAGCACATGAGTGAGCACTGAAAACCGCAATCATCCAGTACCATGGGGATCCCATAAAACCTTACTCCTATTGTCAGCTCTGGAAAGTTGCAGCAGAAGTGGCCGACTAAGGCTTTTCCTCACTTGCTCAGCAAGAATCTAAGGGTGGTAAGACCATTGGCCTAAGGAGTTTAGCTTCAGAGCTGCGGTGGGCGGGGACGCGGGGGGTGGGGGTGTCAGTGGGGCTGTCAGCTGCTGGCAGGCTGATCCTAAATGTGAGCTGAGAGAATTCTCCATTGCAACACAGAGGCAACCATACAGACCGTGTAACTTCCCAGCCCTTGCTCTCAGTCCCAAGTTGACCCAGACAGGGCTGGAAGCTGCAGCCTAAGGCACACTCTTCTGCAAGGTTCCCAGGGGACAGACTGATTAGAAAAGAAAAGGAGGCCTGTGGGGTCCTAGAGCAGTGCTGTCATGGAAGCCCGTAAAAGCGGCTTTGGTTAAAGACAAGGTGGAATGTCCCTGGTGAAGGTGCACACACTACCTTATTCTCCCTTCTCTAGGTGCCCTCATTGCCTGCCCTCCTGCCCACACTACTGTCTACTGCCTCTAACCAGTGTCACCATGCCTCGGGGGCAGAAGAGTAAGCTTCGTGCCCGTGAGAAACGCCGTCAGGCCCAGAGTGAAGCTCAGGGAGTCCAGGATGCTCAGGTCACTGCAGCAGCTGAAGAACAGCCCCTCACTTCCCTCTTTCCTCCTTTTGGTGGTAATGCTCAGAGCTCTTTAGCTGCTGGGTCAGGCAGAAAATCCCAGGGGCCCCATACAGCTCCATCCACTACTATTTCTGCAGGTGTTTCACACACAAGATCTGATGAAGGTGCTCACAGCCAAGACAAGGAAAGACCAAGCACTTCTCAGGCACAACCCAGCACGGATCATTACCGTAGAACCCCGCTGGATGACAAGGCAATTCTTTTGGTGCAATTCCTGTTGCGCAAGTACAACATAAGGGAGCCCATAACAAAGGAAGACATGATGAAGTATGTCATCAGGAAGCACAAGGAGCACTTTCAAGAAATCCTCAGGAAAGCCTCTGAGCTAATGGTGCTGGCCTTTGGCATTGAACTGAAGGAAGTCGACCCTACCAGGCACTGCTACGCCCTTGTCAGCAAATTTCAGCGCACCTATGATGACAGGCTGAGAGGTGAAGAGATCATGCCCAAGACAGGCCTTTTGATGACTATTCTTTGTGTGATCTTCATGAAGGGCAATTGTGCCACTGAAGAGGATATCTGGGAAGTACTTAATGTGATGGGGATATATGCTGAAAGGAAGCACCTCATCTATGGGGATCCCAAGAAGCTCATCACCCAAGATTTGGTGCAGGAAAGGTACCTGCAGTACCAGCAGGTGGCCAACAGTGATCCTCCACGCTTCGAGTTCCTGTGGGGCCCAAGAGCCCACGCCGAGACCAGCAAGATGAAAGTCCTTGAGTTTTTGGCCAAGATCCACGATACAGTCCCCAGTGCCTTCCCATCCTGGTATGAAGAAGCTTTGCGAGATGAGGAAGAGCGAACCCAAGCCAGATTTGCAGCTCTGCTTCGTACTGGTGCCCTGTCTAACGTGAGCCCCAGGGTCAATTTTGGCAGCTTCTTCCACCTGTAGTGAAACCTGAAGCACTTTCCTCACTTTGTGTTTGAAGTAGTGTGAGGGCTTAGGTAGTGCTAGAGGGAACATAGTGCATATCATTTGTTCTACATGAATAATTTATAATTTGTCTTTTGCTGTTCAAAGTTTTCCAATGTTTCTTTTTAAAAAGTTTAATTAGCTTCATAATATAAGTGTATGAATAATATTAGTTACATATTTAATGCTATTTATGAGGTTCAAGAGTAAGAGTTGTGCTATTTTATCAAACAAACTGGGTAATCTTCCATCTTATTTAATGACCTGGAACAAGAGAACACAGCATTGGAATAGCTATTTCCTTAAAATGTGAAGGAAATTAGCAACAAAATAGCTGGGATCAAAAAATAGAGAAAAAAGTAAAAGCCAATTTTTGTTTTTTCCTTATTCTTTGTCTTCTGCTGTTGTGCAAAATAAAAGTTATACACCTGAAATTGATTCATTTATTGAAGAATGTAAGAGAAAATGAACCTAATAAATTGCTTACTGGCCTTTCTAAAAATTTTTTTTATTCCTCAAACATTAACTGAACATCTTCTCTTTGGAGTGCACCACAGTAGTCCAGGGGATGGTAAGAAAAAGAAGACCAAGCCACCACCCAAAAAAGGAAGATGGTGAGATACACTTTAAGACCTTCCCCCCAAAAAAAGTGCAAAGAAGGATTAGGTTGGAAAGGAGGAGCTGGTCCAGGTGAGGGCTGTCAAGTGTAAATGTCCTGAGGCAAGACAATTTGGAGCCTTGGGAAACTTCAAATCCTTCTATGGGAGAGAAGTTTAAGTTAAGATGGGTGGTGGGTCAGGGGAGGGTATAAGGGTGGTGAACAAGGACTAGACCCTTGGGTGGTGTGTCACAGAGTTGAGAAACTAAGTCTCAATGAAGAACTGCTTTTAGCAGACACTTTAGGATCATGAATAAATCAGATGCAAATCTCTACCTGGGGAGGGATTGCAGGTGCCCCATGCTCTGGTCCCAATGCAGATGAACAGATGGCAGAAATTAGGTATTTTATCCATATCATTGCCAGAGAGTTCCTCATAAATAAGGGTAATGCTTCCTTGAGGCTAGATGCCAGGAAACCACTGTGCTCTCACTCTTTGCCATGTGCTGGGAGAAACAGAGCCGGCTCCATTCAAAGGACATTTAACCAGGCTATCCTGAGTAAAATTTAGCAAACTATAAGGGAGGGTTTGATTTTGGTAGGGGTTAAATGAATGAAAATAGGGGTGATTTGGATCAAAGGGTAACTGGGAGGGAGGGGCAAGTTGATTTTTTTTTTTGGTTAATTAGATTTTTTATTTGCACCAATCAAGCTAGTAAGAGAGTTGGTTCTTGACACACATTTTAGGAGCTTTGAGTTGCATCCAGATGGGGAAGATTCCCCAACATCCAAATTAAAAAATATATGCTTTAAGTGGGATTATTTACTAAGGTATTTTTTCTTGTTAAGCACAATTTTTGGCTGACTCGGTGTACAGTATCCTACAGCACTGAATAGTCTCAGACATCTCCTAGGCTAAAACAACAAAACAAAATAAAACCCAAAAATTTCAGCAGGAAGTTTGGTGGTGTCTGGGGTCAAAAAATCATAACAGTAATTGCCATTCTCTAAAGTTTCAGTGCACACTACTCACTGTGCCATATGTTTCACATACATTGTACACATTCCAACAGTTCTAGAAGACAGGGCTTGGTAATGTGTTGAGTTCACACAATAAGCGATTGGATTGGGACTGAAGGTATGGTCTGATTCCAGTGGAGCCCACACTGTTTCATTCCTCCCAGCATGAGGTCAAACTCTTGTCTCTTAATTACCTTCTCTTCTCACTATTCCATGATGGCTTTGAAGCAATGAAAGAAGGACCCTGTGGCCGAAGTACTAAAAGCAGGTCTAAAGAAGGAAGGTGCAAGTGAAAATCAAGCACAATTTGGGGGTTGTTCATGGGGTTCATTTTCCTAGGATCCTCCTGCCCCTCACCCCAGGGTCTCTCGAGAGCTGGCTCTGCCCTGTTCTCAGCACTTGTGTCCAGTCCTGGTAATTTCCTGCATGACAACTCCTTCCCTTGGGACTTCCCCAGTGCCCCTCATGACCAAACTGGGATCTGACCTTCAGACTAGCTTTCCTCTCTTGTCCTCTTCTGGAGGCAGCACCTGTTCCTGGTGGAACAGACAGCCATTATCCCCTGCCTTTCCCTGACTTAGAGCATTCCAGTTCTTTGCATCTCCCATCCCTCTCCCAGACTCCACTCTGACAGCAATTGTCCTTCTGAATAATTTTAACAGTGAGGTTTAGACACCTTTTCATCTCCTCTAGGTGCCTCCATCACATCCTCCAAGTGTTTTCAAATCTGCTGGTGACTACAGTCTGATTTGGCACAGAGTTTAGTGTTTCTTGGGATATAATCCTGAAGTTAGAGAGGAGGTTTTAGAAACCACCATGATACCTTTTTTTCATTTTTCCTTTTTTTAAAATTAACATATAATGTATTGTTTGCTTCAGGGGTACAGGTCTGTGAATCATCAGTCTTACACAAGTCACAGACAGCACTTATCATAGTATATACCTCCCTAGTGTCCATAACCCAGCCGTCCTATCCCTACCCCCTGACCCCCAGCAACCCTCGGTTTGTTTCCTGAGATTAAGAGTCTCTTATAGTTTGTCTCCCTCCCCAGTCCCATCTTGTTTCATTTTTTTCCCTCCCCATCCCCCATGAGCCTCCACCCTGTCTTTCAAATTCCTCATATCAGAGAGATCATATGATAATTATCTTTCTCTGATTGACTTATTTTGCCTAGCATAATACTCTTTAGTTCCATCCACATCATTGCAAACTACCTCACACCAGCCAGAATGGCTAAAATTAACTAGTCAGGAAATGGCAGATGTTGGTGAGGATGTGTAGAAAGGGAAACCCTCCCTCACTGTTGGTGGGAATGCAAGCTGGTCACAGCCAATCTGAAAAACAGTATGGAGGTTCCTCAAAAAGTTGAAAATAGAGCTACCCTATGACCCAGCAATCGCATTACTGGGTATTTACTGTAAAGATACAAATGTAGTGATCTGAAGGAGCACGTGCACATGAATGTTTATAGCAGCAATGTCCACGATAGCCAAACTATGGAAATAACCTACATGTCCATCAACAGATTAATGGATAAAGAAGATGTGGTATATATATACAATGGAATACTATCCAGTCATCAACCACCGTGATATTTGCAGTAGAGTTTTAATGGCCTGAATTATTTGAGATCGGTCACTGACCACATTCAACAATAAGTAACTTTACCTTGTTGGTCAAAACCAAAGCCTCCTGCAATAAGTAGTAGATGAGAAAAAGTTCATGGAAATCACTTTCTAAACAAACATGTACATAGACAGAATTTCTAAAAACCCAGTTCTTCTAGTATGTGGAAAATGGTTCCATGGCAGCTGTGCTATCTTTGATAAGAAAAGTCAACATTCTTCCACTGACTTTGGCTTTAGGCAGTAGTGCAAATACTCTTAGTGCCCCCAAGTTCTAACAATATGGATAGATAACAATTCCTCTTCCATACTATATCCATCCAAAATTCATCCCTCTTTTCGGAAGTAACCACAATTAAAAATTTGTGTGTTATTTTAAAATTTATTCTAGACTTTTCCTTATCTAGATGTGCTATAAAATACATTGTGAGTTTTTAATATACATAATAACAGTGTATATATTGTTTTGCCTCTTGCCCTTGTCACTGACTGAAATGAATGCTAGATCTTTCCATAGACCAGATATAGGTCCACATCACTCTTTTAACTCCTCCAAGTATTCTAAACTGCACATGTGCTATATTGAACTTAACTATTTTATTCCTGATAGACACATAAATTATTTCCCATACATTGTTATGATTACTAGAAAAGATATTAACATCACTGAGCATTAATTTTTGGGCAAATACACATGTTTTCCTAAAGGAAAGATATAGAACATTGTAAACTGAATTGAAGTGAAAAAATGTGATTATTATAAATTTTTATAAATATTGCTAAAATTCTGTTCTAATAAACTGGGCTGATTCATTTTCTCACCTTTAACGCCTGTAAATAATTTATATACTCACAGGCATTTATTTAATCAGCTTTTTAAATTTTGGTCAAACTTTTATGTAAAAATATGTTGTCTCATGGTTATTTTAATTTCCCTGTTTTCTAAGTAGGTTGAGCAGAAAATTAACTTAATCTCTCATCCATAGAAAGCGGGATTTTTTCAGTGATGCCTTGAATACCAGAATTCCTCTGGATCAGATGCCAGGGAGTGGGTCCAGACAGAGCTCCCTTATCTAGTCAGGAACTTCAGGAGGACTTGGGGAGAGTGCAATGACCAGAGTATATGAGAGGGACCATGAAGTCCAGAGAGCACAGATCTTTGAAGGCCAGGATTCCATGACATAATCTGTATTTAAACTGTTATACAGTGGCTGTAAAAATTTTAGACATAGGACCTCTTATTCCAATTTAAGCCTTTCCCATATATCCAATTCATGATTTGAAGGCAGAAAAATGTGTGTACAAAAGGGACTGTAAGCCCACTGTCCCACCCACTCAGTACTCCTTCATCCCTCTCAGGGCTGTGGGCCCTGAAACTCAAACAACTTTGGGGTTCACTAAGTACTGACAGGAAATCTGGGTGCTAGAAAACTCTTCTAGGATTCTTTTGGGTCCTGCTTGTAAACATTTTTAGTGAGGACCAAAGTAGCATTTAGCATTTGCCTATTGAGGCAAAACACTTCTGAGCACTCTATTGATTGCTTATGAATTCTGTGGTTTTCCACTCTGACTGATGGGAACAGGAACTACTGTGAGTACTGTGTAAGCTCTGGGACATATGTGGCTCTCATTTCCCTGGCAATTCATATTGTGGATTCTACACACTTTGGCCTTCCCTAATTCCAAACTCCACCCCTTCAACCCAGGGCCATGGCAAAGTCTCCCTGAGTTTCCACAGCTTGCACTAAGGCCTGGAAATTCTCTTAAGGTGGTAAGGTGGGGCAATCAGAAGGCTCACTTCTTATGTTTCCCAAATCTTAGTGCTCATTCTTCTTCATTTTCATCTTTTTGTTCTTGTTGTTCTTCTTGTTTCTGGCAGGAGGATAAATAAAGTCCTTGCTACTAATCATGACTGGGAGCAGAATGTGACCCTTTAAAAATTTCATCTAAGTGGAACCATATAGTATGTTCTTTTGTGTCCAACTCTTTTCACTTAGCATGTTTTTGAGTCTTTTCCATGCTGTAACAGGTAAAAGAGGTTTTCTTCTTTCCTTATGATTATTATTTCTTTATTGAGTAGTAGTCCATGGTATAAATATTCCAAAATTTGTATACACATTTATGAAGAGATAGTCATTTGGGTTGTTTTCAGTTTCATGATGGAATAGATGTACTATGAACATTCATAAAGAAGTCTTTTTTTGTAGATATGTTTACAATTCTCTTGGGTAAAGTTTTACAAGTGGAATTTCTGAGCCATAAGATAGGTGTATGTTTAATTTTATGAAAGACTATTAGAACAATTTCCAAAGTGATTACAATATTTTGCACTCAAACAAACAATGGACACATATTTTGGGGTACTTCACATCTTTCCTTACATTTTATGGCATCAATCCTTTTATTTTTAGCCATTCTAGTGGTTAGATGGTCTTGTCTTATTGTCGTTTTGATTTCAATGTTCCTGATGCACTTGAATACACTTTTTCAAGGGCTTATATTGGCTATTTAATTATCTTCCTTTGTGTCTGTACAATTTTTTTGCCCACTTTTATGAGTTATTTTTATTATTGAGTTTTTGAAGTTGTTTACATATTCTGGATATAAGTCTATTGTCAAATATATGTGTTGTTCTTAACTTACGTAAGTTGCTGGCTTGCTTATGCATTAATTTTTTTTTAGATTTTATTTCTTTATTTGACAGAGAGAGAGAGAGATCACAAGTAGGCAGAGAGGCAGCCAGAGAGAGAGGGGGAAGCAGGCTCCCTGCTGAGCAGAGAACCTGATGTGGGGCTCAATCCCAGGACCCTGAGATCATGACCTGAGCTGAAGGCAGAGGCTTAACCCACTGAGCCACCCAGGCACCCCTTATGCATTAATTTTCTTAATGATATCTTTTGTTTGGCAGATTTTTTTATTTTGTTGAATTTTGTTTTATCCTATTTTTCTTTTATTGTTAATATTTTCTGACTTTTGTCTAAACATTCTTTGGCTACTTCCAGCCTGTGAAGATATTCTCCTATATTGTCTTCTAGAAGCTTTTTAAAAAAGTTTTTAATTTTAATTTCAGTTAGTTAACATACAGTGTTATGCTAGTTTCAAGTGGACAATATGGTGATTTATCATTTCCAATACATCACCCTGTGCTCATTCAAGTGTACTCTTAAATACTCCATTATCTATTTAGCCCATCTCCCCACCCACCTCCCCTCTGTTACTATCAGTTTATTCTCTATAGTGAAGAATCTGTTTCTTGGTTTGCCTCTCTGTCTTTTTTTTCCCCTTTGATCTTTGTTTTGTTTCTTAAATTACACATATGAGTGAAATCATATGGTAGTTGTCTTTTTCTGACTTTTTTCACAGAAACTTTAATTTTACCTATAAGTTTTAGGTTTATAATCCAACACAAATTTTTTGTATTGAGTTAGGTAGTGGCCAAGTTTTGTGTTCACCCATTTATTCCAAAACCATTTGTTGAAAAGATTTTCATGTCCCCATTAAATTTATTTGTTACTTGGTTGAATATTAATTGATCATACAAATGTGATCCTAGTTCTGGATTTCCTACTCTGTTTCACTAATTTCTTTGCCTGTCTTTAGGACAATCACAGACTTCCCTACTGAATCTTTATCACAAATATTGAAGCCAAACAATATAAGTACAATAACTTTGTTTTCCTTCTTCAAGATTTATTGGCTAATGTATTTCCTCTTACTTTCCATATAAATTTTGGAATCAGCTTGTTGATTTATGAAAATCAGCTGTAATTTTAATAAGAATTACTTTGAATCTATGGAATGATTTTGTTTCTTCTTTTAGATTCAGTTTTTCTATTGAAATATTTAGTTGTTCCTTAAATATATTTGTGTTTTCCTTTAAATCCTTGGACACACTTACAAGAGATGTTTTAAAGTCCTAGGGCGGCTGGGTGACAGTGGGTTAAGCCTCTACCTTCAGTTCAGGTCGTGATATTGGGGTCCTGGGGTCAAGACCTGCATTGGGCTTTCTGCTCGGTGGGGAGCCTGCTTCCCCCTCTCTCTCTGCCTGCTCCTCTGCCTACTTGTGATCTCTCTCTCTGTCAAATTAGTAAATAAAATATTAAAAAAAAATAAAGTTCTTGTCTGTCATTTTATTGATCTCTGATTTTTTTCCTGATTACAAGTTACATTTTCCCCATTATGGATCATATTTGCCTGCTTCCTCACATACCTAGTTTTTTATTGTATCTTGGGCATTATAAATACTAAATTCTGAAGGCCTAGATTTATTATTTTCCTTAATAAGAAGTTCAGGCAAGAAGTTAATTCATTTATCCATCATATTGTTCCTTTTGAGGCCTATCTTCAAGTTTTATGATAGTTTATGGTAGCCATTATTTTCAAACTATATTAGTCCTATTTCTACAGCCTAGACTTGTCTAAGATTACTGACTTACTTTGGGTGTTCAAAGACGGCTGTTCCCTGTCTATTCAATATTTAAAAGTCTTCCAGCCATGTTTGTCTTCCAAGAGTTAGTTGTGAAGCTCACTGCTCTCTAGTATATTTTAAATTCCACTGGTAGTTTTTCTTTGCCCAGCCTCACAGAGCCCTGCCCTTCATAAAAGCAGCTTAGGGTTCAATGAAAGACCCAAGGGGTCTTCTATATATTTCTGGAGCATTAACCTAGCTCTATTCTCTCCAACAACTTGCCCTGCAAATTTCAGCAGCTTCACTATTCTCAAACTCTGATTACTGTGTCCAGTTCAATAAGGCCACTATGCTCTGTTTTGGCTTATCCTCCTAACACCACAGTCTAGACATTTCTGTCTCTGAGCAGAAATATAGGGTAATTTGGGAATCCACCTCATTCATTTTCCTACTTTCAGGGATCATAATTTTGCACTATTTTCCCGTCACTTTATATATTCTGCCTATTTTAAAAGTTGTTTACAGAAATACAAGTGGAAGTTCTCCTGATTTTTTTTATAATGGCAATTTTATTTATTTATTTTTATTATGTTCAGTTAGCCACCGCATAATGTCAATTAAAAAAAATTCATTTCGAACTACTGTTAGACTTATAGAAAAGCCACATAGTACAGAGAGTTTCAATACATCCCTCACCCAGCTTCCTCCAATGTTAACATCTTAGATAACCACCATGAAACTGCCAGAACCAGGAAATTAGCACTGTCCTAATAGCATTAACCAAACGAATTACCTCATTCAAACTTCACCCTTTTTTCCATTACTATCTTTTTTAAGGATCCTAATCATTGTCCCACATTGACTTTAATTGTTATTTCTCCTTGGAGTCCTACATTCTGCAACAGTTCCTCAGTCTTTCCTTGTTTTCATGACACTGACAACTCCAAAGAATACTGAACAGTTATTTTGCTGAACGTCCATTAGTTTGGGCCTATCTGATATCTTCTCATTATTAGATTAAGGCATTACTTCCTTGGAAAGAGAAATGGTAGAAATGGTGCCATGTCTATTTCATTACAGTATATCACAGTATCACATATCACAACCTATTTCAGTGTTACTGGTGACATTGACCTTGACCATCTGATCAAGGTGGTTTCTGGTGGACATTTCCACTGTTAAATTACCATAATTTTTCCTGCAATCAACAAGTATAGTGAGGAGATACTTTATACAAATATGTTCTCTCTACAAACCCACTGATTCTAGCTCCCATTAGTAGATCAGGTATGCAATCATCACCACTGTGGTACTCGCCTAATAGTGTTTCATTTCCCCTCTTTACACAGTTATACAAGGAGTAACTGTTATATCTCTTCTATCTATATATTTAATCAAGTATTTATTTATATACTATAAACTTCTAAATAGGTTTTTATTCTTTGGGTTATAATCCAATACTAGCATTATTTATTTTGTTGCTCAAAACTTTGGCCATTAGGAGCTCCTTTTCCTAATGCTGTATTCTTTCAGTTAACATTCCCTTTCCTGTATCTTTTGAGAACTTTTTTTTTGTTCCATAAAATTTCAGTAGCATTCCCTTTCCCATATCTTTTGAGAACTTTTTTTTTTGGTTCCATAAAAATATTCCAAACTCAGCTTGATTTTCCCTGTTCCAGTCTTAAAGATATGGATCCCTGTTTCCTTTTATAGAAGAATGATGCTCAGAAACCAGGATGTTGGTAATAGGTATGCAAAGTTCTACTGGAATGCAGTTGCTTCCAGGCCCTCTGAGTAGACAGGGTTGGGAAATATTTGTATACTAACCCATGTATACACATATATCTATTTTTAACTGTGTGTATGTGTATATAATGAATTTATACTGATACCTCAGATTCCAATTCAACACCACAGGAATCATATTAATTTTCCCACTTTCTTTACTTATAATTTCTTTCTTCACCAGTAACAAATCTTAGTTTTATTATTTATTACCTATTTACTTATTTGTTCAAATCCAGGATACACATAAATTAGTTTCAGAATATCTTATCAATACCTGTGTGAGAAACACATTTACTGGCTATGTAACATCATTTGTACATAATTCTTTTAGTATTTGTCTTTTTTCACCCAGCCAAGTAATTGTTTTCTGAAGTTATTTAGGTTAGTTCTTTTCCCCCTTATATTCAGTATGGTTATGTTATTGCTTTTTACTAGAGGTAGTTTCATTTGTTAGTGTTCATATCCCATGTTGGATTTCTTCCACATTATGATTGATTTTTATTCTTTGTCTTTTAATGGCAGCATTTCTTAATTGAGTATTTATTTATATTTATTAATTCTTTACCAACAGACATCATCATACATGCAGTATGATGTAGAGTAGGTAGCTTTGTAATATCAGCTGGCAATGATCATAAGGATGTGCCAAAATATACATATTCTGATATTTAAATCAGAAAAATCTGTGTCTTTCTTGTGCATTCCAGGGGTGTTTTGTTTGTTTATTCAAGTGAATGCCTCATATTTATTCACTTTTTTCTACATACTAATTCATTTACAACAGCTAAAATGTTTCACATTGCTGCACATATCAGGGCTCAACCTGATCATATGCATTGGGTTTAATTCTTGAAAGCAAGGAATTTAATGTCTCCATATGGCCATTAAAACTAGCTGAGACACAACTATTCGTCATGATGTTGATGTTGGGTCCTTTACTGCTTGTGTCTTTTTTTATTATTGTTGCCAAGTAACTGAAAAAACTCATGCAGCATTGCTGAGGATAAGACCTTTCCCTATTAAGAAGAAAAAGATGACAGCCTGCTGTGTGAACAATAGAGAAACTACCCTTATCATTCCCGGCACAAACACTTCATCACTAGGGGTGCATTTTTACAAAAAAAAACCTCTTTGAAATTTTTCTGTAAAATATTCTGTTCCTGTTCACTGACATGAAATTTTTAGAGCTTTTAAAGAAAAAAATAATATGTAAACTGGCAGAAAAATGGAGAAAAAAATCCAGAAAATGTATTACACATCTGTCTTTACCAAATAGTTGGTATCTAAAAACTCCACATTAGGAGAGACAGAAGTGATTATTATGATCCCACAATGCATCTTGGCCTACTTAATTCCAGCAGAATAAACCTCCTCCCACTGTGTTGTAGAGAAGGATAAAGTGTCTCAAGTCAGATCAAAGGCCAAGTTGTGATTATTGGGAAAAGAAGAGAAAGGACTGCATACTCTTTTTTTTAGCTGTCTATCCTTTCAAAATAAAATGTCCCATTTGAAATATTTGTCCCATGAATGTCAAAACAGTATCAGGTAGTAAAATTGTATCAGTAGCTCAATTCCATGAAAAATAGCCTTAAAAAATGGAAGCCCATAGAAGCACAGAAACTATGCTCTTTCAAAACATATCTTCTTAGCATACCACAGTAATTTCTCCAAGAATAAAATTACTGACTTTACCTCTCATCTGACATTTAATCCCTTTTTATAAGTAAGAATTTTTTCATATAGTATGGAAATACAGAAAATTCATGTTTTTCGATTTCTCTTCATGACTTGGACTCTGTTAACAGTTAGATATAATCTTGCTTTATTGATGAACGAACTATTTAATGTATATATTTTACTTTACAAGTAAAGAACACTACAGGAATTTAAGATGTATACCAAAACTGATGTGTTTCTCTTTAAAGCACACATTCACTTTTAAGCACTTCTATGTATTAACAATCATATCTTTATTCATATAACTTTTCCCAGGAATAGCTAAATTCCTCCCTTTATCCTTTCTAAAAAGGCAGTTAAATACAACGTGCTGTTTTATTGTCAAATACTTGAACAAATACATGAGACAATATATCTAAAAGTAACCTGAACCATTTGTTGTAGGTGCGATGGATGCAAATTAATTCTCCCTTTTCTCATGGTATTTAAGTGCATATTTTTTACATAAATCACATATTAGTATATACAAGATATAGTGATACACTATAACAACAAGTATAGTGAGGAGATATACAAGATATATTTTGATATTTATCTAGCTATGTTTGAAGAATGAGACAAGCCTAAGGTCCTCCTACTACTCCACCATCTTAGCTCCTCCTCTGTATGCCACGAACTTTAAAACAGATTCTCCCTCACTGAAGAATAGGGATATCTGTTAGATCTATTCAAAAATTAGAAAATCATGTGCATTAACACAAATTTTTTTTTCTTAAATTGAATCCCACTACTGAATAAGTGGTACTCTACTGAAAGGACTGCTGTCACTCAATCTGGGAATCCACTATAGTGTATACAAATTTTTTATGTATTAATACATTGTAGTTTTTCTCCATACAGGAGGTTCAATATCTTTCATTATATTTTTAAAAAAGAGTTAGTGATTCTGAAAGAATTGAGAAAATTTTCCCTAGTGTCTACCATAGTACTGGAATTTTAAGTTAAATTCTAAGATTTATTAATTTTATCTTGTTAATTGTGCTGCAAGGAGAAGATGACTTGTTTGTATATGGTTAGGACAACTGGCAAAATGGCAGAATGGATAAATTCTAGTGTAAAGAAATATTTGCTTTTGGATATAAAATATGAAGTGAAAGAGTGAAAATATTTTATTGAGTTAAAATTATTCCCCCAGGGACCTGGGTGGCTCAATGGGTTAAAACCTCTGCCTTTGGCTCGGGTCATGATCCCAGGGTCATGGGATTGAGCCCCACATCAGGCTCTGCTCAGCGTGGAGCCTGGTTCCTTCTCTCTCTCTCTGCCTGCCTCTGCCTATTTGTGATTTCTGTCTGTCAGATAAATAAATAAAATCTTAAAAAAAATTATTCCCCCAAAATTAATTTGTCAAATGTAATTGTTACATAAGATAATAAATAGATGTCGCATATAGGTCGTTTTATGGGGATTTTTAAGATATCATTTAGTATTTGAAATGCTTAAAATTATATATATGTAAATAAGATACATATAAGAATGAAGTACAAATACAGTAAGTTTAAAAATTAATATATGTGTATATTTATACATGCACATTTATGCACACACACACACACTTTGTACATTGATTTAAAAGGTTTTTGGCAGCCACTGAAAGAAAACACAGCTTAAACTATCCTAAAAAACAAAGAATTTTATTTCCCCATATAGCTGGCAGTGAAATTTTAAGTCAGGCTTCAGGTTTGGATTATGCCAATAACTTTTACTTTGTTTTCTTAAAGTAATCTGATATTAGTCAGCCTTCTCTCTCTCTTCAGCTTAGTCACAAGGTAGCTGCAGTTTGGGGCTCCACAACAGCATATAAAATTTGTATACGATAAGAAAAAACTCTTGTGTTTCAGCACTCCAAGAGACCTTTTTATCCCCGCCTCCCCAAACTACCTATTTATGTCACTTGTTCAACTTCTGTCCACTTTCATATGCGTTAATTAGCTTAAGCCAATCACGCTCTCACACCAACAGGATGGGGTCAGATTCCTCTGAGGTAAATGGAATGAGAGTATTGAGTGTTTGATGTAAATCAAGACTGTTAGGATTCAGGGAGAGGGGAATGGATGTTGTGAGAATTTAAACAACACTCATTACAATTGTATACTGCTGTATATTTTAATCAATAATAATTAACATTTTGATGGACAAGTATCTATAGTAACCTAAGTGATAAAATTATATTTTACATTCTGTTCTATCTATAGTGATGGTAAATTTCTAAATGCATCTCATTTTATTACTATTCCATATCTTTTAAAAATAAAAAAAATCACTAAATCAAAAAAAGGAAATATTTAATTAGAAATAAAATGGGTTTTTGAATCTTTCATGAGTGTATTCTGTGCAGGGAATTCTTGATGATTTCCTGTATTATGAGAGATATTGTCAAGCCCAATTATTTTAAGTCAGGCTGAATCTTTCTACATTAAAAGTGCTGAGATGAAAGCCCTTCAATTTATGGGTATTTTACCTAGAGCACAAGCCTCAGTCTTTGAAATATTTTAAGTGAAGTTCATTTTTCATTATGCGTTAAAAAGTTCTACAAAGTTTCTGATGTGGGGCTTCTAATTTGGTTTGTCTTTACAAAGCGGAAAGTTTTTTTTAAAAAATGTGTCAGCTGTTCCTCTGTTTGTTCTCAAATACATTTCTCTCCTTCTTTCATTTCATACCACATTGGGGCTGACCCCAGGAGAAATATTTCTCCCAGATTCCTGGGTCAGCTGGCTTCAACTATAGTCTGATGATGGGAGACATTATCAGAAAATGGGAGAATAAAGGGTATTTCTCACTAGCTGCCTGCTAACGGGGCATTTTCAGAAGTAGGTACTTCTCCTCTGTGGCTCTAGTTCTTGTAAGAATTGATTCCAAATCCTCTAAGAGACCCTGGATTCTGGGTTCCAGGAACCCCATCTCTTCCCTATATCTCTTCATCAAAGGCACTGCAGCATTTTCTGAGATTGCTGATCTCTGAGTTGCCTCATGAACTCCTGTTTGGTTTTGCAGCAATTCCATCAACTATGTAATCATTCCCAATATTAAATTCCCTCTGTCTTAAATATTCTGAAGGATTTTTCTTACCAGAAATGGAGTGTAACTGGTTCATAAACAGTTGTATTTAATTTACCTGTCCTTAACCTTCTGTTATATGTTTTCTGCTTCTATACCTCCACACTTGAAATTGTTCTAGCAACATTTTTAGTGGCATAAATATTGCTACATCCAATAGACATGTTTCACTGTATACTTCTGCTTTGTTTGACACTGCTGACTATTCACCCTCTTAAACTATTTATTTCCTTTATCTCTTCAGTGTTAATCTTTATTACATCTACCTCTCTGATCATCTTTCTTTATCTCTTCCACAAACTTCCACCCCTTTGCTCAATTTTTTAAAAACAGTGTTATTTACTTTCACCTTAATTTTATGCTCTACTTGGATAAAACCTTCTTAATCTTAAGATTTAAAACACCATTTATATGTTGATGGTTCTCAAATCTATCTCTCTGTCACCAAATATTCCATCGCCAAATGGACTTCAAAAGCACATTTTCTAGCATTTGCTGGATAATTTCCAAAATTGGACTTATTACCTTCTACATTCAGGAAACACACACAGAGTGGAAAAAACTGCAGTAACCCATCCTTTTCTATTGCTTATCATAATCCAGCTAAACACTGATGACAAAAATGTGGGATTGCTGACCACTCTGTTTACAATGAGTCTTGCTTCATGTCATTCATACCCATGTGTGGTCATCTCCTACCTATGTAACCAATAGAATATTGCAAAAATGGCTATTTGACATCAAAGCTAGATTATGAAAAGGTTTGAAGCTTATAACTTTTTCTATTTCTTAGATAATTGCTTGTAGGGAAAGCCAGCTGACATTTCATGGAGATACTCAAGTAACCCTATAGAGATGTTCATTAGTAAGGAAATTACTTCTCCTGCCATATCCAGCAAGGAACAGGCCTCCTGCACAACCATGTGAGTGAGCAATCTTGAAAACAGATCCTTCAACCACAGTCAGGCCAGCTAACATGCGGCACTGGGACATCATGACTGTAACCACATGGGAAGTCCCGAGCCTAAACCACCTAGGTAAGCTGTTCCAGAATCCTGACCCACAGAAACTGTGGAAAATAATAAAGGTGTATTGTTGTTTCTAGTCACTAAGTTTTGGGGTAATTTGCTATGTGGCAGTGAATACCAATACAACTATTTTGTCTCTCTTACTCCTTACTAATCACCAAGTTCTGTCAATATCATTGCCCAAATATTTATGGAATCCACCCTTTCATCTTCAAGTACTATTGTTCTAACTGGGTTCTCATCAACTCTGGCTTGGATATAGTTTTTTTTTTTTTTAATGAAAGCAAAGGTTGATTTATTCAGGATTAAAAAAAGGCAATAAAAATATTTGGTGAGAGCAGCCGATATGAGCCAGACAGAGTATTATTAATGACACAATAGTTCGCAGTCAATTTGCAAGACTGAATAGAAAGTGGTAGGTTTAAGTATAGTGCTGAAGGTTTAATCACTGATTGAACCAGCTGGTTTCACTCCATTCAGTGTAACAACCACAGTCCTACAGATCACCATATTATATAGGCAGATGCTCCTGGTTTAAATGTGAACAGACCAGGGACACCTGGGTGGCTCAGTTGGTTAAGCAGCTGCCTCTGGCTCAGGTCATGGTCCCAGTGTCCTGGGATCAAGTCCCACATCGGGCTCCTTGCTCGGCAGGGAGCCTGCTTCTCCCTCTGTCTCTGCCTGCCATTCTGTCTGCCTGTGCTCGCTCTCCCTCTCTCTCTCTGACAAATAAATAAAATCTTTAAAAATAAATAAATAAATAAATGTGAACAGACCAGTACAATAATGGGGAAAAAAAAAGCTTAGTAGATGGTGAGTCACTAGCATTATGTTAACTTTATAAGAACAGCATATTTTTTGGCTAGAAAATAACCTTGACTATTGTAATTGACAGCCCTAAATTTGTGAACTTAAATAGGTTAATTCTTCATTATAAGAACAGATCCAAGCATATGCTAGGAAACAACAATTACAGAAATGAGACAGTATAATAAAACATTACTCTAGAACTAGAGGGTGTTTGACATAACAAACATATTGAACAAAAGTACATATTGACCTTATTGTTTCTGCCCTGGATAAACATTTGAAAACATGGCATGGTAGTTAAATTGTCTATGGACTCTGAAGAATATTAAAGAAACTATTAACTTCAGCAATTAATTGATCTTCTTAAAAATTTAGGACATTAATTCAAAGGAAAAATATCTGTTAGAGGACCTCAAAGTTTTTTATCTCAACTCAGATTTATGGGATATTTGTCTAATATTTATATTGTTACCCAGTATTTAATTTATTTTTTATTGTGTTATGTTAGTCACCATACAGTACATCATTAGTTTTTGATGTAGTGTTCCATGACTCATTGTTCGCATATAACACCCAGTTCTCTATGCAATATGTGCCCTCCTTAATATCCATCACCAGGCTTACCCATCCCTCACCTGCTTCTCTTCCAAAACCCTCAGTTTGTTTCCTGTAGTCCATAGTCTCTCATGGATCCTCTCCCACTCTGATTTCTCCCCCTTCATTTTTCCCTTCTCCTAATATCCTCCATGCTATTCCTTATGTTCCACAAATAAGTAAAACTATATGATAATTGACTTTCTCTGTTTGACTTAAATTTCACTGACCATAATCTTCTCCAGTCCCATCCATGTTGATGCAAAAGCTGAGTATAGTTCTTAAAATGATCTTTTCTTCTAGTATGGTGCTCTTCAAGTCCATTTCCCAACACACTTCTTAAACCATTTACTTAGAATTCTAATTAAGCATTCCACTTTTTTACTTAAAAAAACTCCAATGTTTCTTCTTCGTTAATATAAAAGTAAAGTACTTGCCATGACATACAAAAGTCTTAGATAACCTGAAATCTTTTATTTTCCAGCTTTATTTCTTACTATTTCTCTGAACTCATTTTGTACAACAGAAGCACTATTTTTAGACCTTGACACCCAGCAACTTATACCTCTGTGCCACTTCTCCCAGTTTTCATCTTCTTACAAACCCTTCTGTGACCTTTTTCTTGACTAACTCATTATCAACTTTTGAGACCTAACTCAAGGATCATTTCCTCCAGGTACATTTCCATAACTTTGGAAATCCAATTAAATACGCTACTTTTGTTAACCCATATGATTATTTAAATACCCCTATTATAGTACTTAATATGTCCTAACAAAATTTTTTAAAACATCTGCTTCCTTACTACTGTGTGTGCACAGTGGACTTAATGTGTGCATTTCTTTCAAATTCATGTGTTGAAATCCTAACCCCCAATGTGATGGTATAAAGTCTTTGGTAGATAATGAGGTTTTAAGGGTGTAAACCTCGTGAATGGGTCTAGTGCCCTTATAAAAAAGATCAGAGTGAACTCTCTAGCTCTCTTTCTAATGTGAAGACAAAATGAAAAGTCAGGGATCTGCAAACTGGAAGAGGGCCTTCACCAGAGCCTGACCATGTTGGCACCTCCAAATCAGACTCCCCCTGTCTAGGACTGTGAGAAACAATTGTTTGTTGTTTAAGACACTGTTTATGGTATTTTTGTTAAAGGACCCCAAACTGCCTAAGACACTGTAGAAAAACAAATCTTTGCATGGGTTTTGAATAGAAATCTGTTGGTTGCATGCTTTATTTACTTGTAGTTTGCAAGTCTGTAAATGGAACAAATAGAGTCAGGGAATTACAGTTTTCTGAATGGCAGAGTTTGAGAGATAGAATAGACAGATTTAGATAGAACAAGAAATAGCATTGGATCAAATTAATTTTGATCTATCCATACTATCCATAATTCTATATGCTAAGTGACCATTTACATTTTTATAAGAAATGTTTAATAATGAAATAAACCAATAATATTTCTGTGGATAAACTGTTACATTTATAAATCTTGCTTCATTTTACTACTTAATAAGCAAAAGGAGAAATTCTTAAAACTAAGACAATAGATTATACATAGTTTGATCTTAAATAGATTTTTATTACACAGTCTTTTCTTCATAGTATTCTGAGTTAAATGAACATATTATTTAAAATTTACTCCCTTATCTTTAAGGAGGTATGTAGTAAATTTTCAGGATTTTAAGTCAATAAATATAACTGTAATTTCCCATTTCTCTGATTATCAGTTTAAAATAAACAAAGCTTATAATACTTAATGTCCAAATGATACACATCTGAATTTCAGGAATTCTGTCAATTTTTTCTGTACATTTAGTATGTAGAAATTTCCCAGCCTATATTAGACACTTCATAAATATTGTTTGAACAAGGATGAATTGGATCAAGCAGAACAATGATATCACTAATTATTAACATATTAGATATGAGCTAACATGAGTAGATTATCATTCATTTAAGATTTGAGTTCTCCAATTATCTGAAAAAATAAACATTAAAGACTAAAATATATTTTAATAAATGGGACACTGTAACTTAGCTAGATTTGCAACAAATTTTAATAATTTGATCAGCATCCTAAACATGGTGACTAGTAACATCAACGCCCACTGCATGAAAGAAAAAGTGTAACTAATCCTATGAAATACTTTTTGAGGGTGAGGAAAACATATATGCAGGGACAATGAGGCCATTTACTTGGAATGATCTCTAAAATATTAAATAATATTGTTGATCTGTTTATTTTCTATCAGACTTAGTATCTTTCTATAATAAGGATAACATTATAGGTGTAGATGAAAGAGAAATGAGAGAAGCCTCCAACTGAGAGTAACAGTTGGCAAGAATGGAGGAAACCACAGATGTCAACAACTATGTTAACAAACCACAAGTGACTCTTAATCTCACAAAACAAACTGAGGGTGGCTGGGGGAGGGGGGTTGGGAGAAGGGGGGTGGGGTTATGGACATTGGGGAGGGTATGTGCTTTGGTGAGTGCTGTGAAGTGTGTAAACCTGGCGAGTCACAGACCTGTATCCCTGGGGATAAAAATTTATTATATGTTTATAAAAAATAAAAAAAATTAAAATTAAAAAAATTACAATTGGGAGAATTCAGAGAGTAATTTAAATTCTGAAAACTTTAATAATGTCAGGGAATATTATTGATTTCTAGGACAATAAAATAAATTGATTTCATAATATTTCCTTTGGTCACGAATAAAAAGTAAAATTAAGATTAGAATACTCTGTGTTTATAAAGTAATCAAGAGTGCAGTGAAAAGAACTTATTTCTACAAAATGATAAAGATTTAATTATACAATGAGTTTAGCAAAAAATGGATTATTTTCCAGTTATATGATGTCTAAAACAAATATAAAATATATAAAACAGTTTAAAATAGATACATAATAACCAATATATAAGACAAAGATAAAATATATGCACCTGTGTTTTAACAATAACATTCAAATATGTAAATAATAGAAACATATATGAAGATAAAGTGTAGCTAAAATCCACATTTTTCTACTGAATAATTGCCATACTTACTTTACATCTATTATTTTTTTAAAGATATAAAATAGCACAGCTAAAATTTTACCTTTCATTAAGTTTTACCTTTCATTCTCATTTCTACCTCCAAAGTATCACTTATGCAGCAGTTAGTATTTACCCATCCCAAGCAAGATTTAGAATTTTTCATAAGTATGAATGTACATAAAACCATAATCATAAAACTGATATTTATTAATCATAAATATGTAAGAAGCATTGTTCTATGTACTTCAAAAGCATTAATTCATTGAAAGTGTCTAAGTAAGTTTTCTTGAGGTAAATTCTGTTACTACTATTTTAAAGATGAGGAAATTAAGGTACAAAGAAAATAAGCTTACATAAGAAGAGCACAGGATATAGCTCAGGATTTGACCCAGTGTTTTGTCTGTACAGCCTGGAAGTTTAACCATTAATTATATTAATTTTTAAAATTATAATATTCATTTTGAGATAATTATAAGTTCACATGCAGCTAAGAAACAATACAGAGAGATCCTGCATATCCCTTACCCAGTTTACCTGAACAGTAATATTGGTAAAACATTACTTACCACCTGTTAAACAGGATGTTGAAATTAATACAGTCAAAATACTGAATAATCTCACCACCACACGGATGCCTCTGGTCATCCTTTATAGTTACCACCCCTTTTCCCATCTCATGGAAAACACTTGTCTCATTTTCATTTCTATAATTTTCTCATTTAAAGAATATTATATAAATGGAATAATAGAGTTTGTAATCTTTGGGAGATTTTTGTCAGTCATCATAACTCCCTGGAGATCATCCACCTGTTTTGTGTATCAATATCTCATTCTTTTTTATGCTGAATATTATTCTATGATATGGATAACCAGTTTGTTTAACCATTCACCCATTGAACAATAATCTGATTTTGACAATTACAGATAAAGCTGCTATAAGCAGTCAGGTAGTGTACAGATGTTGGTGTAAATAAAAGTTTTCATTTCTCTGGGATATATTTCCAAGAGTATAGTTGCTGGGTTGTATAGTAATTGCATACTTAGTTTTATAAAAAACCATCAAACTGCTTTCCAGAATGCCTGAACATTTTACACTCACCCCAGCAATGTATGAGTGATCTGGTTTCCATTTCCTCAATAGCATTTGGCATTATTATTTTTTATTTTAGCCATTCTAAGAGTTATGTACCGATATCTCATTGTGGTTGTTTAATTTTCATTACCTTAATGGCTACTGAAGTTGAAAATTTTTTATGTGATAATATGCTATCCATATACCCTCCTCAGTGAAATGTCACTTCATGTTTTGTCCATTTTTCTGATTGGATCAATTGTATTTTACTGTCGAGTTTTGACAGTTCTTATATATTCTAGATACTAGTCCTTTGTTAGATTTTTTTCATTATTTATTTGAGAGAGAGAGAGAGCACATGTAGGGGGAGGGTCAGAGGGAGAAGCAGACTCCCCACTTAGCAAGGAGCCCCATGCAGGGCTCTGGGACCATGACCTGAGCCAAAGGCAGGCACTTAAACAACTGAGCCACCCAGATGCCCCTCTTTTCACTCTTTTAATAGGATCTTTCACAGAACAAAGATTTTAATTTTGATAATATCCAATTTATTACTCTTTCCTTTTATGGCTAAAGTCTAAGAACTATTTGCCTAGCCCTAGAGTCCAAAGATTTTCTATTTCTTTCTTTATAAAAACTTGTATAGTTTTCATTAAACATTTAAGTATGTAATTTTTAAAGTTAATTTTTCTATAAGGTGTGATGTTTAGGTCAAGATTCTTGTTGTTTTGCCTAGGGAATGTGCAATTGCTGTAGCACTATTTGTTGAAAAGGTTATGCTTCCTCCATTGAGTTGCTTTTGCACCTTTGAAAAAAATCAGTTGGGTTATTATTTAGACCTACCTCTGCATTTTCTATTCCTTTCCTCTGCTAATACAACACTGTCTTCATAACTATTGTTATATAATCGGCCTTAATATTAGGTAGAAATATTTCTCTCACTTAATTCTTTTTCATTGTTTTAGCTATACTAAGGGCTCTTCCTTCCCACATAAATTTTTAGAATAAACCTTTCTCCATCTCCATCTTCCCATGTCTTCCATAGTATTCCTTATGCTCCACAGATAAGTGAAACCATATGATAATTGATGGAGAGGAGAAGTGAGTTGGAGGAAATTGGAGGGGGAGATGAACCGTGAGAGACTGTGGACTCTGAGAAACAAACTGAGGGTTTGGGAGGGGAGGCAGGTGGGAGGTTGGGTGAGCCTGGTGGTAGGTATTATGGAGGGCAAGTATGGCATGGAGCACTGGGTGTGGTGCATAAACGATGAATTCTGGAACACTGAAAAGAAATTTAAAAAAATAAATTAAAATAAAATAAGTAAACTTTTATATGTCAACAACAACAAAAATCTAGGATTCTTTTTTTAAAAATTGTTATTTATTTTTTAAATAAATCCTTTAGGGTATGCACAGGAGAAAGAGTGGAACACACACCCCCTTAGAACACGAAGAAAGGCACGAAGAGCGTCAGAGGAAGTAAGGCTGTACTGGGAAGCCACGAACCAAGAAACCCAGATGGAAGAGTATTATTTATCTGTTGCTCTTTTTGAAAAATGAAGTTGGGGAAAATACTGGAGATTTGTGGACAACAGTTAAGCCATTTTTGTCTAGCATGCTTGAGCAGAAAAAAAAAAGAAGGAAAAACTGAGGCTCTTGAGTATGAGAAATCCCTTCAAATTCTAGGTAAATGCAAACATAAACGCTATCATGGACAGGTGTTCACTTCCTCCCCACCCCACCCCTACCAAAGAGGAAAATGGTAGAAAATAATTAAAGAATACTAGAAGAGAGATTCAGGGGTTGGTAACATTCTCAGAGGGAAGAAGACACTGACAAGAAGAGATCACAGAGGTGACAACAAAACTGTTATTTTGTCTGTCCTGACATCCTGAGACTATTGACCAGGATGGATGCAGATTTCTCACAGCATCCATGTTAGAATTATACCTAAATAGAATTATACCTAAATACTATACCCAAATATTTCATTTTCTTTGTAATTGTAAATGGTATTGTGTTTTCAGTTTTGTTTTCCACATCTTCATGGTTAATATATAGATATGCAATTGATTTTTGTGTGTTAATTTTGTATCCTACAACACTGCTAATCTCGTTTATTAGTTCTAGATTTTATTTTTTTCTTTTAGATTCTTTCATAGTTTCTATATAGAAAAGCATGTCATCTGCAAATAGTGACAACTTTATTTCTTCCTTTCCAACCAATCTTTTTTTTAAGATTTTATTTATTTATTTGATAGACAGAGATCACAAGTAGGCAGAGAGGCAGGCAGAGAGAGAGAAGGAAGCAGGCTCCCTACTAAGCAGAGAGCCCGATAAGGGGCTCGATCCCAGGACTCTGGGATCATGACCCCAGCTGAAGGCAGAGGCTTTAACCCACTGAGTCACCCAGGTGCATCGTTTCCAATCAATCTTATACGTTTTAATTTTCTTCTTCCCTCCTCCTCCTCCTCTTCCTTTTTCTTCCTCTTTTTCTTCCCTTCTTCATGCTTTATTTCAGAATGCCCAATACTAAGTTGAATAAAAGTGATGAAAGTGGGCATCCTTGTATTGTATTATGGGGGGAAAACTGTCTTTCAGTAATAAACATGATGTTAGCTGTAGTTTCTGTGCACATGTTCTTTATCAAACTGAAGAAGCTCCACTTTATTTTCAGGCTGCTGAGAGCTTTTGTCATGAATAGATGTTGGATTTTGTCATAACCCTTTATGTGTCAACTGATACAATGCTATGAAATTTATTCTTTAGCCTGTTCATATGGTAGGATACACTGATTTTCAAATGTTGAAACAAAGTAGTTGCATCAATATGTATGTTCATTAATGTTCTTAGTCAATAATAGGCCTTACATATTTTATATTTTAGGACCCTCAGAGGAAAATGAAGTAATATTTCATTGTATTAATTTGCATTTTCTAAATTTCGAGTGAGGGAATATAATTTTTTTTTTTACTGATGGGTTCTACTTTTCTTAATATATTTTTAATTTATTTTCAGCATAACAGTATTCATTATTTTTGCACCACACCCAGTGCTCCATGTAATCCATGCCCTCTATAATATCCACCACCTGGTACCCCGACCTCCCACCTCCCGCCCCTTCAAAACCCTTAGGTTGTTTTTCAGAGTCCATAGTATCTCATGGTTCACCTCCCCTTCCAATTTCCCCCAACTCCAATTTCCCCCAACTCCTCTCTAACTCCCCATGTCCTCCATGCTATTTGTTATGCTCCACAAATAAGTGAAACCATATGATAATTGACTCTCTCTGCTTGACTTATTTCACTCAGCATAATCTCTTCCAGTCCCGTCCATGTTGCTACAATAGTTGGTTTCATCCTTTCTGATGGAGGCGTAATGCTCCATAGTGTATATGGACCACATCTTCCTTATTCATTCGTCCGTTGAAGGGCATCTTGGTTCTTTCCACAGTTTGGCGACCGTGGCCATTGCTGCTATAAACATTGGGGTACAGATAGCCCTTCTTTTCACTACATCTGTATCTTTGGGGTAAATACCCAGGAGTGCAATTGCAGGGTCATAGGGAAGCTCTATTTTTAATTTCTTGAGGAATCTCCACACTGTTCTCCAAAGAGGCTGCACCAACTTGCATTCCCACCAACAGTGTAAGAGGGTTCCCCTTTCTCCACATCCTCTCCAACACATTTTGTTTCCTGTATTGCTAATTTTGGCCATTCTAACTGGTGTAAGGTGATATCTCAATGTAGTTTTAATTTGAATCTCCCTGTAGCTAGTGATGATGAACATTTTTTCATGTGTCTGATAGCCATTTGTATGTCTTCATTGGAGAAGTGTCTGTTCATATCTTCTGCCCATTTTTTGATATGATTGTTTTGTGTGTGTTGAGTTTGAGGAGTTCTTTATAGATCCTGGATATCAACCTTTTGTCTGTACTGTCATTTGCAAATATCTTCTCCCATTCCGTGGATTGCCTCTTTGTTTTCTTGACTGTTTCCTTTGCTATGCAGAAGCTTTTGATTTTGATGAAGTCCCAAAAGTTTATTTTTGCTTTTGTTTCCTTTGCCTTTGGAGACATATCTTGAAAGAAGTTGCTGTGGCTGATATCGAAGAGATTACTTCCTAAGTTATCCTCTAGGATTCTGATGGATTCCTGTCTCATGTTGAGGTCTTTTATCCATTTTGAGTTTATCTTTGTGTACAGTGTAAGAGAATGGTCGAGTTTCATTCTTCTACATGAGAGGATATTTTTATGTTAAATTCAAGTTTCCTGTTCTATGAAATTCCTGTGCCTATCTTACTTGTATTATGTTTTTATTAATGATTTATAAGAGCTATTTGTTTTGGTATACTTAATATATATATATATATATATATATATGCTATGTTTTGAAGATAGTGTCTGTTGTATATGATACCATACTTTATAAATGCTGCTATAACTAGCAATTGTTTCAACAGTGTATTTCTGAGATTCATCCATATTGGATCATGTGGCTTAATTTCACCTTTTATGAAAAGAACACACTTTATGAAAAGAACACATTTTACATACCCATTATTTTGTTGATATATACATTAAGATTGTTTTCATTTTGTCCATTTTTATACATATTTTTCTGCATGTGTTTTGGGCATACTTGCAAAAGTTCCTCGGGGCGCCTGGGTGGCTCAGTGGGTTAAGCCGCTGCCTTCGGCTCAGGTCATGATCTCAGGGTCCTGGGATCGAACCCCGCATTGGGCTCTCTGCTCAGCGGGGAGCCTGCTTCCCTCTCTCTCTCTGCCTGCCTCTCCATCTACTTGTGATTTCTCTCTGTCAAATAAATACATAAAATCTTAAAAAAAAAAGTTCCTCTAGGAGAAAAAATTATTGATCTATAGCTGTAGGCATTGTGATAGGTAGAATGCTAAGATGTCTCCCCAAGATTCGCATCCCCCCCAGTATACACACACCTCCTCCCAGTTACTCAATAAAACACTAATCTAGGACTTCTGTGAAGAGATTTTGCATTTGTTGAATATCCCTGAAATCATTTGACCAAGTGTTCTCTTAGAAATCAGTCAAATGATCATGGTATAACTGACTGTAGTCCCTACAATTTCTACCTTGTGGGTAGTAATTCTAAATATTCTGCCTCCTCATCTTTACTGTAACAGCCATTCCAATTGTTGTATTAGCTTCTAATCTCTTCTTAATGGAAAGGTATTTTGTTTTTATGATTATGACTGATACACATTTTCTTGCAGTGTTTGTTTTCTAAATTTTCATGTAGTGTCTTATTCTTGTTCTAGATACAGTGTGGCTCTCTGTATTTTCATTATTACAGAAAAAAATAATTTTCCATTGCCTTGTATAGCATATGCCATCTATTTTTAAATTGATAGAACACAAACAAAAAGCAGCATATACTTTAGAGATGTAGAAATAAAATAACTTTGAGAAAAATTCACTAGATATAATTCATATTGTTACTAAAATGACATAGTGTCTAATGCCATGGGACAAAACAGTTTTCCTCACTGTATACCTTTAAATGTAGCCTTAATACTGGAAACCGAGAGAGAACTTGAATTACCTTGCAGGGATATTAAATATAAACTACACCCAATTCTTTCTTTTTTAAGAAGAAACGGCAAAATTCTTCTATAAAGCTTTTTTTCTTTCTTTCCTCTTTTTTGAGTTCTTTCTCCTTTTTCTTATCCTTCTTCTCTTCTTGTTTTTCATCTTCACTTTCCCTTTCTTCTTATATGTCCTATCTCAATTATACAAACATGAAAAAAGAAGGTACCTGTAACCTTGGGAGAAATATATATCTGCAGGATAATTAGCCTAGCAAAAAGGCTCCTTTCAATATTCCTTGGTTGAATATCCTATTTACTAGGAAGGAAATAAATAAATGTGCCTTAGAACCAAAGAGCTACATGAGAAAAAAGAGTCAAAACTCTTGCAAAAATTCCTTTTGAGGTCAAACATTATGAGAAACTCAGTGATGTTCTGTGATGTTTCTAGAGAAGATCTGCTGGCAGGAAAAGCCACCAAGCACAAGGTCATAGTACCATACGAAAAGGGGCAAAGGAGGGCGCCTGGGTGGCTCAGTGGGTTAAGCCGCTGCCTTCGGCTCAGGTCATGATCTCAGAGTCCTAGGATTGAGTCCAACATCTGGCTCTCTGCTCAGCAGGGAGCCTGCTTCCTCCTCTCTCTCTCTGACTGCCTCTCTGCCTACTTGTGATCTCTCATTGTCAAATAAATAAATAAAATCTTAAAAAAAAAAAAAGACAAGGGGTAAAGGAGCTGAAGATTTAGACTCTGTATCAGTAGAAGGGCTGTTCAACACAAGAAACGGAAATTAAGCTCCTGCTGACATATACATTTGTGGACTTGAGCATTTGGTTTGATTTGATTTGAAGTTTAAGAAGGAGGACACACCTGGTTCATAAACTTTAAATAAAACACTGCACGTTGAGTATCTCTATAGTTTCTGACAGTGGCCACTCAGAGTCAGTTATTTATCCCACAATTCCTCCTTCATCCACACCAGAGGAATAGAATTTGTGTCATTTGTTTGGTTGGAATTTGCAGATTTCTTTTGGTCTTCTAGTCAATGCAAAGCACAAACTCCCAATTAATCTCCCCTCCAATTCTGACAAGTCCTCTTATCATTATGATTACAACTCTTCTATAAAACTGCTATAATTTAAGCAACTTTGTATCTTAGAGCTATTTTCTGTCCTCCAACATAAGCAATGACTTCTTGATCCTGATCAACATTTGTTGATACAAATTTTATTCCTCTAACAGTAGTAAAATAAAATTATTCTTAATTAAATCAATCCCAGAATTTGGTGGTTATATCCCACTATAGATGTACTTTATTGAATTTGAATAATCAAAGTATCAAAACATTTATACATTAGGATATTTAAAATCTTGTAACACTAATAAATATTAATACTGTGGGAAGTAATTCATTTTATGGCAGTGTTTATTAATAGCTTCAGTCTGTGTGTACATCACAGTAGGATACTTAATTAAACCAAACTTTTTTTTTATCCAAATAAATGGGGAAAATAATTAGGCTAACTCTTTTGCTCAGTAAATATCCACTAATCTCAAAAAATTATTCATTGTGATTCCCATCTTATACATGAAGCCAACATTATCAATGAAAAACTTAGTACTATTTTTGAAATAGTTATATAAACACTTTTCCACATTTTCTTAAAAATAGCCCACCCTTTAAAGATTCAAGACATGTATTTTATTTCAAATAGCATGCTTACTACTGTGAGTAACAATTTGCTCTATAATGCACAGTTCCTAGCCCGCTCCCTTAAAACTTAAATTCTTGATTTTATTTAAATTCCTCACATTTTTCACAATCTTTATCTCCTCTCCAAGAATCAGCATTTTTGCTCTTTGAGTTGTTTTTAAATAAAAATTTTATATATTTAAGGTATGCAACATGTTGTTTGATATAGATATACATAGTGAATGATTGCTACAATCAAACTAATTAACATATTAAACATTCTCATTTTTATTTAAAAACATCACAATTTTCAAAATGGTATTCCTCAACTTGCCATAGAGTAAAAACCTCCTTTTGATTTAAGTTACAGGTATTTTACTCCTTCATATTTTGCACTGAAAATAGAGGACCAACTAATTTCAAGTCTAAAACATAAGTATAAATATTATATAAGGAATTTAGAAGTCTTTTGAATAGGATTATAGTATTTTTTATAAGTTTTATTAACAATTACCTGCAAATTAAGGCATTTTGGTAATTGTTAAACTGAATTATATTCTCTTTATTATCATATGTAGCTCTTCACCTAAGATGAGTCCCCAAAAAACCAGAGGCATCTTGGTACACTCAATGGGAATAAATGCAATGAAATGTTTGTTTGAGTCACTAGTAAACACATGCTATTTTGTTTAAAAAAAAACTGTCAATGGTTGTATTAGAAAAAAACTACTAAAGGTATTTTGTATTTTAGCTTAAAAATAAGGGCACTAGCACATGGATAAGTAGTAGTTTATACAGTCAATTCTGATTTGGTAAACTAGGATAGAAATGTTCAGATTAAGTCAGAAATATCTGACTAAAAATGAATATGTACTATGTACCCTGTAAAGCAGTTATTTTGTTGTAAGTCTTCATTACAAATATATTACTGTAGCACAAACTACATTAGCAAGATTATAAAGAAGTATTTATCTAGCCATGTTCATAATACTGCCACAAACCAAATACTGACAACATTTCATTTTATTCTCAATGCTAAATCAAAGATGAAGTACCTGGATAGCACACCCGTACACAATTAAATGAGATCATTCAGAATGAAGGAGCATTACTTTCAAAATTAACACAGTTTAAATATGCCAGACCAGAAACTAGAACTCACATCTTCTGAGTCCAGAATCTTCTTTTTTTTTTAAAGATTTTATTTTTATTTATTTGACAGAGAGAGATCACAAGTAGGCAGAGAGGAAGGCAGAGAGAGAGAGAGAGAGAGGAGGAAGCAGGCTCCCCGCTGAGCATGAGTCCAGACTCTTCTTTCTAAGACTGTTTATATATGACTATTGCTTCTAGAATAGCTATATCCACAGATGATGTCCTCTTCCTCCCCCCTAGTTGCTGCCATACACATCCCTTCTTCACTTATACCGAGCTAATTTGCTTTCATTTGAGGTAGGAAGTGTAATTCTGACACTTGACAGATTTAGAAGAGATTTTTATTTCTATTCTTGTTTCACAGGGGTGACATTTAAGAAAGTTATTTAAATATTTCTTTTTTTTTAAATTTTTATTTTATTTTTTCAGTGTTCAAAGATTCATTGTTTATGCACTACACCCAGGGCTCCATGCAATATGTGTCCTCTTTAATACCCACCAATACGCTCACCCATCCCTCACCCCCCCTTTCTGTTTATTTCTCAGAGTCTCTCATGCTTCATCTCCCCCTCCAATTTCCCGCAATTCACTTTTCCTTGCCTTCTACTGATGTCCTCCATGTTATTCCTTATGCTCCACAAGTAAGTGAAACCACTTGATAATTGACGTTCTCTGCTTGACTTATTTCACTCAGCATAATCTCCTCCACTCCCATCCATGCTGATACTAAAGTTGGGTATTCATCCTTTCTGATAGAGGCTTAATATTCCATTGTACATATGGACCCTATTTTCTTTATTCATTCATCTATTGAAGGGCATCTTGGCTCTTTCCACAGGCATCTGAATTGGCAATGAAGAAGTCAAACTTTCACACTTTGCAGATGACATGATACACTAGGTGCAAAAACTAAAAGACCCCACCCTAAAATCTAGAACTTATACAGGAATTCAGCAAAGTATTAGTATATAAAATCAGTTCACAGAAATCAGTTGCATTTCTATACACTCACAACAAGAGAGAAGAATGAGAAATTAAGGAGTCAATCCTATTTAAAATTGCATCCAAAACCAAATGATACCTAGGAAAAAACCTAACCAAAGAGGCAAAGGATCTCTTCTCAAAAAACTATAAAATTGTCATGAAAGAAATTGAGGAAGACACAAAGAAATGGAAAAACATTCCATGCTCATGGACTGGAAGAACAAATATTGTTAAAATGTCTGTTCTACCCAGAGCAATCTACACAGTCAATGCAATCCCTATCAAAATATCATCAACCTTTTCCACACAGCTGGAACAGACAATCCTGCAATTCGTATGGAACTGAAAAAGACCCCAAATAGCCAAAGGAATGTTGAAAAAGAAAACCGAAACTGGTGGAATCACAATTCCGGACTCCAAGCTCTATTACAAAGCTGTAATCATCAAGACAGTATGGTACTAGCACAAAAAGAGATACATAGATCAATGGAGCAAAATAGAGAACTTAGAAATGGACTCTCAACTCTATGGTCAACTAAACAGGAAAGAATATCCAATGGAAAAAAGACAATCTCTTCAACAAATGGTGTTAGGAAAATTGGACGGCCACATGTAGAAGAACGCAACTTGACCATTTTCTTACACAATACACAAAAATAGACTCAAAATGGATGAAGTACCTAAATATGAGATAGGAATCCATCAAATCCTAGAGAACATAGGCAGCAACCTCTGTGACCTCAGTCGTGGCAACTTCTTATTAGACATGTCTTTAAAGGCAAGGGAAACAAAGGCAAAATGAACTATTGGGTAAAAAGGTAAAAAGCTTCTGCTTTTTTTTCCAATTTATTTATTTTCAGAAAAACATTATTCATTATTTTTTCACCACACCCAAGTGCTCCATGCAAGCCATGCCCTCTATAATACCCACCACCTGGTACCCCAACCTCCCACCCCCTCACCACTTCAAACCCCTCAGATTGTTTTTCAGAGTCCATAGTCTCTCATGGTTCACCTCCCCTTCCAATTTACCCAAATTCCCTACTCCTCTCTAACGCCCCTTGTCCTCCAGCAAAGGAAACAGTCAACAAAACCAAAAGACAATCAACAGAGTGGGAGAAGATATTTGCAAATGAGATATCAGATAAAGGGCTAGTATCCAGGATCTATAAGAAACTTATCAAATGCAACACCCAAAGAACAAATAATCCAACCAAGAAATGGGCAGAAGACATGAACTGATATTTCTCCAAAGACATACAAATGGCCAAGAGATACATGAAAAAATCCTTTATATCTCTCCACATTAGGGAAATCAAAACTACAATAGGATACCACCTCACAATAGTCAGAATGGCTAAAATTAACAAATTAGGAAACAACAGATGATGGTAAAGATACAGAGAAAGGGGAACCTTTTTACACTGTTGGTAGGAATGCAAGCTGGTGCAGCCACTCTTGAAAAAAATATGGAGGTTCCTCAAAAAGTTAAAAGTAGAACTCCCCTGTGACCCAGCAGTTGCACTACTGGGTATTTACCTCAAATATACAAATGTAGTGATCTGAAGGGGCACCTATACCCCAATGTTTATACCAGCAATGTCCACAATAGCCCAACTGTGGAAAGAACCTAGATGTCTATGAACTGATGAATGGATAGAGAAGATGTGGTATATATACATACAATGGAATACTACTCAGACAGCAATGATAATGAAATCTTGCCATTTGCAATGATGTGGATAGAACTAGAGGGTATTATGCTAAGCGAAATAATACAATCAGAGAGAGACAATTATCATATGATCTTATTTGTATGTGGAATTTAAGAAACAAAAGAGAGGAAGAGAGGAAAAAATAAAACAAGACAAAATCAGAGAGGGAGAAAAACCATAAGAGACTCTTAATCATAGAAAACAAACTGAGGGTTGCTGGAGGGGAGGTGGGTGGGGAATGGGGTAACTGGGTGATGGACATTAAGGAGGGCACATGAAGTAATGAGCACTGGGTGTTATATAAGACTGATGAATCATTAAGTTCTACCTCTGAAACCAATAATACATTATATGTTAATTAATTGAATTTAACATAAAAACAGAACAAACTATTGCACATACAGGAAATATTGTCCCCAAAACTACTTTTTCCAGCTTTATTAAGATATAATTGACATATGACATTGTGTAAGCTTAGGGTGTACAATGTGATGATTTGATATTATCTATTTTATTTATATATTGCAATACAATGACCACAATAAGGTTAGTTAACACATCCTTCACCTCACATAATTATCATTTTTTTTAAGATTTTTTTTTTGACAGAGAGAGATCACAAGTAGGCAGAGAGGCAGGCAGAGAGAGAGAGGAGGAAGGCTCCCTGCTGATCAGAGAGCCCGATGTGGGACTTGATCCCAGGACCCTGAGATCACGACCCGAGCCGAAGGCAGCGGCTTAACCCACTGAGCCACCCAGGCACCCACATAATTATCATTTTTAAAACTATTTTATATGGTCAACTACTTTTCTAATCATTCAAATATACTTACATATATATGTATATGTATATGTATATATATGTATGTATATATGTATATGTATATACATACACACACACATATTCTTTCTGAAAAGTACTACTTTTGGCTAAATAATATTTATTACTGCATATTGCATCATACCCTGGGTTAATTTTCTCTAAAACAAAAATAGTTAACATTTTGTTCTTAATAAATAAAGTAGGTAATATGTTAATTTGAAGTTTTGAAGAAAACCATGACAGTCTTTTTTTTTAAAAGATTTTTATTTATTTATTTATTTGACAGACAGAGACCACAAGTAGGCAGAGAGGCAGGCAGAGAGAGAGGAGAAAGCAGGCTCCCTCCTGAGTAGAGAGCCCAACATGGGACTTGATCCCAGGACCCTGAGATCATGACCTGAGCTGAAGGCAGAGGCTTTAACCCACTGAGCCACCCAGGCGCCCCAACCATGACATTCTTATATTAACCAACCACCCATATTTCTCTCTCAACTTTCTTCCCTCCTCCCACCAACCTTCTCTTTTTTCTACCTCTCTCTTTCTCTTTGATTCTGGGTGAAATATGAATATATTGTCTTAATAGCCATATATCCAGATGTCTAGGACTTTTTGCCAACTGCTAAAAGCTTTGCATTTTTCTTATTTTGTAAAATGTTCCTATTTTCACTTCGATTACTATGATTATATTTGCTTACTATATACCATTAAGTTTCTGTCATATCATCCAGGGCTCAGCTAACTACATCTCACTGGACAAATCCACCCACCACCTGTCTTGCTTAATAAAATTTTACTGGCACACAGCCATGCCCATTCATTGGTATATTATCTTTAGCTGACTTTATACTGCAACAACAAAGCTGAATAGTGTTGACATAGCTATGACAAACAGCATATGATTTGCAGGGCCTAAAGTATTTACTATCTGGCTCTTTGCAGCAAAAGTTTGCTATCTCCTGTCCATGGCCTGATATAGAGCAGGTGTTGAATATACACACATATGCTAACTATATTAATAAATGGATAGATGGATAAATGGCAAATGATAAAAAAATGCAGTCTTTATGTAACAGAAGACCACTTCACTTCATTAAGAAAGTTGAGATCCAGGGATGCCTGGGTGGCTCAGTTGGTTAAGTGGTTGCCTTTGGCTCGGTCATGATCCCAGGGTCTGGGGATCAAGCTCCACATCCAGCTCCTTGCTCAGGGCCTGCTTCTCCCTCTTTCTTTGCCTGCTGCTCCCCTGGCTTGTGCGTGCTCTCTCTCTCTCTCTCTCTCTTTGTCAAATAAATAAACAAACAAACAAACAAACAAATAAACAATTATATAAATAAAATCTTAAAAAAAGAAAGTTGAGATCCAAAATTATTTCTGGAGTACAGTGGGTTTTATTATGATTAGAAAAAAAGGAGAATGTATCTCTTCATAGAAACAACAAATATTGAGACTAGGTGGTGAAGTGAACTAAAAGACTTAGTTCTTGACTGTTGTAAAGAACATTTAATTTCAAATCAAGAGTGTACTAATTTCTGATTGCCTCTAATTCCCAAAAACCAGATGCTCAGTAAGATCATTAAATGTGGTAGAATTCACCATTACCTAATTTAAGAAATTTTCACACCCTATTATGTTCTTTATCTTGGGATAATTTCTTAGCTACTTCTACCTTCTCTGTGGAACTGTTAACTAGTCAAAAATGAAAATAAACAGTCTTAATGAATTTCTTTCTCAAGACTGCTATAAAAATTTTTAAGTAGAAGAGCTTGCAATACTTAGGATTTTTAACTATAATATTATATTATAGTCCTTTGAAATATGGATAAATGAGACCTGGTTTGAATAAGACTTTTTTTTTTGTTTTAAAAAGCCTTTTATTATGGAAAGCAAATAGAGAATAGTACAGTGAAATAATGGTGATCAATATCTTCTTTCATTTCCTCTCAATATCACTTTCTTCAGACATATTTAAAAATAAAATTGCACTTCCTCTCATTTCTATCTTAAATAATCCAGTATGCAAACCTAAAATACAAAGACTTTCTTTGAATAAGAAATTTAATGGAGACAGATGTAAGCTACGTTTCTGTTAAGCATAGCATTATACATAGTGAACCTGAATCACTGTGTTGTACACCTGAAACTAATATAACATTTTGTGTCAACTACACTCAAATAAAAAAAAAGTTTAGTGGAAATTATGCAGCAGAAATCTAGAGAAGAAAGAGTATAATTTCTTCAGTTAGCAAACTTAATTTCTTGGGTCCCTCAAATGAATAGTTACTGGACTATGGAATCTCTAGGAAGTGACCAAAAATTTTTATGGTTGATAGGAATTCATTTTCTTTGGTTATCTATGAAGCAATCTAGAGGATGGGTAAAGATAGCATATAATGAGATTGTCGACCTTGATGTTTAAATTTTATTGCTTTTGTGGATTTAAAGCAGGTTTATATTTTAATATACCTTGTATAAAAATACAATGTATAATTGGATTCTTCAAAATATAGAAATGATATTTATGTCTCATTTCCATTCACATAATTCCTTATTTCATTTTTTTCATTTAAATTTTCTTCTGTCATGCTATTTTACATTCTTTTTATCTGCTGTTTTATTTATATTTATACTCATCTATGAAGATAGAGAAATGCATAATAAAGGATGTAGCTGGCAATAAATAAGCTGTGAGACTGAATATTTTGTAACAATGGAAGCTTGGGACATGTAACAGAAGTCCTATGCATTAAACTTTCCCTCTCTCTGGCTGTAGAGGAATGCTGCATTACCTCTTGAATAAAAGAAGACATGGCTATGGAGCTGAGAGAACTAAAAAAAAATATCTCTTTGCAAGCACGGAGTACAATTTGTAAGTTAAAGTGGAATACAGATGGACAATAAATTTAAGAAGCAAATCTACCTGCCATAAAAGGCATTACTCCTTTTAAATCAAGAGACCAGAGAAAATTAATAATTGGGAAAGTCCTCATCTTAGAAATCACCAGTTTGAATACAAATTATTAACAATGGAGAGAGAACTTCCATATGTAATGTTTATATCAAACCATCTGGTTTGATAGATGAGGAAATCTGGCATATCGAGGCATGAGATATTTGTGGTACAGAATAGAAAATATCAATCCATTATTAGAGTATCTTCCATCCTCTTCCAAGAATGAAAAAGATACTGAAATGTCAAAAATGGCCTATGAAAAAACTTTTCCTCCCTTCCTTCCTTCCTTCATCCCTCCTTTTATTGAAGATTTATGCAATCAACAAAGACCAAATAGCAATTACAATTCATTGCAATAAACACTGAAGATAGATAAATAATAAAATACAGTAAATGTAATAATAAAAAGGTGTACATAATATTACCTAGAGGAAGCATGTAACAACAGTTAAGATTACAAATTCAGGAAAGAAATACCCCACATACTAATTCATGGTATGTGTATGAATTGGCTGTGGGAAGTCCATTTTTCATTTCATTTCTCTTTACTTTCTCACTTCCATGTTGAATTCATATCTTTGCTATAGTCCCCTATGTATGTAAATATATATGTATGTATACATACATATACATATACATGCATGTATTTATAACATTTTTAACATTATTCTAGAAAAGTACTCTTTGGTTTATTTAAAGCTTTTGGTAGTTGTGCAAATATCCTGGCAGTCTTGTGAGGTGATTTCATTGTGTGCTTGGCTTTACCATATTTGTGCTAGACACTGTGACAGATGTTGAAGAAAACAAAATTTAGCAGATATTAACCCCTGTTCTTTGAGGGTTTAAAATTTAAGTAATAATATATGCTTAAAATCACTATCATTTGTTATAGTAATTACAGTGAGATAAGTGAAAAATATGTAATGTAAGAGCTCAGTATTTTTAATCTCCTTCCTTTCCTCCCTTTTAGAAATAATAAAACTGAAACCCAGAAAGTTGAGCTGGACTTTCCCAAGATCATGGAACCGGTTCATGTGTAAATATATAGTTCTTTGGTGAATAAATGAATGTTTTAGGGTCTAAAAATTCAGATTTAGAAGACAGCTTCAGGATTAACTATACACCAAAGAAATGCACATTGACATAGAAAGGTGACTATTTAATGCTCTTTTCTAGGAAAAACATATCACTTAATGTAAGATTCAAAACACATGACACACTCATTTCCATTCAGTATACCTTGCTACAATAATTCCAGATGCTTAGTTGCTTAATAAATAAATGGAAGTCAAGCTCTTTAAAAACCACAGGTCGAGGAGGAGTCAAGATGGCGGAGAAGTAGCAGGCTGAGACTACCTCAGCTAGCAGGAGATCAGCTAGAGAGCTTATCTAAAGAGTGCAAACACCTGCAAATCCATCGGCAGATCGAAGAGAAGAAGAACAGCAATTCTAGAAACAGAAAAACAACCACTTTCTGAAAGGTAGGACTGGCGGAGAAGTGAATCCAAAGCGACGGGAAGATAGACCCCGGGGGGAGGGGCCGGCTCCCGGCAAGCGGCGGAGCAACGGAGCACAAAATCAGGACTTTTAAAAGTCTGTTCCGCTGAGGGACATCGCTCCGGAGGCTAAACCGGGGCGAAGCCCACGCGGGTTCAGCTTGACCTCAGGTCCCGCGGGGTCACAGAAGGATCGGGGGTGTCTGAGTGTCGCAGAGCTTGCGGATTGGAACGGGAAAGCCGGCTGCAGAGACAGAGCCGACAGTAAGCTCGCAGCTCGGAGTTGCCTTGAACCGGTCGCAGGCTCGGTGAGCTCGGAGCGCTGCCGGAGGTTAGGCAGACGCGAGTTACTAGGAACGGTTCGCTGAGGGCGCACAGGGGAGCGGGGCACCGGGCTCTCGGCTCCTCCGGGCCGGAGACCAGGAGGCCGCCATTTGTATTCCCGTCCTCCGGAACTCTACGGAAAGCGCTCAGGGAACAAAAGCTCCTGAAAGCAAAGCCGAGCAGATCACTCAGCCCGGCCCCTGGTAAGGGCGGTGTAATTCCGCCTGGGGCAAAGACACTTGAGAATCACTACACCAGGCCCCTCCCCCAGAAGATCAACAAGAAATCCAGGCAAGACCAAGTTCACCTACCAAGGAGTGCAGTTTCAATACCAAGGAGAGAGCAGCAGAATTCCAGAGGAGGAGAAAACAAACCACGGAACTCATGGCTTTCTGCCTGTGATTTTTTAGTCTTGCAGTTAATTTAATTTTTTTCTTTTTCATTTTTTTTCTCTTCTTCTGCTAAAATTTTTTATAACTTTTACCCTTTTCTTTTTTAACGTTTTTTAACTAGATTATCTAATATATATATATTTTTCTTTTTTATACTTTTCTTTATTCATTTTCTTTTTTTAATTCTTTTTTTTTTCTTTCTTTCTTTTTGAACCTCTTTTTATCCCCAAATCAGAAGAGATCCTAATCTCTTCAATCTTTTTTTTTCTTAATTCTTTTTTAAATTCTTGATTGAATTTTTAATTCAATCTCTTTTTTTTAATCCTTTTTTTTTCTTTCTTTCTTTTTGAACCTCTTTTTATCCCCAAATCAGAAGAGATCCCAATCAGAAGAGATTGGGAGATCCCAATCAAAGGAGATCCTAATCAGAGGAGATCCCTCACCCAATCGTGAGGGGAGATTTGGGATCTCTTCTGATTTGGTTAAAGCATATTTTCCGGGGATTGTTGCCACCCTTTTAGTATTTTACTTGCTCCTTCATATACTCTTAACTGGACAAAATGACAAGGCGAAAAAATTCACAACAAAAAAAAGAACAAGAGGCAGTACCGAAGGCTAGGGACCTAATCAATACAGACATTGGTAATATGTCAGATCTAGACTTCAAAATGACAATTCTCAAGGTTATAGCCGGGCTTGAAAAAGGCATGGAAGATATTAGAGAAACCCTCTCCAGAGATATAAAAGCCCTTTCTGAAGAAATAAAAGAACTAAAATCTAACCAAGTTGAAATCAAAAAAGCTATTAATGAAGTTCAATCAAAAATGGAGGCTCTCACTGCTAGGATAAATGAGGCAGAAGAAAGAATTAGCGATATAGAAGACCAAATGACAGAGAATAAAGAAGCTGAGCAAAAGAGGGACAAACAGCTACTGGACCATGAGGGGAGAATTCGAGAGATAAGTGACACCATAAGACGAAACAACATTAGAATAATTGGGATTCCAGAAGAAGAAGAAAGAGAGAGGGGAGCAGAAGGTATACTGGAGAGAATTATTGGGGAGAATTTCCCCAATATGGCAAAGGGAACGAGCATCAAAATTCAGGAGGTTCAGAGAACGCCCCTCAAAATCAATAAGAATAGGCCCACACCCCGTCACTTAATAGTAAAATTTACAAGCCTTAGTGACAAAGAGAAAATCCTGAAAGCAGCCCGGGAAAAGAAGTCTGTAACATACAATGGTAAAAGTATTAGATTGGCAGCTGATTTATCCACAGAGACCTGGCAGGCCAGAAAGAGCTGGCATGACATTTTCAGAGCACTAAACGAGAAAAACATGCAGCCAAGAATACTATATCCAGCTAGGCTATCATTGAAAATAGAAGGAGAGATTAAAAGCTTCCAGGACAAACAAAAACTGAAAGAATTTGCAAACACCAAACCAGCTCTACAGGAAATACTGAATGGGGTCCTCTAAGCAAAGAGAGAGCCTACAAGTGGTAGATCAGAAAGGAACAGAGACAATATACAGTAACAGTCACCTTACAGGCAATACAATGGCACTAAAATCATATCTCTCAATAGTTACCCTGAATGTTAATGGGCTAAATGCCCCAATCAAAAGACACAGGGTATCAGAATGGATAAAAAAACAAAACCCATCTATATGTTGCCTCCAAGAAACTCATTTTAAACCCGAAGACACCTCCAGACTTAAAGTGAGGGGGTGGAAAAGAATTTACCATGCTAATGGACATCAGAAAAAAGCAGGAGTGGCAATCCTTATATCAGATCACTTAGATTTTAAGCCAAAGACTATAATAAGAGATGAGGAAGGACACTATATCATACTCAAAGGGTCTGTCCAACAAGAAGATCTAACAATTTTAAATATCTATGCCCCCAACGTGGGCGCAGCCAACTATATAAACCAATTAATAACAAAATCAAAGAAACACATCAACAATAATACAATAATAGTAGGGGACTTTAACACTCCCCTCACTGAAATGGACAGATCATCCAAGCAAAAGATCAACAGGGAAATAAAGGCCTTAAATGATACACTGGATGAGATGGACATCACAGATATATTCAGAACATTTCATCCCAAAGCAACAGAATACACATTCTTCTCTAGTGCACATGGAACATTCTCCAGAATAGATCACATCCTCGGTCCTAAATCAGGACTCAACCAGTATCAAAAGATTGGGATCATTCCCTGCATATTTTCAGACCACAATGCTCTGAAGCTAGAACTCAACCACAAGAGGAAGTTTGGAAAGAACACAAATACATGGAAACTAAACAGCATCCTTCTAAAGAATGAATGGGTCAACCGGGAAATTAAAGAAGAATTGAAAAAAATCATGGAAACAAATGATAATGAAAATACAACGGTTCAAAATCTGTGGGACGCAACAAAGGCAGTCCTGAGAGGAAAATATATAGCGGTACAAGCTTTTCTCAAGAAACAAGAAAGGTCTCAGGTACACAACCTAACCCTACACCTAAAGGAGCTGGAGAAAGAACAAGAAAGAAACCCTAAGCCCAGCAGGAGAAGAGAAATCATAAAGATCAGAGCAGAAATCAATGAAATAGAAACCAAAAAAACAATAGAACAAATCAACCAAACTAGGAGCTGGTTCTTTGAAAGAATTAATAAAATTGATAAACCCTTGGCCAGACTTATCAAAAAGAAAAGAGAAAGGACCCAAATAAATAAAATCATGAATGAAAGAGGAGAGATCACAACTAACACCAAAGAAATACAAACTATTATAAGAACATACTATGAGCAATTCTACGCCAACAAATTTGACAATCTGGAAGAAATGGATGCATTCCTAGAAACATATAAACTACCAAAATTGAACCAGGAAGAAATAGAAAGCCTGAACAGACCCATAACCAGTAAGGAGATTGAAACAGTCATTAAAAATCTCCAAACAAACAAAAGCCCAGGGCCAGATGGCTTCCCGGGGGAATTCTACCAAACATTTAAAGAAGAACTAATTCCTATTCTCCTGAAACTGTTCCAAAAAATAGAAATGGAAGTAAAACTCCCAAACTCATTTTATGAGGCCAGCATCACCTTGATCCCAAAACCAGACAAGGATCCCATCAAAAAAGAGAGCTATAGACCAATATCCTTGATGAACACAGATGCAAAAATTCTCACCAAAATACTAGCCAATAGGATTCAACAGTACATTAAAAGGATTATTCACCACGACCAAGTGGGATTTATCCCAGGGCTGCAAGGTTGGTTCAACATCCGCAAATCAGTCAATGTGATACAACAGATCAATAAAAGAAAGAACAAGAACCATATGATACTCTCAATAGATGCTGAAAAAGCATTTGACAAAGTACAGCATCCCTTCCTGATCAAAACCCTTCAAAGTGTAGGGATAGAGGGCACATACCTCAATATCATCAAAGCCATCTATGAAAAACCCACTGCAAATATCATTCTCAATGGAGAAAAACTGAAAGCTTTTCCACTAAGGTCAGGAACACGGCAGGGATGTCCATTATCACCACTGCTATTCAACATAGTACTAGAAGTCCTAGCCTCAGCAATCAGACAACAAAAGGAAATTAAAGGCATCCAAATCGGCAAAGAAGAAGTCAATTTATCACTCTTCGCAGATGATATGATACTCTATGTGGAAAACCCAAACGACTCCACTCCAAAACTGCTAGAACTTATACAGGAATTCAGTAAAGTGTCAGGATATAAGATCAATGCACAGAAATCAGTTGCATTTCTCTACACCAACAACAAGACAGAAGAAAGAGAAATTAAGGAGTCAATCCCATTTACAATTGCACCCCAAACCATAAGATACCTAGGAATAAACCTAACCAAAGAGGCACAGAATCTATACTCAGAAAACTATAAAGTACTCATGAAAGAAATTGAGGAAGACACAAAGAAATGGAAAAATGTTCCATGCTCCTGGATTGGAAGAATAAATATTGTGAAAATGTCTATGCTACCTAAAGCAATCTACACATTTAATGCAATTCCTATCAAAGTACCATCCATCTTTTTCAAAGAAATGGAACAAATAATTTTAAAATTTATATGGAACCAGAAAAGACCTCGAATAGCCAAAGGGATATTGAAAAACAAAGCCAAAGTTGGTGGCATCACAATTCCGGACTTCAAGCTTTATTACAAAGCTGTCATCATCAAGACAGCATGGTACTGGCACAAAAACAGACACATAGACCAATGGAACAGAATAGAGAGCCCAGAAATAGACCCTCAACTCTATGGTCAACTAATCTTCGACAAAGCAGGAAAGAATGTCCAATGGAAAAAAGACAGCCTCTTCAATAAATGGTGCTGGGAAAATTGGACAGCCACGTGCAGAAAAATGAAATTGGACCATTTCCTTACACCACACACAAAAATAGATTCAAAATGGATTAAGGACCTCAATGTGAGAAAGGAATCCATCAAAATCCTTGAGGAGAACACAGGCAGCAACCTCTTCGACCTCAGCCGCAGCAACATCTTCCTAGGAACATCGCCAAAGGCAAGGGAAGCAAGGGCAAAAATGAACTTTTGGGATTTCATCAAAATCAAAAGCTTTTGCACAGCAAAGGAAACAGTTAACAAAACCAAAAGACAACTGACAGAATGGGAGAAGATATTTGCAAACGACATATCAGATAAAGGACTAGTGTCCAAAATCTATAAAGAACTTAACGAACTCAACACCCAAAGAACAAATAATCCAATCAAGAAATGGGCAGAGGACATGAACAGACGTTTCTGCAAAGAAGACATCCCGATGGCCAACAGACACATGAAAAAGTGCTCCATATCACTCGGCATCAGGGAAATACAAATCAAAACCACAATGAGATATCACCTCACACCAGTCAGAATGGCTAAAATCAACAAGTCAGGAAATGACAGATGCTGGCGAGGATGCGGAGAAAGGGGAACCCTCCTACACTGTTGGTGGGAATGCAAGCTGGTGCAACCACTCTGGAAAACAGCATGGAGGTTCCTCAAAATGTTGAAAATAGAACTGCCCTATGACCCAGCAATTGCACTACTGGGAATTTACCCTAAAGATACAAACGTAGTGATCCAAAGGGGCACGTGCACCCGAATGTTTATAGCAGCAATGTCCACAATAGCCAAACTATGGAAAGAACCTAGATGTCCATCAACAGATGAATGGATCAAGAAGATGTGGTATATATACACAATGGAATACTATGCAGCCATCAAAAGAAACGAAATCTTGCCATTTGCGACAACATGGATGGAACTAGAGCGTATCATGCTTAGCGAAATAAGTCAAGCGGAGAAAGACAACTATCATATGATCTCCCTGATATGAGGAAGTGGTGATGCAACATGGGGGCTTAAGTGGGTAGGAGAAGAATCCATGAAACAAGATGGGATAGGGAGGGAGACAAACCATAAGTGACTCTTAATCTCACGAAACAAACTGTGGGTTGCTGGGGGGAGGGGGGTTGGAAGAAGGGGGGTAGGGTTATGGACATTGGGGAGGGTATGTGCTTTTGGGTAAATTGGAATGGGAGATGAACCATGAGAGACTATGGACTCTGAAAAACAATCTGAGGGGTTTGAAGTGGCGGGGGGGGTGGGAGGTTGGGGTACCAGGTGATGGGTATTATAGTGGGCACAGCTTGCATGGAGCACTGGGTGTGGTGAAAAAATAATGAATACTGTTTTTCTGAAAATAAATAAATTGGAAAAAAAAAAAAAACCACAGGTCACTGTCTTTCCATATCAAAACCCCTCACTTTTCTTTCAGCACATACAGCACATCATCGTAGTTGATGTTGAGCTGCAAAGAACAAAGTGGGTTGTTTCTGCTAGACTTCACAAAGAGGAGGTGATGGAAGCCCAGGCATGGGCACATAGCCATGGCCTCTGACACGGTAGGATAAAACAGTCCCTCCATTCTGCATAAAGTCACACATTAACTGTATATCTATTGAAATGTTGCTATCTCCACTCCTGATCTACAAAACACCGTGAAGATAGTTCTGAGCAAACTATGTTCTGTGTTCCAGAACCAGGGGATTTTTTTTATGGCAATGATGTATGTAAATGAAAATATCTTATCCACAGTTGTCACTAACTACAGTGACCAGCCCACAGGACTTGGTTTTCTGGAGGGAGAACTCACAGATCTTTATGGCATGCCTGTAAATGTCCAGGAAGCCATCATGGATTTCCAGAAAGGGCTACTTACCTTCCTGGATACCAGTCAGATGGCACAATCTTCAAAGGCTTTTAAATATTTGAGTCAGTACACTGAAATTGGCTGGCTGCAGTTGGCTGTTGAGTATTGCACTGGAAGGACAGCTTGGAACACCCAGTTGGCTAAACATGGGTTCATAATAATTTGTTCTGGCAGGTTCATTGTGTTGGTAATGGTCCAGATCACAAACTTGGCCTTCTTGTGATTTAGCCAGTGCAAGAAATTATACATTATGTCTTATTTTGAGTCCACAGGTTGAACTCATCCACAAGCAGCTCCATAGTCTCCAAAGGTAGTTTCTGAGTTATGTTATATTGGCTTTATTGTGAACTACAAATGTTGGCCTTTACATGTGATAATGGGAAGCTCCTCTAGAGCAAGGTTTCTGAAACTTGGGACTATTACCATTTGGGGCTGGATAATTATTTGTTGTTGGGAGACCATCCTGTGCACTGTGCGATGTTTAGCAACGTCCTGGTCTCTGCCTACTAGATGCCAGTTCTGACAATCAAAAATGTCTCCAGACTTTTCTAAACACCCTGTGGGAGCAAACCTGACCCTGATGGCAACCACTATTCTAGAATTTTATTGGTAAATATATTTGAATGGCTATGTTTTGTTTTTCCACTAAATCAACTCATACTTTAAATTACTTAATAGATTTGGGGTGCCTGGGTGGCTCAGTCGGTTAAGTGTCTGCCTTCAGCTCAGGTCATGATCCCAGGGTCCTGGGATTGAGCCCCTCACTGGGCTACCTGCTCAGCAGAGAGCTTGTTTCTCCCTCTCCCTCTGCTGCTCCCCCTACTTGTGCTCTCTTTCTCTCGTATGCTCTCTCTCTCAAATAAATAAATAATTTTTAAAATTACCTAATAGGTTTTATAATATCAATATTTCCAAATGTTCTTTATTCTTTATGTGCATAATAATTCTTTATCCAAATTCAGCAAAAATGTAAGTCAGAATTCCATGAATACCAAGTTTAATCAAAATTTCCTTGTCTAGAGAGGAAGATATGAGCAAACAGAGTAGGACCAAGGTAACAGCACTGGTCATGTGTAAAAAAATTGTGTTATGACATATGTGACCATCACAGTTTAAAGTGAGGTAGATCAAAGCCATTCAAAACTTACCAATTTCAAAGTGATTTTGAAAACTACTTAACCTTTTAGGAGTGTTGGGTTGAAAAAAATTTAATTCCAGGATAATTAAAATATAGTGCTGTATTAGTTTTAGGTGTGCAATATAGTGATTCAACAATTCTGTACATTACTCATTGCTCATCATAAGTATATTCTCAATCCCCATCACCTATTTCACCCATTCCTCCACCAACCTCCCCTCTGGTAACCATCAGATTTTTCTCTAGAGTTGACTCTGTTTTCTTGTCTCTTTTTTCTTTGTTTTTCTCATTTGTTTTGTTTCTTAAGTTCCACATATGAGTGAAATCATATGTTATCTGTATTTCTCTGATTGACTTATTTCACTCAGCCTTATACTCTCTGGATCCATCCATGTTGTTGCAAATGGCAAGATTTCATTCTTTTTTTTAATGGCTGAGAGAAATGTTGAACTTCTTTTTAAGATTGAGATCTATGAGTATCATGTTAACATTTTCTTCTGCTTTCTTTTAATCTCCCACATACATATTGTTGTTTCTTACTGGTTTTTGGTAAAACAAGACTTTTACCAGGGAGTATGTTTTTTCTGCAATATAACAAGCATGCATTTCTCACGTTAGAATTTTCTAAAAATAATAAATACCTCACTCGTTTCCCCAAAGATTACCCCAACCATAAATAAAGTAAATTTACTAAGATGCTTAACATTTAATTGGCAGCAGCCTTCAGAGCTGTTTCACTGGATAATTTTTCATCAGGACTTTTTTTTTCAGAATCACTGGTATCAGAGAATGCTTATAGTAAAGAAGCAGCTAATTTGGGGGTGCCTGGGTGGCTCAGTGGGTTAAAACCTCTGCTTTTGGCTCAGGTCATGATCTCAGGGTCCTGAGATCCAGCCCCAGCCCCCCCGGGCTCTCTGCTCAGTGGGGAGCCTGCTTCCCTCTCACTCTCTGCCTGCCTCTCTGCCTTGTGATCTCTGTCAAATAAATAAATAAACTCTTTTAAAAAAAATAAACAGTTAATTTTATCTTTACACTATGCTTTAAAATTATTTAACACTTAATTCAGATTTTTCCTAATAACATCCAAATAACATAGCAGAAATCTACAACTATTAATGTTTATAAAATTCATGTGTTTATGTTATATAATTAGTAACAATATAGTTGTATATAATACATAATAGTTACCATATAACTATCTTTTTTTTAAAGATTTTATTTATTTATTTGACAGAGAGAAAGATCACAAGCAGGCGGAGAGTCAGGCACAGAGAGAGAGAGAGAAGCAGGCTCCCGCCAAGCAAAGAGCCCGATGCGGGGCTCGATCCCAGGACACTGAGATCATGACCTGAGCCGAAGGCAGCGGCTTAATCCACTGAGCCACCCAGGCACCCACCATATAACTATCTTAATGATACTTCATTCTTGATAATAAAGATGATGCTGATTTTTAAGTAATTTTTGAATTCTGATAAATATACATAAATTTAACATTTTAACCATCTTAAGTGTACTGTGTAGTAGTAGTATTAACTAGATGTACACTGTTGAGCAACAGATCTCCAGGGCTCTTTTCATCTTGCAAAACTGAAACTCTATACCCATTAAATAACAATCCCTTACTGTTCCCAACCTAGTCCGTGGCAACTACTATTCTACTTTTTATCTCTATAAATTTGACTATACTAGATACCTCATATAAATAAAATTATATAATATTTGTCTTTTTGGACTGGCTTATTTCACTTTTAATGTCCTCAAAGCTCTTCTATATTGTAGCATATGTCAGAATTTCATTACTTTTTAAGTCTAAATAATATTCCATTGTGTGTATATACCACTTTTTGTTTACCCATTTATCCATCAAAGGACACTTGAGTTACTTTCTCCTTTTGGTTATTGCAAATTATACCTCTATGTATGTGGGCGTACAAATATCTTTTTGAGATCTACCTTTCAATTATTTGGAGTATATACCCAGAAGCAGGTCTGCTGTAACATATAACAATTCTATTTTTTTTTAGTAACTGCATACTGTAGATATACCATTTTATATTCTCACCAACAGTAAATAAGAATTATAATTTTTCCACATCCTCAACAATTATTATTTATTCATTCATTCATTAGTGGTAGCCATCCTAATAGGTATGAAGTGGCATCTCATTGTGACTTTGATTTGCACTTGCCTAAATAATAGTGATATTGAGCATCATTTCATGTGCCTGTTGACTATATGCGCATCTTCTTTTGGAGAAATGTTTATTCAACTCCTTTGCCATTCTTAATCAGGTTGTTTGGTTTTCTTTTGTTCCTGAGTTACAGTTATTTTTTTTAAATTTATTTATTTGTTTTAGAGAGATAGAGAGAGAGTGAATATGGGGAGGAGCAGAGGGAGAGGGGCAAGCACACTCCATGCTGAGCATGGAGCCCAACACAGCACTTGATCCCACCACCCCAGTTCAAGACCTGAGCTGAAACCAAGAGTTGGACACTCAACTGACTGAGCCACCCAGATGCCCCAGAGTTACAGTTCTTTATATATTCTGGGTATTGACCCCTTATCAGACATGTGGTTTGCAAATATTTTGTCCTCTTCTGCAGGTTGCTTTTTCACTCTTGACTGTGTCCATTGATGCACAGAAGTTTTAAATTTTGAGGCAGGGGTGCCTGGGTGGCTCATTGGGTTAAGCCTCTGCCTTTGGCTCAGGTCATGATCCCAGGGTCCTGGGATCGAGCCCCGCATCAGGCTCTCTTCTCCTCAGAGAGCCTGCTTCTCCCTCTCTGCCTACTTCTGCCTACTTGTGATTTTTCTCTCTCTGTCAAATAAACTTAAAAAAAATAAAAAATAAATAAATTTTGAGGCAGTCCAATTTACCTACTCTCAGTTTTTATTTTACATCTCAAATCAAAGTTCAATGACTTGCATCATTAGTTTTCAAACTATATCATAAAAGAGTTTAGGAAATCAACCAAGAATGGTGCAGTGGTATATGCATATCTAGTTTGCCTGTGAATATAGTTTTTGGTGGTTATTATTTTTTTTAATGGTAACTATAGTCAGTTTTGAGGCCCTGACTGGAGGCCAGTCAGTTCTCCTTCCTAAGCACCTGATTAAATCCACACACCAACCTCTTTTTTTGGGTCTCACACTTTAGGTCACTATGTAGTAGCCCCAATCACCTTATAGCCAGGTACCAGAAAACTAGGGGAAGCCCTTATGCCCCGGACCTGTGAAGTTACTCAAATTAGCCAATCCACACGGAGCCTGAGAAATCTAGCTAAACTCACCTGCTTGCCAGACATAAACTGCCTCCTATCACCCTGTCCCTTGGTGTAGCTTTCTGTGTGGCCCTGACTGGCAGCCTTCTCTCAGTTAGAGCTCTAAGTAACAAAAAGTTTCTTTTAAAATCATCCTACTGTCTTTGTGTTGTGTCCTGCCTTCAAGATGTGGTCCATATACACTATGGAGTATTATGCCTCCATCAGAAAGGACGAATACCCAACTTTTGTAGCAACATGGACAGGACTGGAAGATACTATGCTGCGTGAAATCAGTCAAGCAGAGAGAGTCAATTATCATATGGTTTCACTTGTTTGTGGAGCATAACAAATAGCATGGAGGACATGGGGAGTTAGAGAAGAGAAGGGAGTTGGGGGAAATTGGAAGGGGAGGTGAACCATGAGAGACTATGGACTCTGAAAAACAATCTGAGGGGTTTGACGTGGCAGTGGGGTGGAGGTTGGGGTACCAGGTGGTGGGTATTATAGAGGGCACGGATTGCATGGGGCACTGGGTGTGGTGAAAAAATAATGAATACTGTTGTGCCGAAATTAAATAAAAGCAGCCTCTTTGGAGAACAGTGTGGAGATTCCTCAAGAAATTAAAAATAGAGCTTCCCTATGACCCTGCAATTGCACTCCTGGGTATTTACCCCAAAGATACAGATGTTGTGAAAAGAAGGGCCATCTGTACCCCAATGTTTATAGCAGCAATGGCCACAGTCGCCAAACTATGGAAAGAACCAAGATGCCCTTCAACAGATGAATGGATAAGGAAGATGTGGTTCATATACACTATGGAGTCTTATGCCTCCATCAGAAAGGATGAATATCCAACTTTTGTAGCAACATGGACGGGACTGGAAGAGATTATGCTGAGTGAAATAAGTCAAGCAGAGAGAGTCAATTATCATATGGTTTCACTTATTTGTGGAGCATAACAAATAGCATGGAGGACAAGGGGCGTTAGAGAGTAGTAGGGAATTTGGGTAAATTGGAAGGGGAGGTGAACCATGAGAGACTATGGACTCTGAAAAACAATCTGAGGGGTTTGAAGTGGCGGGGGGGGTGGGAGGTTGGGGTACCAGGTGGTGGGTATTATAGAGGGCACGGCTTGCATGGAGCACTGGGTGTGGTGAAAAAATAATGAATACTGTTTTTCTGAAAATAAATAAATTGGAAAAAAATTAATTAAAAAAAAAGAATCTTTAAATCATATAAGAAACAGACCAAGAGAAAGTAGGGTGACATCAAACCAAAAATTAATGATATAATGGTAATGGTAAAGCTGTCAATTCAAGTCAAGACAACACAGAAAGAAAACATTAGATGCATCTTCAACACCCCAACCACATAGAAAAAATAGATAATATAACAACAGAAAATGAGAAATAGTAGGCTTAAAATAAGTATCTTCATGGACCAAAGACGAAACAGAAATATTTAGCTTGAGCCACATACCTCCTACTTTACAACCTTGGAAACAAGCACTGGTGATTACACTTCATATTTCATGAGATAATGGTGTCAAAATACACTCTACCTATACAAATCATAACCCAACAAATGCAATAAATAATAAATACACATGTATACATACATAGTTCCTAAGGAATATTGTTGTAAGAACCTTCAGCAATACATTAGCAAGTTGGCAAATTCTCAAAAAAGGAATACTTAATAAACAAATGTTATTTATCCCAGGAATGATGAAAAAACCTCAAAATCATTAGTAATCTGGGACATGAAAATTAACATAACAATAAGATACCACTAAACCCACCAGACTGTTTAAATTAATACTAATCAAAACTAATTTGTCAAGGATGTGGAGCGTGCCTAGGTGGATCAGTCTGCCTTCAGCTCGGGTCATGATCCCAGAGTCCTGGGATTGAGTCCTGCTCAGGTTCCCTGTTTAGTGGGGAGTCATGCTTCTCCCTCTGCCCTTCTCTCCCTGCTCATGATCTCTCTCTCACACACACTCTCTCTCTCAAATAAATAAAATCTTTAAAAATGAAATAAAATATGGAATACTCTCTTAAAAAAATAAAACAAATAAAGAATGTGGAACAACTGAAACTCTCATATATTGTTGGGTAGGGTCATAATATTATACACTTACATTGGGAAAAAAGGTCAGGCAGTTTTATGTAAACCTAAAGATACACTTATGCTATAACCAAGAAGTATACTACTAGATATTTACCCAAGTTATATGCAAACATATGTATTTACACAAAGCCTTGTATGAGAAAGCATATAGGGCTTTATTCATAAAAGCCAAAACTGGAAACAGCTCAAGTGTTGATCAAAGTGTCTATCAATAGGATATTGAATAAAGTATGGTATAATCATATAATGAAACACTACTTAGTATTACAAAGGAGTATTTCTTCCATTACAAAGGAGTAAATTTCTTCCATTACAAAGGAGTAAATTTCTTCCATAGAGTGACATGGATGAATGTCAAAAACATGATGCTGAGTAAAAGAAGCCTTAAACAAGAGAGTACATAGTGTATAATACAATTCAAAGGAAGTGCTGGAACAAGCAGAGACAAACAATTTATGGTAGAAAAATGTCAGAATAGTGGTTATCTCTGAAAGGAGGGGTAAGGGTGGATAATAACTGGAAAGGGGCATTTGACAACTTTTCTGGTGTGATGCTAATATTCTACTGTGATATAAGTTTGGTTATTTGACAAAACTTATCAAACCGCATGCTTAAAATTTGTACATAACATTGTAAGTAAATTTTACTTCAAATTAAAAAACCTGTAAATAAATACTGAACCTAGCTTATGATTTGCAGGCTAAAATGTTTAGGACTGAAGTAAACTGATACGTGCAATTTATAATAAAAATGCCCAGAAAAGATATGGTAACATGATGGATGGGTAGAAGGACTGATAAAGAGGTGTGAAAAAACATGTATAGCAAATGTTAACTGCTGAATATTGGTGTTGGGTATGTGAATACTGAACATAAAATTCTTTCCAATCTTCTGCATGCTGGAGATACTTTATAATATGTTAGGTAATAAGTTGTGACTCTCATGCTTTAGAAATTTTATATATATATATATAGACTTAACACCAAAAAGTGGCAACATTTTCTTTGGTTCTGTGACTAGATCTGTGTTACTCACCATTTCTGTGGAGACAGGAACTCTGAATCATCAACAAGATGGAAGCTTCCTGAGGACGCTCTGGAATGGCAACTGCAAATGTTCTGAAAGACACAGAGAAAAAGAAAAAGAAAAATCATTCAAAATGAGATTTCCAATCAAACACAAAACATGAATAAATGGCATGTGAGAAGAGAAATCCATCAAAATCCACCATTCAAAATATTCAATAAATTCCATTAGGGCAGCTGCAAAGCCCTAATGAAAGAAAACCAGGTACTCTAAATGCTGTTAATTGACCTTTAGGAATAAAAAATATAAATTAAACATTAAATTGTCATTTTACAATGACATGACATGTCCCTGATGGGAGTTTTGATTGGCTGGTTTAAGTATATAATTAAAGGTGCTAGAGAAACAAATATATCCAATTATATTCTAATGGATATAGAATTATCCTGGTCTTAGAATGCTTCAGACTACTCAGCTCTTGATGTATTAAGTTAATATATTCATTCATTCAACAAATATTTATTTATTTATAAATATTCTATTTATTTATTTGAAAGACAGATTGAGAGAACAAGTTGGGGGAATAACAGAGCGAGAAGCAGACACCCTGCTGAGCAGGGAGCGGTATGCAGGACTCATCCAAGAGCTCTAGGCTCATGACCTGAGCCTAAGGCAGACCCTTAACTGACTGAGCCATCCAGGAGCCCTCAACAAATATCTATTAAATATTTAGAATTATCCAGGTACTTCCCCTGATATGCGGTGATGTAAAAAACAGCCAATAGCAAGGGCCATAAAGAGAATACTTTCTGAAGACTCATCTTTACTTCTGAGGCACGATGCAGGACAAAAGTTGAAGGAATGACAAGGGTAAGTCTAGGAATAAAACACTCAGTGAGCCTCCCAGATTAGCTAATCAAGTTAGCAAGAATAATGTATATAAAGAACACGTTAGATGTCTTTTCATTTTGTCTCCAAATGAGGCTAACAAGATATGTATGTGTGTGTGTGTGTGTGTGTGTGTGTGTGTGTGTGTTGGGGGGGATTCAGGGAGACATCTGCCTGCCACTGAATGCAGAACACATTTTTACTGCGAGATCTAAAGTTGGTGATTTCTTATATGAGGTTACAAAGAATTTTTAGGAGTGGGACATGTGGTCATTCAAACAGTTAAAAAGTTATGGTGTTGAAAAAATTAAGAGATTTTATTAATTGAACTGAATTGTATTGAGCTAAATTGTTGGTTAAAAATTCTAGTCCACATGTTAAGGGAGAAATGTAATGCTATTTCCGCAGACCTCAACATATTCTCAGCTTCCCTCTAAATAATACACTCACGTCAAAATTATTAATCATTTATGTATTTAAAATACTACTGATCAATAACTATTTTCTCTGCTAAAGTTCCTCCACTATATATATATATATATATATATATATATATATATATATACATACATACAGATATATAAGGTTTCTCTGATATATATAAAATTCCTGACTTTAGGGGGCTTATAGCCTTCAGAGGAAGACTGACAATAATTAAGAGGACACAAAAAACAAAATACTTATGAAATATGATAATCTCTATGTAGTAAATACATTTTGTAGTGCCTATTGAATCCAGGAGCATTCTTACCCTGACTTAGAATTAATCAATGGAGAGATTTTTGAGGTCCTTAATCTAAAGAGTTCATGTCAACTCAACTGTGCTTTTCACACACAAAATATTTTTTTCCTAAGCATAATGGGCACTGAATAGCATTTCACTATGCTTTTGTCATTTTATTTGGGATTAATTCACATTTTCCTAGTAACCAATGAGTATGCACATCTTTTAATGTTTATTGGCTGTTTGAGTTTCTATTCTGTAAACTCTCCCATCTTGTGATTTATACTTAATTTTGTCTATGAAATTTCTGTACATTTAAGATTTTTTTAACTTCGAAGAATTTTTCTCAACTTGTCCATACACATAAATTTTGACTTTGTCCAATATTCTCAAATCTTACTTATACAAACCTGTGTATTCAGTAAACAAAAGGTATTCCAGTTTTTGGAACCTATGCATTTTAGAAAGTATACAGAATGTTAAATTTAAAAGTAAATTTTCTACAGAGCACATTTTTCAATTTAGATAGATAGATGGCAGGGATTTTATAACCTGTATTTGGTTTCAACTTATTTACCACAAGGACAATGTGTGCAGTATTCTATTGAAAACAAAATGTGGGAGGTTGAAGCCTGAGTTGGAGAAATAATGGAGTGTCTTTTTAAAGAACAAAAATTTCATTATTTACTTTTATATCACATTTCCTAAAATGTCCTATCTGCCCCATATTTCAATAAATTTTGCGAACACAATAGTCTTTTGTGTGGAAAAAGGAAATAAACTGATTTCTGTATGTAAGCTAACATGGTGAAGAACAGGGAAAGGATGAATGGCTTTAGATCATCACCACCTGGCCAATTTAGGGAAATGGAGTTTAGGGTTAGACCTGAACGTGAGAACACTGAAATTGAGCTGCTTCACTGAAATAAAAATTGGACTTCCTACATACTATGGAATGGTGTTTTGAGCTAATCTTTCATTATATTTAAAGGAACAGGCAATTCCAGATTTGGTTTCCTATGCTTAGTTTTCCACTCTCAAGATCAAAGATGAATTGAGATACCCGAATAATGCAGCAGAGTAGCTGAGTGTTTTAAGACCATTCAATTAAAGATTTTTGTACATCATTAGGGCATCAAACCAATCTTTTCACCTCCTCTTAGTATAGTCTGTTTCAATTTAATAAAGTTCTATTCGGGAAAGTGAGGAATGGGTCTGAATTCCACATTTGATTTGGATGCCTAGATACACAGAAAGGAAAAAATTTGAGGCTAAGCATAAAGAACAAAACATCAGCAAAGGAAAAATTGTAGTCAAAGATGACCAAAAAGAAACTAAGTTCAAAGCACTCCATCTATCCCCATGAAACACAAATAAAAATGTGCATAATATTGAGGGAAGGATGGGCTGAAATGTCAACTGAGAAAAAAGAACTGAAAACACAAGCATTTATTTGGGGTCTTAGAATTACAATTCAGATGGCACAGATTTGGGTAGGAACCCAAACTATATCCTGTCAGAGGAAAAAAGATAGGAGTTTTATTGGGGAAAAAAAAAGAGAGAGGGAAAGTACAAGATTCCTTACAATTGGGAGGTGTTATTGCAGTTTACAAGGGCACCTGGGTGGTTCAGGCAGTTAAGCGTCTGCCTTCAGCTCAGGTCATGATCCCAGGGTACGGGGATCGAGTCCTTGCTTAGCAGGTAGCCTGCTTGTCCCTCTGCCTGCTGCTCCCCCCTGCTTGTGCTCTCTCTTTCTCTGACAAGTCAATAAAATCTTTAAAAAATTACATTTTATTGGTTTTCTAGGTATATATATATATATTTTAATTTATTATTTATTTATTTTCAGCATAACAGTATTCATTATTTTTGTACCACAGCCAGTGCTCCATGCAATCCGTGCCCTCTATAATACCCACCACCTGATACTCCAACCTCCCACCCCCCCACTTCAAACCCCTCAGATTGTTTTTCAGAGTCCATAGTCTCTCATGGTTCACCTCCCCTTCCAATTTCCCCCAACTCCCTTCTCTTCTCTAACTCCCCATGTCCTCCATGCTATTTGTTATGCTCCACAAATAAGTGAAACCATATGATAATTGACTCTCTCTGCTTGACTTATTTCACTCAGCATAAACTCTTCCAGTCCTGTCCATGTTGCTACACAAGTTGCATTATGCCTCCATCAGAAAGGATGAATACCCAACTTTTGTAGCAACATGGTTTTCTAGGTATATTATATTAATTGCTAGGAAAGTATCTTCTGAAGATTGTCCAATTTTTATTTAAAATGTACACAGACGTCAGGTGCTCAATTATATGTCCTTACTTAATTCAACGATTCAATGCAGTTCCTGTTTTAAAAACAGGATGATGTCTCAGTCACAAAATGGAGTCTCTTTATGCTCAAAGGTTTTACAAAATTTCACAGGAATTTGACCCATTCTCTTTTAGATCTTACGGGACAGACAGATCCTACTAACCTCATTCTCTTTAAGAAGCATAATATCTGCTAAAATTGCAACTGCCTATTACATAACTCAACCTTGATATTTCTCAAATCTGGTTTCATTTTGGAACCACATAGGAAGCTTTAAAAAATAAAAGTATTTAGGTCCTATTACATGCCACTTAAATAATACCCTCTGGGGCCCAGTCTTCTACATTGGTATTTTTTAAGCTCCCCATATGATTGTAATATGAAAAGTTGAAAGCTACTACAACTTGAGTTTGTCAGGATAAGCAAACCTAGGCAGGAATATAAACATTCCAGATATTTCTTTGAGGTGGGTATATTGTAGACTTTCTGCACAAGCCACCTCCCAGAACAGAGTTAACTGATGTCAGTAAAAAGATGTCTGTGTGTTCCATACCTAGTTAAACTGAAATTCATTAGTTCAGAGCAGTGTTTCTCAAACTTGGGTTTTCATGAGACTCATCTAAGGAATTTGTTAAAAACACTTTAAGGGTTCCACCCAGAACCTGCTGAATCAAAATGTTTAGGGATCTCAAGCAGAGTAGCTCAGAACTTGCATTTTTAACAAATATACTAGGTAAATATTATGGTGAGGCAAATTTGCTAAACACAGCTTTAGAAGAACACTATTATAGATTAGGATCTTGGACTTTCAATATCTCTTGTCTTTCCAAGAAGGCATCTTGTTGTCACATAGGAATATGGACATAGTCTACTCTTCATAAAATCTGGTAACTTCTTGAGATAAAGTTAAGACATAGTCATGAGCCAAGTGGGATGCTACATTCTGATTAGACTTTAGCAATCTTTGCAGGGCTGAGATAACAACTATAACTAACTCCTTCTAGGGACTTATTCTAAACAGAAAAACCAAGGTAATTTCTTTCTTTCTTTCTTTCTTTCTTTCTTTCTTTCTTTCTTTCTTTCTTTCTTTCTGATTTATTTATTTGAGAGAGAGAGAGAGAGCGCCTCTGTGTGGGGGGATTAGGGGCAGAGGGAGAGGGAGACAGAGAATATCAGACTGTCTGCTGAGCACAGAGCCCAACACTGGGCTCCATCTCATGACCCTGAGATCATTACCTGAGCTGAAATCAAGTTGGATGCTTAACTGACTGAGCCACATAGGCACCCTCAAGGTAGTTTCATTTTTAAACCCTACTAAAAAGTTGATATGTATACTTACAGTTTGTTACACCATATCAATTAGTAGTGAAAAACAATAGTACCAAGCTAACCCCCCAAATAACCAAGTTTTCCAATTCTTCAAAATATAAGTAAGGTGATTTGCATGGTGACACATACAGAGATCTTCCTTCCATGCTGAAGATTTAATAGGTCTAATTTCAGATAAATATGTGAGACCTGAGAAGAAATGATGCTAAGCCTCCATTTAGGAATCATTCCCTACATGAGTAATTACATCTGACCTATGGGCAGAGTCACATGGGAATAGTTTTAAATACACAGATAGCTCAGCTATGAAAGAATAAACAAAACTCAACAATAACAGCAAAACTAAAATTAAGAAGCAAAAATGATATTATAAATTTACTTAAACATTTTTCACATATAGACAGAGTTAGAGAAACTAGTATATTAAACCCAGTTCCCAGAATAGTAATTATGTATTTATTAATCTCTAATATGTTAGAAAGTAGAAATTTTAGAAATTTAGAAATTTAGAAATTTAAAATTTAGAAATTTTAAAATAAATACAAGACATTGTCATTTTAAATGTAAAGGCTTTATTATACATGCATAAATGATGAATATATTTTGATTTTTCACATAACAATTATATTATTTTCATACCTATCAAAATTTAGTAATTTCTTAATGTCATCTAATAATCAGATAATATTCAGATGTTCTGATTCTCTCAAAGATGACTTTTACAGTTTGTTCTGTTTTTTTTTTTTTTTTCTTTTTAATTAGGTTCCAGACAAGATCTGCTTATCGTGTTTGGCTGTTTTGTCCTTTAAGTCTCTTTTATTCTTTAAAAGCTGCACATCCCCACCTCTTTCTCCCCTTGCAAGTGATTTTCTGGAGAAACTAGGTCATTTGTCATATAAAGCTTTTTACATTTTTTTCAGTTCCATGTTTTCTTGTAGTATCATTTAACTTGTTCCTTAAAGACATGTATTTCCTATAAACTCTAAACTAAATCTAGAGGCTGATTTTACTTAGGGTCAACTTTTTAAAGCAAGGATACCTCATTACATCACATCATAAAGCACATGATGTCTGGTTTTACCACATATAGTGAAGTTAAGATTGATCTTAGTGGATTCAGGTGAAGCATTGAAGGAAGTAATGTGAGAATGTATTCTATTACAAATGTGGGATGTATCCCATTTCATTATAAAACTGTGTCAAATAATAGGGAAGTAAGCGATTTCTTTGGAGATTTGTTATTCATCACCTTCCCCTCCTTTGTCATAGGTCTAGTAATGGGAAGTTCTGTATGGACACTCAGTCTATGTCTCTTGTCCTGAGGTATGGAGAACCTGTGCTTGATTGCTGCTTGAGAAAACTTAAAGTAACCACAGTATTAGATGGCTGCATTCGGATCAGCCTACAACTTTTGGAAGTACAAAATTTTCGCCTGTGTCCTGTGGACTAGATATAAGAAAGAGCCCACATGAATTTGTGCTGAGTACTTTTCAGGGGCTGAATTACATTATTCCACTGAATAAAATGGTCAAGATGAGATGAAAATAAAATTACATTGTGATCACATCCCCTAAGTTGTTCATTCCTTTATGTATGTATGTATTTATTTATTTGGTAACACATGAAGATATAGATTGAGTAGAAATACAGTCATTGAAAATGACTAGCGGATGAGTAATTATGGACACAGTGGGAAGATACTTTTCAGAACTTTGCATTCAATGGGGCCAGAATAATGGAATGATCTCTGGAGAAAAACGCAAGGAGGATTTTTTTTTTAATGTAATGAAGACATTTGAGAAAATAGAGATTGAGTCTACCCAATAGAGCCATCTAGAGGGAGACAGACACTATCATCAAGTAACTGCATGTACTTTGGATACCTAGGGGTTTAGAAAGAGCTACAAGTGATAATCTGGAAGACAGAAAAATCCACTTGGATCAAGGAAAATGCAGGAGTGATCCCTAATAATGGAAATTTCCAAAGAACTCAGAAAGTGCCCCAAAATAGAAGTTAAAATTAAAAGGTAGGCAACCTGATGATAACCTTTTTAAAGTATTAGCGGTTATCATTCTAAAATGCTGCATGTTGGAATCATTTGGTCCACAACCCAGAATAATTCAGTTAGAATCTCGGCAGGGGGTGGGGATCAAAGCAGACACTGGCATTGTATCAATGATTTCCATGTGATTCCAAAATGTAATCAAGTTTGAGAAACACTGCTGTAACTAATACATTAATTTCCAAGGAGCATCAAGTTATACTAATGGTATATAAAGATGTAGTATGGTGATTTCAGAGGATGGAGCCGAAAGGGAAAAGAGGAAGGCTGCAGAGGGGGAGTGTGGCAGAGATTATGACAAGCATAACAGCCTGGGGATGATGGCAGGTCTAAAGTTTGGGCTTTGGAATACCATAATCATGGATCCTAAACCAGGCCCTACCACATTTTAATCCTGGGTGATTTACATAAATTCAATTCAAATTTAATTTCCTCATTTGTAAAATAGCTTTTTTTTTTTTACTAGTACCTATCTCTTTTATTTTATCTGCTTATTGTTTGTCATCCTTCACTGAAATGTCAACTCCTTGGGAATAGGATCCTTCTCTATCCTATTCAAAATTAAATTCCCAGTCCCTAGAATAGTGCTTGGGCATGTATTTGATGTTTATTATATATTTTTTGAATGAGTGAGTGAAAATATTTTATATTTCCCAGTTGTTACTATATGCTTGGCACTTTTTTTCTCAGCACTTTACATCTATCATTTTATTCAGTTCTTAAAAACAACCCCAGGAGATGGGTACTATGATAATTTCCAATTTTCAGATGAAAACAATAAAGCACAAGTCAGTTAATTAGTAGATAGTACACGTGGCATGATGCATGGAAAGCACTTAGCTAATCTAGAAACTCTCACTAAATGTTAGCTAAGTATTAGAAAAGGACACGAGACACAGTGGAATTAATTGCCCTTAAGATTCTGAGAGAAATTCAGGTGTTAGATTGCATCCACACAGTCTTACATATGGGCACTGAACACTGGGATATCAAAAGTAAGGCAATGCTTAGAAGTATTCAAATTTGTTTACATTCCACATAAAGCATGTGTGAAAAGGGTAGTTCATGCTTCTACAGAACCAGCAACAGGGGGTGGGATTGCAAGTCCTGTATACAGAGAGAGAATACTGCCCAATTTGGACTTTGGCTCAACCTCTTGCATCTTTTATTGAAGAACCAATGGGTCTCTGTCAAAATTTATTTTTGATTATCACTATGTAGAAGGAAGCACTGAAGGAAGTAATAGTGTTTGAAACAAGAAATACACTATTCTTTGGAAAAGCTTATCATAGACAGTTGTTCTTCTGGTAATAGAATACCAAAAAAATGCTATGTAAAACTTAACTCCGTTAGTTCTTATAGAAGGTGTGATGTGACCTCTCAGCACTTTCTAGCTTTAGTATTACCAATTATAGGGGTGAAAGATATTTGTCTCAAAATCTATCTAGAATATAACCATTCTGTTGAGATTGTCAACAATGTAGAGAATAAATCCATTAAAGATTTTCACAGGGAGAATTTGTTTAAGGGGAGAATTTTTTAAGTGGGATATTTGTATTATTTTAGTTTTATTTATTTATTTTTAGAAGATTTTATTTATTTATTTAACAGACAGAGATCGCAAGTAGGCAGAGAGGCAGGCAGAGAGAGAGGAGGAAGCATGCTTCCCCGCTGAGCAGAGAGCCCGATGTGGGGCTCGATCCCAGAACCCTGGGATCGTGACCTGAGCCGAAGGCAGAGGTTTTAACCCACTGAGCCACCCAGGAGCCCCTGTATTATTTTTAAAGTGACAAACTTCATTGTAAATCATAGCCTCTTTTATTCCAACTTGTATCCTTTTTCCTTTGTAGAGATACTGTGCCCTTAACTTGACAATGTAGTCCGATATCTCTTCACAGTTCATCCATATAATCACAGCATAACAGATGACCATTAGAGGACCAGAGTCAAAATGTATGGGAATGCACAAGCAATCTCTAGACAGGATTAAAACCAAATTGCTTGCCAACTTCATACCAATAGGGAGAGCTTTGCTTTATGCACTGTCCAGTAAACTGCATGCCCTATTTAGTAAAGGAAATATGTAAAACTAAATTAAAAATCATGCATCTATTCATACAATCCTCTGGTTTCTGTAAAATTTCTATTTCTTGAAATAAAGTGAATAATATCACAATGCTGAAGAAATGATTAATGCTATCAGAGCCTCATAATAAGCATTTAAAACTTGATCCTTTAAATGCAAATTTATTTTCTAACGGGAATTTTTCCATTAGCCTATAAATAACATACCAGACTTTTCCATCATTTCTAAAAGTACATGTAAAATAAAGTTGGTTGGAACAGTTTCATGTAGCAAGGCACAGCTAGATATCCAATCATTAAAGAGGAATGAGGTAGATTTAATTACTATTCCTAGTTTTTCACTCTTTCTGACAGAATTCTGTGTACATTCCCTTTGCTGTGCAGCTTTGTAGTGCCAGCCACTAGAATAGTTGGATTTAACATCTCTGCCGCACTGACTTTGACTCCACCGTATAATTAACTTTGGACAATGAAGAGTTAGTAAATATGGCACAAGTGGAGGGTTTTAGCTGTGTTGGTGGGGTATACCTTAACATCTTGTCTTTCTGGGCATATGCCACAAAAGTAACTGCTCCTCTCTAAATGGAAGACATGTAGACAAGATCTAGACTCAACCCACAGCCTGAAACCAATCTACCCTGAGTGAACTGCACACCTGCCAGCAAGAAAAATGTCTGTTGTTTTAAGCCACTGAGATTTAGTGGTCATTTGTTTTGCAGAATCATTGTAGCAGAGACCTAAAGGATACAAGTAGAAATGAAGAAACTGAGGCATAAAGGGGAAAAAGCCAGGGTCCTTCTCAAGGTTATATAGAAAGTGACCAGACACTCTAAGTTAAAACCTAACTATTCTATTTCATTCAAGTACTTTATTCCCTTAACTAATATTTTTCTGCCAAGGAGAGTAATTTCACTATATATATATATATATATATATATATATATATGGTAGCTGCAAATTATGATCAACTTAAAAGTTTCAAAAAAAAAGAAAAGTTAAATTTTGAATATCCATTTAAATGAACAGAGGCAGCTCTGAGTATACCAAAATTCAGAAACCTCACTTTCTTTATTGTGGTTTTGAGCTCCTTTCACTGTTTTCTTGAGATCTTTGTTTTCTTCTACAGGCTGTGTCTTACAATTCTTTCTTAGAAACTTGGGTTCATTTTTCTTTGCATAATATAAGGAATCATAAATCATGCCAAAGCTTGATCTTAGGGTTGTGAGACTGAGACCCTTGTTGGGCTCTGTGTTAAGTAAGGAGTCTGCTTGAGATTCTCTTTTTTCCTCTCCCTCTGCCCTGCCCCCAACTCATTCTCAATCTCTCTCTCTAATGTAAGTAAAAAAATCTTTTTTAAAAAATAATTGATTATGTCTCTCCTGAAGCCTAAGTACTCCACTTTATAGACTAGTCCTCCAGATTATTATTTCCTTAAATGTAGATACTCATAAAAAATTATCTGTAACCCAGCACTTGTGTTTGATACACATAAAGTATATTTCCCTTATCAAATGTTATCCATCATAATTCTGGGTAAATTTCAGGTAGCAGCACTAGAAGTCTCTAACTCACGGAACTGAGAATTACAGAAACAAATGGGAACCTAAATTCCCATTGAACACTGAACACAATATTCTGATTGTACAGATGAGTAAACACAAACTCAGACAGGTTAAGTAATTTGCTCAGTATGCAGTGACTGACAGGGAATATATGCAGTGACTGACAGGGAACTGGAGCCTATGTTTCCATTTCCAAGGATCCCATTCCAGTAGGATGCTCTTGCCATGATCTCCTCTTAATGGTAGAGCAATGGGAAAAGAGGGGGCATTTTATACACCTTTCCTCCTACCCTTCTGAGCTACGTGAAATAGCTTCATATTTCAAAAATAGACCAAATGCACTGGGAATAACCCTTTAGTTAACAGATTTTCTCTTTCAACCGGTTATCCTGGTTCACTGAAGCTGCCAGTCTAATCTGTAAGCTATTGAAACTGACAGCTTCAAAGCCTGACTTAGTATATAGTAGTCTCTAGGCAGTGGTTGTCTGATACAACTTTCCATGATGGTATAAATGGTTAATACCTATACTATCTAATACATAATCAGTACTCAAAATGTGACTACGGTGACTGAGGGACTGATTTTTTAATTGAATTTTTATTTTAATTAATTATGTCTAAATAACCACAGGTGGCTAGTGCTTGCTGTATTGGAGAGTGCAGCTCTAGATCCGGAAAATAAAATGCCAAATGTAAATGTAGAGAAAGTATTTTCATGGAAATGATACCTTTTCAATTTAGTGTCCACAAGAAAATTAGCATGTTTTAGAGGCAGCCTGAACAATTAGCATCCAGGCAAAGATAAAAGACAATAGCAAGTAGGTAAAAGAAAGGAGCGGTGAGTGCGTGATATGCCAACTAGAATAACCAGGTAAAATTTTCCTTTCAGAAAACACTTTTGAACAGTGCTTCTCCAACTTCAGTGAGCATATAAATCAGCTGGAGTGAGGGTATTTTAAAAATATAGATTCTGATTCACTAAGTCTGGGGTGAAGTCTGAGATTCTACATTTCTATCAACCTCCAGGAAATGGTGTTGCTGCTGGTATGTGGACCACAATTCAAGTAGCAAGAATTTTGACAAAAGGTAAGATCTCTGATGGGAAAAAAAAATATTTGGTGAACAAAAGGTAAGAAGGTATTCTTAAGTTATCATGAACCATATAAAACTGGATTTAGAAGAACATCCCATACAAATCAAAATTGAATTCTCTCCATAAACCAATAAATGACTTTCAGTTCCAAACATTACCTATTCAAATTTCATCTTTTATGAGATATAACAGCAACAGAGATATCCTTTGTCACGTATTCTTGTGTCACTGTGGTCCACAACAATGTTTTTAAGAGGATAAAAATAAAGGAAATTGATTGTTCTAGGAAAGGGCTCACTGAAGCAAAATTCCCCAAAAGAATTTCAATGTAGAGATAACCAGAAGCATTTCTATGGCTTGGAAAAGGATATAAGTGGACATTGTTAATGACTTATGTAGTCTGAATGACAACGGTGAGGCTTCTTGCTTGATACGAATTGACCATAATGTACGATTTTCACAGCTTTGGTTATTTCTGTAGACGTATATTGAGGAAAATAATATAAACTTATTATTTTTAACAGCAATTTGGATAGACACATTCATGGGTTTGACCGTTCCTATAAAGAATTTTAGGAAACAAAACTAGTTGTATGCAGTATATAGCTAGCAAAAAAGGCTAGAGAAGCATGGGCTAAGGTAGAACACAAGAACTAGTCTAAATTTAAAATTTTCTGGCAGTGTAAAGTCTAACCAAGTTCAAATATGTCTTCGTTCATGTTTACAACTAAGCCCACAAACAGGCAGTACAATTTGATGGGATGGAGATACCACCTTCCATGTAACTATAGTTACTTCTAGAAACTAATACGTTGTTTGGAAATCTCTATTATCTGACAAGAAGTGAAGAATTTATCAGGTTTTAAGAAACAGAGAAACCATGGGCTTAATTCACTTTATACACTAGGTTTAGAGAGGAGTCATATTAACATTCAAAGTCTACATATTACTAGAAAAATTATTTGATATTCCACAGTTACATAATATCATATTCTAATTTTTACTCCTTTATCAGGCCTATAGCAGTCCTGGCAAGGCAGCAGGAAAGTTAAACCCTCTGGTCGTCAAATCTTGCTATATTTTATAGTAAGAAAAGAAATGATTAACAGACTAATCATCTGTCATCATAATGTCAAAGATGCTGATGACTTGCCCAACTTTAAGTGTTTATATATTTACTAAATTTAAAGTGCCAAAATGATTGCATTTCCATTAACCATTAATCAGAAACACTGCAGTGATACAGGTCACAATGTGTGCAATTGTGTTGACATGTTAAAAAACTGTGTCATTTCTGTTTTCACTCAGCCACACTTAAATATATCATGTGGAAAGGAGTTGTTTGCAGTTTCTCCAGTTTAATATCCCAAGTCAGTTTGCAAAATGAGGTCATCTGTAGAACTGCTAATATTATTTAGATAATAAACCTGTAAGTATGCAGGGAAAGATAGCCTATTTCTGCTATGGGTTAGAAGAAAATAAAATTATTCTACAGTTGTAAAAGCTATGAATTACAGAAGCTAAGATATTTGGGGGAAAGTTGTAACTTTGCAATAATGTTTTCATATTTCAAAATTTAAATGACTATTATAAATATCCCATTATTTCTACCTTTTCACCTTAGTGGTACAGTTTTGAGTTAGCATGGTTAGTGTAGCGTAGGAATGCTATAGCTAAACTGACCCTCATTCTTTGTCCAGAATATATATAACTATGCTTTGATAAACTGAAAAAACTGCAAACTTCAGTCATCCATATTAATAGAGAAGAGAGATATAATGAGTTGCATGAATGAAATAGATGTTTTTGTTCCTACTGTAATAGGCCATTTGGAATTATAATGAGAAAGTACTGAGGAATTTCACCAGAATTAAAGACCTGTCACCATTTTCACTCAATTTTCCTCTTTTCCAGGGGTTACCATTTAGCTATTTAAAGAAAATAATCCTGGGGAGCCTGGTTGGCTCAGTGGGTTAAAAGAAAATAATCCTTCAGACAACTAGTAAATATTCAAAATGATTTTAAATGTCATTTTCTTCTTGACAAATTTGGTTAGTGCCACACTGATCATTTATAACATGTAGATAAGTGAGATCAACTTTTGCTTTAAGGTTTTTTTTCTTAACTCTGGCTAACACTTCCCTCCCTAGGCAATTCCAAAAGTATTCACAAACAAATATATCAAATTTATGTTTCATTTTGGTAAATATTTTCTACTGCATTAAAACTAATATATAACTGTTATAAAATACAATTTTGAAATAGAGACAAAAACATATGTGTATTTTTGCTTCCTTTTTTCTCATTTTTAGTTAATTATTATTTTGTTTTAATTTGGTATTGTGTAAACAGATTAAAAATAGAAACTCAATTCTTTTCCCCTTCCTGAATGCATACTTTTTGCAAAGTAACTTCAATGTTTCTTCCATTAGATGATGTAATCCATTATTTCAACTTTAGAATCTGAGCTGATCTCCTGACATACTTTGACAGATGGAATGAGGTAGAAGTTATACCATACTATTTTTGAGTTTAGGCTTTAATGAAGCCTTTAGGCTTTGTCTTGAAACCCTGTCCCAGCCACAAGAATGATCAGAGCTAGTCTTCTGGAGAATGTGGAACAGAGACAGGACATCCTAGCCAAGGCCACTGTAATTCAGCCAGCCCCAAGCTAATCTGCCAACTAATCATAAACCCATGAGGACGCCTAGCTGAAATCAGAATTTCCCCACTTAGCCCAGTCTAAATTGATGGCCTGCAGAGCTGTGAGCCAACTAAGTGGTTCTTGTTTTAAGCCACTAAGTTTTGGAATGGTTTATCATGCAGCAAAAGCTAAGTGATACTAATAAAAATATTCAAAACAAGGTGCACACAATTTTAGTAATAGATTAAATAAAGTTACATTTATCTGTGTTCATACCAGCAGTGATTTTACTCTTATCCTAAGACAAAGACTAGACGGGCTCTCTGCTCAGCGGGGAGCCTGTTTCCTTCTCTCTCTCTCTGCCTGCCTCTCTGCCTACTTATGATCTCTATCTGTCAAATTAAAAAAAAAAAGACAAAGACTAGAAATTAGTTCATCAAAAATGGAAATTAAAGATGAAAAAGAAGCTTTTAGAGTTTATAAGGATGATAACAAGAAACACTGCGCTTGGAATTTCTTTATTATTTGCACGTAGACAGTAAATAAATTATTAGATCTAGGATATTCATTATTATGTATTTTATACTACTTGATGTACAACAAGCTTTTCTCTGTTTACTATAGAAAACTGATAATGTAGTACTATTTTCTTTCTTTGGTATGTCTCATTGTAACAAAATCCTATAGTCATTGTTTCAGTTCCACTGGAAGCCAACCTTGAGTTGAAGTGTTGAGTGGACATAAATTAATTTGGAGATTAAGTGTACAGCAGTAAAAGAGTGGGAGAATGAGACAGAAAAAGGAAGTCAGTCAGATAAATGGGTGATTATGAACTACCTACTACCGTGGATGAACGGAGCTTATTTTTCTTAAAGACACACATCTCAGACTTACACCAACTCATTGGCGTAGAAGACGGGATATTTATACACTGACTCCCAACAATTATAGGGTTAGGGCTGTTGCTGGGAGTCATTAATTGCCCATCACTTCTGCCTTCTGCCTGGCCACAAACCAAACCCCAGAGGTCAAACAAACAAATGAAAAAAACCCGTAAATTCAAGAGTTGGCAGTGTGAAGTCCACAGATGTGAACAGAGATGATAAAAGTGTGAAGATGCAGGTGGGATGCCAACAGTGTCTGCTAGTACAATCATTTTACAGATTCAGTCTAGAGACTGATTCAACTTATGCAGGTTAAAAAGAAATCAAGATTTGAATTAGTGTTTTTGTATTCTTTGGGTAAATACCTAGTAGTGTGATTGCTGGATTGTAAGGTAGTTCTGTTTCTAACTTATTGAGAGACCTCCATACTGTTTTCCACAGTGGCTGCACCCCTATGTTTATAGCAGCATTATTTACAATAGCCAAGATGTGGAAGCAGCCCATGTCCATTGACTGATGAATGGAGAAAAAAAGAGGTGGTATATTTCTATTTATCTTCTATCTACCTACACAATGGAGTATTATTCAGCCATAAAAAGAATACTATCTTGTCATTTTAATGACATGGATGGAGCTAAAGAATATAATTCTAAATGAAATAAGTCACACAGAGAAATACAAATACCATGTGATTTCACTCATATGTGGAACTTAAACAAAAGAAACAAGTAAAAGGAAAAAAAAGAGAGAGAGAGAATCAAAGCAAAAAATAGATCCTTAAGTATAGAGAACACACTGATGGTTATCAGAGAGGATGGGATGGGGGATGGGTGAGACTGGTGATAAGGATTAAGGAGCACACTTTTGATGAGCACTTGGTGATGTAAGGAAGTGTTCAATCACTATATTGTACACCTGAAACTAATATAACACTGTATGTTAAGTAACAGGATTTAAAATAAAAACTTAAGAAAAAAAAATCAAGCAAACATTTTCCATTGCATTAGGTTCATCAAATCTTTTCATAACCTTTTGAAACTACTGTAGAATCAGCATGTATAATGCAAGTAAATCTATATCCAGCATTGATCTCAGATTTCCTATAGAGTTTCTATTACAAAGAAAATGCCATGAGTTCATGACCTTTGCTTATGAAAAGTTAGTCAATTTGAACTCTTTATTATATTTTGCTCCACTAGCTTTGCTTGAAATTACTGTCACCTTGTACATTTAATCTAAAATATAGCTCTAAGGGTCTTAGCTATGGCCCTACTCCCCCAGTCTTTTTTCACACAGATCACTGTCTTCTTCTTCATTTTCCTTAACTTCAATATGAACCTCCCATTTTATTTCCATTGTCTTTAGCCTTTCTCCCCTCAATTAACCAATTTGACCATTCTTTTTTTCCTGGCTGCACTGTTATTTGCTAAGGAATTACTTTACAGTCTCCTTATCTCCTCAGGTCACAAAGTTATGAATGCAATGGCAGCAAAGAGCCTGAGGAAAAAGAGCTTGGAAGGAGATAGGTCTCTTCCTGAAACTATGAAGTGAGAAGGTGAATGTAGAGAGGAGTGTGATGCCACTGCCTTTGAAGACAGTCAAGGTAAATGATGATGCAGTAGTGTATGATTTTTTTTGTTCTTGAAGTAATACTTTTCACTATAATAAATATAAGATACATGATTCTGAGCTAGTGCTTCAACTGATTTCACCAAAATAAACCCAGATTTGGTCATTTCTTTTGTTGTTTTCCTCCATCCATGGGTCTTCTCATGAAAAAGTTACTTGATGCATATGTAAAACAAGGCTTCCCAAGTACTTCTATCTAATTCTATATGCTGACTTTCTGAAACATTCTCAGCATAACCCAGCAGGCAAAATTTTGACCCTTGCTCGAATATAGCATATTGTTTGGTATCTCCATTCCCCACACCATTAAACAGACTGCCACTCTAGCTAGGATATAATATTCCTCAAATCTTTATGGTGAACTCTTATCTTTTGACACCAATATTGGCCAGCACTTCCTTGGCAGGGCATTTCTTGACACTGACAAACTGACTAGGTCAATTCCTTTTTTGATACCTCATCTATATCATGTGTTCTACCTAAAATGTAGTGTCTAGTTTATGGAATAGCATAGATTTGCTTTAGTATTAATCTCCCAGCTAGACTTTGAAGTTCCTAAAATCCAAAACTGGGTCTTATTTTCTTCTAACACCTGGAGCTAGGAAACATCTGTTACATAGTAAGAATATCATAAATGATGTTCATTGTTGAATTACCATTTTATCTGCTTCTCCCTTAGAACACATTTTATGCCTCTGTGACTTTTTAAATTATAAAATTCACATAGAAGTCGCCACTTGGGGCACTTGGGTGGCTCAGTCAGTTAAGCATCTGCCTTTGGATCAGGTTATGATCCCAGTGTCCTGGGATCCAGTCCCATGTTGACCTCCCTGCTCAGGAAAGAGTCTGCTTCTCTCTCTACCTTTCTCCCCCGCTCAAGATCTCTCTCTCTTCCTCTCTCTTTCAAATAAATAAATAAATAAAATCTAAAAAAAGAAGTCTCCATTTAAACATTTTACTCTTCTTAAAAATAAAAGGACATACTCAACTTTTACTGAACCTCATTTGATTCCTTCTCTTTCAAATTAAAGAAAGCCTTGCCTCTTAATTTTTTTATAAAGCAAATGATTACTTTCCTGATTTGAAATGTTCCATAATTAGGTCCATTTCTAGAAGCTATTTATATAATAATGGTGATCATCCCTTCCTTGGAAGTTACTATAAGATAACAATTGGATCTGGTTAAATGCTTTGTAGTCTGCCTATATTAGTAATTTGAATGAGAGAAAGAAGAAATGGCATATCCAAGCAGGTGCTTAGTAATATAATTATCATGATCAACATAATCCTAATTCTCTTTTTTGAAATATTGTTTCATTAAACTGTTACTATGACTAATTATGTAGGTGAAATCATTATTGTCTAGAAGCAAAGTCAAATGGCAGTCAAGACATTAATGTTCCAATTTGGTACTTGCACATTGTTGTATATCCTAAAGTATGCTGCTTAACTTTTCAGACCTTTGATTTCCTTACCAATAAAATAAAATTGCTGATACAAATAATCTGGAAGGTTCACTATATCTCCTAATGATATCCAGTCCTAGGATACAATGTGTATTCCTTTGCCTTTTCTGACACAACTAGATCCATATGCCATTATATATTCTGACACCATTATCTCCATGTGCCATATATATATATACATATGTGTACATAAGTTATGTTGGGTAAATGACTTTATGGAATTGGGACTTAAATTTCTATGGTTTTAGAAAGAATATGAAAATAAAGAAGGTTGCATTTATGTACTTAAATGAGAAAGAAAAATACCCAGGTGTATATAGGCCAAAGAAATGGAAGCCTGGAAGATAACAGCTTTTAATTTGTACTGATTTATTTAGGTTGTGGCCATGGGGATGTCAATAACATCTTTATTTTAGTCATTCTTATTGTTAAATCTATGTAAAAGACAAAGGTAGGATTTAGATTCTTTAAGTTAAAAAAATGATGATGATGATGATGAAGAAAACAATGACAATGATGACAACAGATGATGAAGAAATCCAAAGAGGAGAAGTTAACAACTGCCTGAATAGAAAAGAAAAAAGAAAACAATAGGTACCACTTCTTAAACACCCATTAATGTGAAAAATAAGCTGAACAATAAAGAAAAAGTTTTCTTTAAGGAACAAGTACCACACAAGAAGTCTATTAAATTACATGAGTTTACAAAGATCTATGATCATGGATACCTACAATAGTCCTTTAATTAAGGAGTAATGTTATAAGGGTAATGAGAAATTTAAAGAGGATAAAAGAGACCTCAATACTTAGTTTATTCTAAGATTTTTAAAAGGGAAAACATTTTTAAAATATTGGTCTTCTTCCAAAGCCTTCAGATGGCTACTTCAAGCTTAATAATGTAGAAAGATCCTAGAAATTGAATTTCAGATCTCAGTGAAATTCTAAAGAGATTAAAAGGAACTTTGGATAAATTTTTACTTCACATAGAAAATAGTTTGAAAACTACCCTTAAACTGAAGAATCATGTATTACATAATTCGTCACATTTTAAAAAATAGGGACATCATGCAGAAAAAAATTTTATTGAATTTGTGGAGGATATTCTGCAAATGTTGATTAGTGGCCCAATACATATTTCAGCAATATTTGAGAAACTGACAAACATAAATTAAATTTTGTCAGATTGTAAACACATAAGAATTTCTTTCAGTACATCTCTCTTTAATCATAATCACAAATGTTACAAAAAATGAATGTGGATATGCAAGTTCTATCTTTCACTCCACATGTTGCCTACTTGATAAACTATCAAGTAAATTCTTATGTGAAAAACACAACAAAGAGAGATCTTAGTGCTCATTCTGCCACGGTCTCAGCCTATCTTAGGCAAACATGTAGTTGTTTTCTATAAGAAATGTCAAAGAGGGGCGCCTGGGTGGCTCAGTGGGTTAAGCCACTGCCTTCGGCTCGGGTCATGATCTCAGGGTCCTGGGATCGAGTCCCACATCAGGCTCTCTGCTCAGCGGGGAGCCTGCTTCCTCCTCTCTCTCTGCCTGCCTCTCTGCCTACTTGTAATCTCTCTCTGTCAAATAAATAAATAAAAATCTTTAAAAAAAAAAAAAGAAATGTCAAAGAAATGTTTCCTAAGCAAATGTCTTTCAGATGTCTTAAAATCAATATTTTCTATTACATGGTATCATAAATATACTTAGCTATAACCCCTGTAAAATTTGTTTTAAAAACATTTTTGAAAAAATGGATTTTAAAACTGTAACACTAAGGCTAAGCTTTCTCCTGTTTAGTACCATTAATTCAGCTGAATTACAGTCTCCTTTATGGTCTCTTTGCCCCTGCCCTAGCCCCACTGTACTATATTCTCAGCTGATGTCAACCTTTTAAAAAATATTTGGTCGTATCAGTCATTTTCTGAAAACCAAAAGTTTATGATCTCACAGGGCTCTTAATAAGCTGTGCCCTTCCAACTGTCTTTCCTTCTTGACTCATCACCAGTAACATATCTTCTTTGCTGTTACCTGAATATACAAACAGAGTCCTGCCTCATGTATACTTTGCTTATTCTTCCCTGATTTATATGCTCTTTCCCTAGATATCATTGTAGCTTACTCTTAATGTTCTTCAGGCTTTTGCAAAAATGAAAACCAAAACAAAAGCCCTTATACCCTCTTCCTTACACATTTTCCTCCCTTATTCTGCTTTGGTACTCTACATTGTATATATGACAGGTTGACATTTTACCTACTTTTTAATATTACTCTCTTTTCTACCCATTAGAATATCAGCTACCTGTGGGCAGGAACTTTATCCATTTGGTTCATTGCTTTTTCCCAGACTCTAGAGTATTTGTTCAAGGAATGACTGAGGTCAGACTATGCATTTTGATAATAAATATATCAATTAAGTATTAACTCTGCTGGCCCTCTGGCTCTCATACAAATTATCTGTCAATTGAAACAAGAGTATATTTTATATAATTAGACTATATATCCTAATGTTTGATGAGACCTTAAAAGTGTGCATATATTTATTCTTTGGTCTGAGACACAGCCTAGAGTGTCAGGACTGGAGATGGCACCAGAGAAGCTAAACTTGAGAGGCCTTGGTTTTATTTCTTCTTAGAAGTGTATAGCTGGACAACTCAGCTGGCTTTTCTGCATCTTATTTTCCTTATCTACTAAATTGTAACAATAGAAATAATTGTCTTCTTGCTTACCTCACAGGATTGTTATGAAATTCAAGTAAACTAAAGCATTTTTATATATTGCGTAAAAATTTTTGTGGGCTAAGTGTGCCTCATATTTACAAGTGTCAGGGAAAATACAAATTAAAAAAAAATTTCAAATCAGTTCTTCCTGGTGCAAACAGGATCCTCCCCCTTCCTCTTCTTAAAGTATTTACTTTAGAAATTTTTTAATTATAAGATCTTTATCTCCCTCTTTGAAATGTATGTACATCTTTTCAAAAACTAAATAAGCTTTTTATCAGTTTACAATTCAGGAATGTTTCCTTAAACCTGGGAGCCTGTCTTTGAATTGTAATCATCAAGGAAAATAGCACCCCTATTTCCCAGTTTCTAAGAGAGATAAGAGCCCTAATGTGGCTGGCATCTGACTCCAAGTTGGAAACTCCTGTCATAAAGATATGAGAAACTTATTCATATTTTGAATAAAGACAACTACCAGACACAAATGGTCACTCCAATTACCAAGTGAATTTAGGATGATATATGTGTGAGAAAGGATGCTATCAAGTTTTCTTAAGGAGTAGTGTTTATCTTAGGTACAAGTATACAACTGCTTGGCTGTATAAAAGGTGAGATTTCTTTCTGTCTTTGTATTCTTTTTAGATTGCTTGTGATATGCATTTCATTCCAGTTTAATGCTTATTCAATAAGAAAATGGTCTTCTTTCTCTTCTTCTGACTTGGGGAGAGGTTTTCTGGGCTGGCAGAAGGTTTTTGTTTCTAATTATATTCCCCCAACATAGGTAAATGAAAAGTCACACTCACAAACATACAAACAAAAAACAAAAACAAAACAAAACAACAACAACAGAACAGAACGAGGGGAATTCTGGTTTCCACTTGGCAACTGGAAGAAACATCATCCAATCCTTACAATAACAATCAAAGCTGGACAAATGCAAGTTTACAACTTTTCTCAAATCCATAAAAGACTTTCAGTCACAGGGTAACCAACTAGGGCCAATATATAAAAAGAATTCAACCTAAATTGTTAACAAACTAGTAGGGGACCAGCGGAGATGGGAAAGAGAATGTGATTCCCTTGGGGATCATAGATGGAGGCGTTCAAACCCACTTTTAGGACTTAACTTTCTCCATGGGCCTCCCTGCCCTCCCCAAAAGATTGGTAAGGTACCAGAGACAGCAAAACACACTGTTAAGAGAATAAAAAGACAAACCATAGACAGGGCAAAAATATTTGTAAATCACGTATATGGCAAAGGACTCATTTCCAGAATATATAAAGAACTTTCAACACTCATCAAAAAGAAACTAAACACCCCAATAAAAACATGGATAAAAGGTTTGAATACACACTAAATCAAAGAAAAAATAAGGAAAATGAACAGACTAAATAAAGCTCACTATCCCTGTTCTTTAAGGAATTTCAAATTTAAAACGCTATGAGGGATGCCTGGGTGGCTCAGTTGGTTAAGCACCTGCCTTTGTCTCAGGTCATGATCTCACAGTCCCAGGATCGAGTCCCCCATTGGGCTCCCTACTCAGTAGGGTGCCTGCTTCTCCTCTGCCTGCTGCTCCCCCTGCTTGTGTGCCCATGCTCTCGCTCTCTCTCTCTCTCTCTCTCTCTGTCAAATAAATAAATAAAATCTTTTTAAAAAATAAAAATAAAAACACGGATGTTGGATTTTGTCAAATGCTTTTTGACAAAATCCAACATCCGTTCCTGATTAAAACGCTTCAAAGTATAGGAATAGAGGGAACATTCCTGAACCTCATCAAATCTATCTATGAAAGACCCACAGCAAATATCATACTCAATGGGAAAAAGCTTGCAGCCTTCCCATTGAGATCAGGAACAAGACAAGGATGCCCACTTTCACCACTCTTGTTCAACATAGTATTAGAAGTCCTAGCAACAGAAATCAGACAACAGAGAGAAATAAAAGGTATCTAAATTGGTAATGAAGAAGTCAAACTCTCTCTCTTCGCAGATGACATGATTCTTTATATGGAAAACCCAAAAGACTCCACCCCCAAACTACTAGAACTCATACAGCAATTCAGCAACGTGGCAGGGTACAAAGTCAATGTGCAGAAATCAGTGGCTTTCTTATACACTAACAATGAAAATACAGAAAGGGAAATTAGAGAATCGATTCCATTTACTATAGCACCAAGAACCATAAGATACCTTGGAATAAACCTAACTAAAGAGGTAAAGGATCTGTACTTGATGAACTATAGAACACTCATGAAAGAAATTGAAGAAGACACAAAAAGATGGAAGACCATTCCATGCTCTTGGATCGGAAGAATAAACATTGTTAAAATGTCTATACTGCCTAGAGCAATCTATACTTTTAATGACATTCCGATCAAAATTCCACCGGCATTCTTCAAAGAGCTGGAGCAAATAATCCTAAAATTTGTATGGAATCAGAAGAGACCCCGAATCGCTAAGGAAATGTTGAAAAACAAAAATAAAGCTGGCGGCATCACCTTACCTGATTTCAAGCTTTATTACAAAGCTGTGATCACCAAGACAGCATGGTACTGGCATAAAAACAGACACACAGACCAGTGGAACAGAGTAGAGAGCCCTGATATGGACCCTCAACTCTATCGTCAATTAATCTTCGACAAAACAGGAAAAAATATACAGTGGAAAAAAGATAGTCTCTTCAATAAATGGTGCTGGGAAAACTGGACAGCTATCTGTAGAAGAATGAAACTCGACCATTCTCTTACACCGTACACAAAGATCAACTCAAAATGGATAAAAGACCTCAACGTGAGACAGGAATCCATCAGAATCTTAGAGGAGAACATAGGCAATAATCTCTTTGATATGAGCCACAGCAACTTCTTTCAAGATACGTCTCCAAAGGCAAAGGAAACAAAAGCGAAAATAAACTTCTGGGACTTCATCAAAATCAAAAGCTTCTGCACAGCAAAGGAAACAGTCAAAAAAACAAAGAGGCAACCCACAGAATGGGAGAAGATATTTGCAAATGACAGTACAGACAAAAGGTTGATATCCAGGATCTATAATGAACTCCTCAAACTCAACCCACACGAAACAGACAAACACATCAAAAAATGGGCAGAAGATATGAACAGACACTTCTCCAATCAAGACATACAAATGGCTATCAGACACATGAAAAAATGCTCATCATCATTAGCCCTCAGGGAGATTCAAATTAAAACCACATTGAGATATCACCTTACACCAGTTAGAATGGCCAAAATTAACAAAACAGGAAACAATATGTGTTGGAGAGGATGTGGAGAAAGGGGAACCCTCTTACACTGTTGGTGGGAATGCAAGTTGGTGCAGCCTCTTTGGAGAACAGTGTGGAGATTCCTCAAGAAATTAAAAATAGAGCTTCCCTATGACCCTGCAATTGCACTCCTGGGTATTTACCCCAAAGATACAGATGTCGTGAAAAGAAGGGCCATCTGTACCCCAATGTTTATAGCAGCAATGGCCACGGTCGCCAAACTGTGGAAAGAACCAAGATGCCCTTCAATGGACGAATGGATAAGGAAGATGTGGTCCATATACACTATGGAGTATTATGCCTCCATCAGAAAGGATGAATACCCAACTTTTGTAGCAACATGGACGGGACTGGAAGAGATTATGCTGAGTGAAATAAGTCCAGCAGAGAGAGTCAATTATCATATGGTTTCACTTATTTGTGGAGCATAACAAATAGCATGGAGGACAAGGGGCGTTAGAGAGGAGTAGGGAATTTGGGTAAATTGGAAGGGGAGGTGAATCATGAGAGACTATGGACTCTGAAAAACAGTCTGAGGGGTTTGAAGTGGCGGGGGGGTGGGAGGTTGGGGTACCAGGTGGTGGGTATTATAGAGGGCACGGCTTGCATGGAGCACTGGTTGTGGTGAAAAAATAATGAATACTGTTTTTCTGAAAATAAATAAATTGGAAAAAAAGAAAAAATAAATAAAAAAATAAAAACAAGATGAAATACTGTCACATGTTCATTAGAATGATTAAAAGAAAATAATTTGCTGGTGAGGAGACAGACCAGTTCAAATGCTCATATATTGCAAAATGGTACTGTCATTTTGGAAAGCAGAAACAGTTCGGCAGTTTCCGATAAAGTTAGGCACACCTATACCATGTGACCCAGAAATCACACTTCTCCCCAAAAGAAATAAAACTTATGTTCACATAAAAACCTGTATGTGGATGTGTATAGCAACTAGCTTTACTAATAATTACAAAACACTGGAAAGAATCCAAACGTTCTTCATCCAGTCAACAGATAAACAAACTGTAGTACAGCCATATAGTAGAATACTATTCAGCAATAAAATGAAAAAAAAACTATTGATACATGCAACAACATGAATAAATCTCAAATGCTTTTCCCTAGTTGTAAAAAAGACCATATCAAAAGACTATAAACTAAATAATTATATTTATAATGACATTCTGGAAGAGGCAAAGCTATAGACATAGAGAACAGATCAGTGGTGATATGGGTTGAGGGCTGGCCTAGGAGTTGACTATAAAAGGAAGGCATGAAGAAATTCTTTGAGTTGATGAAACTTTTCTGTATCATGACTTTGGTTATGGACACACGACTCTACATTTGTCAAAACTGATAAAATGACACATCACAAAGAGTAAATTTTACTAAGTGAAACATAAAAAATAAATTTAGGAAGAATAAAATAAAATACTAATTTGTCATCAGTTACTAATATATCTCAACTGAGCCATATTGGATCATATAAAAGTTTCAGATTTATAGAGCATAACTTACTCAATTTTAGTGTACCAACAATGGATCAAACAAAAAGTCTTATCATTTTCTGTTTTTAAAAGATTTTATTTATTTATTTGACAGAGAGAGACACAGTGAGAGAGGGAACACAAGCTGGGGGAGTGGGAAAGGGAGAAGCAGGCCTTCAGCAGAGCAGGAAGCCTGATGTGGGACTGGATCCCAGGACCTTGGGATCATGACCCTAGCCAAAGGCAGACCCTTAACAACTGAGCCATCCAGGTGCCCCTAAAAGTCATGTCATTTTCAAACTGAGGACAAAATGGAAAAATAACATAAGGTGTATTTTAGAACCAAATCGCTAAGTCTGTCCTGTTAAAAGAAGGTAGTATCATATGTGAAACATCAGGCTTACCTCCAGTCTCTTTAAGAAAAGGATAGTAGAGATTGAAAAGGTTGGGTCAGAAGGCACAAAAATAGTTTAGAGTTTTGGGAATGAATTATAAAGACAGATTAGTCAGAGTTGACTTACAGAATTAAGGAAATGAAATTGTAAGATCACTGCATGTTATAGAGATTTGAAATAGAAATGGATTGATTCTAGTAAGCTGTTTGAGCTAGTGTAATAACTAATTAGAAAAACAAGAGGTTTATCGATCAACTTTGAGGTGATTATTCTATAAGCAATTCAAGCAAATTTTCTTTACAAAATGTTACTTAGAATATAGAATTAACTGTCAGAATGTCTTTTGTATGAAAATGAGATAGATAAATGTGTATCTATTACAGCAAGGACTTTAATGAGAAAACTATTGACAGGTAAGGTGCAATTATCAATAATTAGAAACAGAAAAGTGGAAGTTAGAATTCAGCTCAAAGCAGGGTACAAACAACTGACTGTGGAGACTGTAGAGTAGTTCCTCAGACACTGGCCAGGTTTCTCTAGTGCTCACAAAGGTTTGTAAAGCATCTAGTTAATTTGATCAATGTCAGCAGCCTAGTTTGAAATAACAAAGTAACAAGAGGGCTAAATTATCCTTTGGAATATAAATTTAAGCAAGGCTTTTTTGCTTTTGACTATTCTGGTTTGAACTGCATTTTCTTTTTTTTTTTTAATAGATTTTTTTTATTTATTTATTTGATAGACAGAGAGAGATCACAAGCAGACAGAGAGGCAGGCAGAGAGAGAGGGGAGGAAGCAGGCTCCCTGCTGAGCAGAGAGCCCGACGCGGGCCTCGATCCCAGGACCCCGAGACCATGACCCAAGCCGAAGGCAGAGGCCTAAACCACTGAGCCACCCAGGCGGCCCTGAACTGCATTTTCTTTACGGATTAAAAGCCAACACTCTCAAATGAAAATTCATTAATTTCACTCAAATTATACCCACATAAAAATCAAATGGCTATTCTGAAAGGCCATTATAATTTTCCCAATTGTCAAATGTTTACACAAATTTTATTTGTCTACTTAACCTGCTTCAACTCTTTAAACATAACTCCATTTGACCTTTTTTTCTGACAACATGTAAAAGTTACTTATTAAAAAAATACTCTCGCACATTATTGGTAGAATTTTAATTGGTACAACAGGTCAAGAGGCTATCTTTAAAAAAAATTGATTCTGCCTTCAAATACTTTTTTGCTTAGTAGAAGAGTCAGATGCATTTAAAAAATACGGAATGATACCTTAGAAGTTTATAACAGAAGCAAATGTATCTAGATCTGTACCTTGTTCTTACAGGGATAATAGAACCTTGAAGTTGACAATAAACATCAGGCATATGAAAACATGAAAAAAGAGAAGAAAATCACTAGAATTCTAGTTTTCTGGTAGAAAAATTCTTCCCTAATCTCTCCTGCTACCAGCAGCTCCGCTTTCAGTTATTACCTTTTCTGGAAAAAAAAAAAATTCCTACTCTATTGGACTATTTACTTGGCAAATGTCTCCTCAATCTCTTCAGTGAGTCAGATACTGTTTTAGACACAAGGGATACAATGATGAATAAGACAAAGCCCTCCCGAAGGAAAAATGAAATAAGATAAAAACAAAGAGGGAAGCACACCCTCAGAGATTCTTAGTTATAGAGAACAAATTGAGGGTTGCTAGATGGGAAATAGAGTGGGGGTGGGACAAAGGGGTGATTGGTATTAAGGAGGGCCCTTGTTGGGAGGAGCAGTGGGTGTCATATTAATTAATGAATCACTGAATTCTACTCCTTAAACCAATACCACACTACATGTTAACTAACTTGAATTTAAATAAATAAATAAATAAATAAAATTTAAAAATAATTAAAAAAAGACAAGTGCCTTCACCTTATGGAGCTTACTTAAGTAGTGGAGAAATCCTTATAGACAAATTACTGCACAAATAACAAAAGATATTTTAGAGCGCTATGTGTAAAGTTGTGAGTAAATTTTAATGTATAAAGTACCTAGCAAGGAGCTCAAAACTTAATAATCATCCCAAGAATATCAGTTCCTTCTTTCCTTTCATCTCCCCTTCCTTCCCTCCCTCTCTTTTTTCCTATATCCCCAGTTGCTCTTGTTTTTTAATTTTTTTTCCTCAACTTTCACTGTTCTTGCTATGTGTAACTTCTACTATGCTGTGTTATTCTCTTGCTCTGTACGGTTTCTACTAGGCTATCTCCCCCTCCCAAAAAACGTAGATTATTCTGTTGTAATTTGTTTTTTGAGGATGACTGCAAAAAAACCAATCCCAGTGCAGCAGTGCCGACACTTAAAAGAGCCTTTTCATTGTGAATTTAAACATCAATGGAACATCCCATTTCATACTTCTACTATTAACTCCTATTATTAAAGCTGATGCTATTCTCAGTGATTAGAATCAATGTGTGGCCTGACCAATTCTGACACGACCAATTCAGGACCAATGACTTTCCACCCTGGGTGCCACTGAAATCTCTCTCCTCATATCTGTAAACTATCCTGTTGAAAAGCGGCAAATGATTTAACTCTCCCTCTTAATATCTCAGCTGTATTTTCATCTTTTCTCAATCAGAGAATCCCTTGGATTAAGACTCCATCAAGCAAGAGTGCAGGTTACAGCTGTTCTCTTCTGTCTGCAGTCATGTCATACTATGTGAGGTGTAATATGTGGATACAAAAATCAAGTGAACTGCCCTTTCTACTTGATCATATCATGGTTTACACACCCTGAACACTGATGCTTCACATTATGTAGAGAGGATTATATACAGACACTCCAATACTGAAGCCAATGAAATTAAATGGAGATATAAAATTATTACTTCTTCTTTAAGTGCTTATATTTTCTTTTTTTTATATATACATATATTTTTTATTTTTTTTCAATTTATTTATTTTCAGAAAAACATTATTCATTATTTAGTGCTTATATTTTCATTTCTAATCTGAATCAATCTCTGTGTATGTGGATAAAAATGAATATAAATATTGTCTGGTTACTGTCTTATATTTTAAAATAGTTTGCACCTTCCTTTTAGGCATCTTACTCACAATGTCTGCCTTGGCTGATTTATAAAATATTGCAAAAAATATTTCAAGGAATTTATCCTCTTTTTTTCTTCTTTCTAAAGAAGTTATATGTCAAATAGTTTCATGCAGCAAAGGCAGAAAATTTAGAGTTAAAGAATGATCTGGAAAAATAAAAAAGAATGATCTGGAAACAAAAGTAAGGAAAATAGCTGAGGAGTGATCTGAAAAACAGGAACCTGTCCTTACTAAGATATTACAGTTTGCTTCAGAAATAGCCTTTGTTTAATTCACTGCACCAATCCAGATAATCATGCACTATCATAGTCCTCTTTAGGACTGCCCACGACAAGGATCACCATAGCAACTCATCCTAAATAAAAAATACCATAGTAGTGATTTTAGGGGGAAAAAAAGCTCTAGGTGCTGAACTCATAGCTATTATCCCCCACCGAGATTATCTAAAAAGCTGAGCTATTTCACAAGGGTAAGTAACTATAATACTAGTGTCTCAAAAGTTTAGCTGATTAACAGTGATTCACAGCATTGATCCCCATTTCAGCCAAAGCCCAGTTTGTTCTCTCCATTATGAACATTAAAATCTCAAGCCTTGGGACACCTGGGTGCCTTAGTTGGGTAAAGTCTCCGACTCTTGGTTTCAGCTCAGGTCATGATCTCAGGGTTCTGAGATAAAGCCCTGTATCAGGCTCTGTGCTCAGCAGGGAGTCTGTTTAAAGACTTTTGTCCCTCTGCCCCTCCATCCATACTCTCTCTGTCTCTGTCCTCTCTTTTAAACAAATAAATAAATCTTCCCCCCAAAGTATTTTTTTTAATCTGAAGCCTCAACCTCAATGCACCCTCACTTACCTCTGAACAAGTACATATACCTTTCCCTGATGTTTTTTTTTCCCCACAAGCCCCTGTCCTTATGCTCCTTCAAAATTTTACTTAAAATGTATCTCCATTTTACGGATTCTAAGCTAGAACCTATTTAGGATCTATCAGTCCTACCATTTTAAGGATTCTCACTCTCTTCCACTCTTCTCTCTCTCTCTCTCTCTCTCTCTCTCTCTTTTTCTACTTTATCTTAGCACTTAGCTCTGTCTTGGGACAGCTGCATGCACTTGGTGTTGTGCATGCTTACATGTTCCTGTCACTTGAGCTTAAAGACACTCTTCAATGTATCCCTCGTCACCTACTGGCTTATATAGCTAGCAGATGGCATTTTTTTAAGAAGTATCATCAACTGCACAAAATATGCTGCCATCTTCAGTAACAAATAATGCAAGACAGTCACAGTTTAGAAAGCATTGCTTCTGCTTTTACAAAAAAAGATAAATTATAAACTTACAATAAAATGATAAGGTAGACCTTGATTTAGAGTGTTCTAGAAAATGATTCTGGTATTTAGAGTAAGAATTTTCGAAAAACATTGTTCTTTCCTTCATTTAAAAGACATTTGCTGTGTGCATTCCAATCACTGTCCAAGGCACTCGGGAAGTGAAGGTGAAGCACAAGGACCATGTTTTCTGAAATGCAATTTTTTTGTGTGGATAGCAAATATAAACAAGCAAGAAAATATGTAAATTAGATAATTTTGATACTGATAAGTGACAAGATATAGGGATGTGCTAGTAGTAATTGACAAGCTATCTATATAGCAAGTATGTGTGTTTGCAGGATGAGGTCCATGATGCTATTAATGCCCTGTCCTGTATCTCCGTGGCCTTTGAGTTCACTTGCAACTATGGTAGATCACCATCTGGAACCTCAAGCACCTCCCTATTTCTTCTTCTCTGTCTGGGGCTTTCTCTGGCACCACAGCAGTATGCTTGCCCAGGCACAACTCAGAAGGGCAGGCAGCAAGGTTCAGCTCAACTCTTAGCCAAGAGGGCATGAGAGTTAGTATATAAACATCACAGCCTTCTTCTCCTCTGACAGGACAATTCTAAGGTATGTTCCATAGTTTCCTAATGTTTTCCAAAAGCATTTACCCTGAGTTGGTCACAGCAGCAACCTCATGATTAAGACATATTTTATAGTTTTTCTTCACTCCCTTGCCTTGCTTTCCCCATTTTTTCATATATTTTTCCTGGAATCAGCTCCTAAATAAACTACCTTCATTGTCTCAAGATTTGCTTTTGAAGAAAAGAGAAACTACCACAGTAAGAGAGGGAAATTGAAAAATGCAACTGGGTAATTACGAAAGATCACACTAAGGCAGTATTATTAGAAATTAGATCTAATTTACAAGAAGTTACCATCTGTGGGAAGATCTGGAGGAGAGCAACAGCAAAGGCCCTGAGGTGAGAAATGCTCAATGAACACCAAGAAGACCACAGTAGCTAGAGTAGAGTGGTAGACAGTGGTCTCAAAGGGGCAAGTAAGAGACACATTTTATAGGACTGTGTAGGTGACATTAGGGAATTCAGGCTTATAATCAGTCTTTAAAAGGTTTTAAGGAAGGAAGTGATTTAATTTGATTTTTTAAATAAACCTTGAGCTTATTTAGAGAAAAGATTTTAAGGAGGCAAGAATTACAAACTAACAGGAATACCAATTATGAAACTAGGCTAGACAAGAGAAAAATGTGTAAGATTCACTTTTAATAGGGAAAAATGGGGATAGAAAGAAGGTTAATGGTCAATATACATTTCTGAGAAGAAACCAACAGACTCACTGATAGATTACATGAAAATGCAGTAAAGAGAAGAGAAAGAAACCAAATTCCACGAAATATGAAAAGCCACATTCAAATGAGGATGTGGGGGAAGATATAAATTTGGGAAAGAGTGGCATCTAACCTTTTAAAAACATGAAATCAGATGCAATCCTCCAGAAGAAAGCAAAGAGCCTGGGAAGAAAACTTGAGAAAGAGTTCAAGCAAATACAAACTAAATTGAGATGGAAAAGTTGGCAGAGTCGAGAGAAGACAAGAACTATGGTTTCATAGACATGAAAAAAAATGATACAAATCAAGAAATACCAGGAAGGGGGAAGTGGCCATCTCCATGGGATGTTATTGGGAGTGTAAAGAAGAGGACAGAAATTTAACCATTTGCCTTGTCAACCTTCAGATCATTGATAAAAGCAGCATAAGTTAGTAGGCATGAAAAATAGATCGTTGTATGTTGAAGAGAAAAAAGAATTTTAGAATGTTTAAATAGAGAATAGATAGATCTTTCTAAAAACATTTGCTCTTAAGAAGAGCAGAGGTGGGAGGTTGGGGTACCAGGTGGTGGGTATTATAGAGGGCACGGCTTGCATGGAGCACTGGGTGTGGTGAAAAAATAATGAATACTGTTTTTCTGAAAATAAATAAATTGGAAAAAAAAAAAGAAGAGCAGAGCCAGGGACGCCTGGGTGGTTCAGTGGGTTAAGCCGCTGCCTTCGGCTCAGGTCATGATCCCAGGGTCCTGGGATTGAGTCTCACATCTGGCTCCTTGCTCGGCAGGGAGCCTGCCTCCTTCTCCACTTCTGCCTGCCTCTCTGCCCGCTTGTGTGCTTTCTCTCTCTCTCTTTCTGACAAATAAATAAATAAATAAATAAATAAAATCTAAAAAAAAAAAAGAAGAACAGAGACATAGAGCAATGGATGGATGGGGCATGTGGGATCACTCTGACTATGCCAGCGAAAATATTATGTGTTCACAACATTTCCTCTTCCTGGGCATAAAAAGAGTACATTTCCCTTTCTCCTTTGCATTTCAGTTCCTACCATGAAACTGTATCTGGACAGTGAGTTGTTGGTAGAAATGGTGTATGCCATCCCCAGGCAATGATCTTTAAAAACATCTCATTCAGTCTTTCACTTATTTTTTCCCTTCAATGGAAAACTTAAAAATCCTGTGTTTCAGATGGAGCAACCACAGAGTGGAAGCAATCTAGTGATCAGTCCTGATGAGAACCTCCAAGAAGAGCCATGCTACTCATCTTGGACTCCAATATGAAGAAAAAATAACTCCTTATTGTGTTTGGGCACTGAGTTTATTATATAAGTTCAATTGTTACCTCAGCAGAGCTAAGTCTATCCTAATATCCCAGCAATGTTTTTAAGATGATTGATAAAATATCATCTTGCACATTTTAGAAAATGCAGTAATAGGCAGACAGATTGATATTGCAGGAGAGAGAGTTCTAAGAATATTATGCAAGAAGTGCAAGAATATTGTGTTTGAGAAGATAAAGTCAGAGATCAAGAGTAGCAGTTATTGAGGTTGGCTTTAGAAGTACAGGCACTATAACAAAAAATAAAAGGCAGGGAATATGAGTACAAAAGAAATCACAATGATAAACCCAGTGAAAGGAAGCTGAGGAAGTTTCTCCATTACTGCTTCCATTTGGTCAGAAAAAAAGGTGAGATAAGAAAAGAATATTAGCTGACAGAGAGGGAGTAGATGGGAAAATACTGGTCCTTTGAGAAGAGAGGACAACTTACAAAAAATAATTTGAAAAACAGGAAATTAGTCATATTAAGAAAGTAAAAGAAGACTGTCTGGCAATATTGTGTATATTTTAAATATGTAATAATGATTGTAAATTATATCCAAGTAGAATATTTGTGTGTGTTTTTATACTGCTTTCGGCTTCCTGGCTGAAGACATAAAGTTTTGAATGGATGGCATTAGCCAAGCATGTATAATGGAGAAAAGAGTGGAACAATAATATTGCAGGTAATTGCAAAGGAGTGACTTTAATAATGGATCAAGGAATAGTACCTGGGTAAAAGGTGAATATAGACATCTACAAGCAATGGCCAGTGGATAATCTGTAGATGAGAAACCTCCATAAATACAATTAGTTGCTGAATTAAGAGTACTGGTATAAGTAATCTGGAAGGGTAAGAAATGGTGGTCAGAATATAGAACGCTTTAAGTCAAGATTTTAAAAATTAGTTCACTTATTTATTGATGATTAAGAAGTCACATGTATTGCACAATGAAGGACAAAAAACATTTTCCTTATGAGATCTCCTGGGGAAAATCACTCTCATTCTCAGAGTCAGAAAAACTATGACTTCAGAGCAACATACTTGCTTTTGTTTTGATAGTGGGAAATGTGTGTTATTAGAGGGGGTTATACACATGCCAGAAACATGAAAGTTATTTCTGCTACAAGTGGTACAGATGATAATAAATCTCAGAAAGGGACCAAAAAATAACTTGCAGCTTATCTTACAGAGTATGGATCTGTGGAAATTAAAAGAGGCTAAAAGCACGAGAGAGGACAGAAGGAAAGAGCAGGGTGTTGGACAGATGGAGAAGGCACTATTTGGTGTCTTTACTATATTTGATATACAACACTTGGGTTATATAAATGTTAGATCCAGGATATAGGCTGCAACAGGAAAGAGAAAAATCATCTATCGGTATAGTGAGGATAATTCACCTCAAATAATGTTTCTTACTGATTAAGAGGGACTTAGAAGGAGTCCAGGCAAGTCATACCACAGTGCAGTGTCATCAAAAACACAGAAGGAACAGATACAAATGCTCCCTGATTAGATATGCTACAAATAGACCTTGCAGGTACTGTCTTCCATATAGCTGCTGGGTAAGTGAATTACCAAGCTAATCTAGAGCTTAGTAAATCACAGGAACCAGTAACAGCAATAAAGTGGAAAGCAAAAGGATTAAAACAGCCCTCATTTACCACACTGGACAAACAAATATCACACTTGTTTGTGATACCCATTGCTCAAATAAGCAGAAATCAAAAGACATGCAGAGCTTATGAAGTAAGTTCTATAGGATATAATATAAGAAACACAGGGAAACAGATATTTGCAAAATATGCAAATAAAGTGTAATCAATATGTTATGTCATATCATCTAATTCATGAGAATAAGGATTTCTGAGACAAGATTAGACAATGAGATAGTGAGAAAACAGTCACCCAGAAAAGTGCTGAATAAGGTACAGAAGCAAAGATTAGGTAGCTATAGATTTGCTCCAAAAATGAATAGGGGTAGAATGAGGATATACAAATAAAGAGAAAATAGTAAATGTATAAGAAAGAATATGAAAATTCAATATACATAAATTTTGTGGTCAATTAGAGGAATTAACAAATTAAAACAAATACTACAAAGATATGATAGTAAATCCAATTCTGAATAAGGACAAAACTACGGGTGTGAAGATAGTGATCCTGGGTCCCAGACCAAGTTGTTAAAATGGGAGATATCTCTAGATATAGGCTTGAAATGCGCAGTTATTATCAAAATGATGAAAATAAATATAGCAATCTGGGCAAAAAGAGAGAAAAAACAATCACCTCACTCCTAATCATCAAAAATAAAAGAGGTAAATGCTGGAGAACAGGGATCCCTTGTAAACTTTTGGTGAAAATGTAAATTTTCACTACTACTATGGTGCAACTACTATGGAAAACAGTATGGAAGTTCCTCAAAAAAAAATAATAGAACTACTTAATGATCTGACAATCCCACTTCTAAAATAAATGAAATTTGAATCTCAGAGAGATATTGGCTCTCCCATGTTCATTGCAGCATGCTTACAATAGCCAGCATACGGAAACAACCTAAATGTCAACAGTCAAATGAGTAAAGAAAATGTGGTATATAGCTGGAATATTATTCAGCCATAAATAAGTTGTTGTCATTTGCAACAACATGGTTGATCTTGGAGATTATACTAAGTAACATAAACCAGACACAGAAAGACAAATCCTGCATAATCTCATTTTTACATGAAACCTAAAATATTCAGATTCAATGAACCTGAGAGTAAAAAGGTTGTTGCCACAAGCAAAACAGAGGAGGAAATAGGGAGATATTGGTCAAAGGGTACAAAGTTTCAGTTACACAACATAAATAAGTTCTGGATATAAGACATACAGCATGCTGTCTATAGTTAACAATACTGTATCATATACTTGAAATTTGTAGATGTTAAGTTTTCTAAACACAATGACACACACACAAAGAAAGAGAAGGAAAATAGTAACTATATGAAGTGACAGAAAACTTAATTAGCTTGACTGCTGTGGTCATTTCACAGTGTATGCACATATCAAGACATCATGCTTTATACTTTAAGTATATGTAATTTCTATTTGTCAATTATATCTCTATAAAGCTGAATAAATTTTAAAATAACTTAAAGAAAGAAAAATTTCACCGATTTGTCTCCTGTTTTAAATTCAAGGGCAGAAATCAAAGAAACAATATGAATAGTTTGGGATGAAAAAGAATCCTAACCTTAGAAGAGGTTTTGTTTACATATCAAGTATCACGTGCAGGATTTAGAAAACAGATTAGTCAACCTTGAAGGAGTATTTGGAGATTATTCTAAAAAAACCCTCAAGAACAAGGGAGACATGAACTGGTAGAAATTATTAAAAACCAATTAGTAAAAATTTAATTTAATTAATTATTAGAAATGATGTCACAAAGAAATCAAAAGCATCTTCAAGTCTCAAATCAGTGAGAAAAATAGAAACCAAAATAATGTTTAAAATTAAGATAAGCACGGCTTGCATGGAGCAGTGGGTGTGGTGAAAAAATAATGAATAATGTTTTTCTGAAAATAAATAAATCGGAAAAAAATTAAAAAAAAATAAATAAATAAAATTAAGATAAGGTACTGAGTTTGAAATTCCAGATTATACCAACGTCTAAAGAAAAGGTATCAATTTCTTTTCATATATGGGCATGGAAAATATCAGAAGGTCTAGTTTAATTCTTAATATTGTCAAATGAGAAAATACTAACTCAATACTTGTTGAAGTTTATATGTTACTACAAGTATATTTTTCTTAGTTGAGGAATTACTTAAATTACAAAAAGAAATCTTAATTTCTGTGGATTTTTACATATGTTCACATATGTAACCACCACCCATATCAAGTTATAGAACACTTTCAGGATCCCAGAAGTCTTTCCTGTGTCCCTGCCCAGCCAGTAGTGTCTGTCCTACAATGATACTTTTCTGATCTCTATTGCCAGAGATTAATTTTGTACTCTATTATGTCTGACTTCTTTCTCTCAACATTATGTCTTTGCAATTAAGCCATGTTGTTGCACCTATTACTGTTCTCTTTTTCATAGTCATGAAGTGTTCCATTGCATAAATATAGCACATTTTGTTTACCCATTCAACTTCTGATGGATGTTTACATTGTTTCCAGGTATTATGAATAAATGTTCTATGATTATTCTCAGATAGGCCTTGTACATGGATAAACATTTGTTTCTACTGGGTATATACCCAGGAGTAAAATAAGTTGCTTAAGTTGCTGTGTAGCTGAAATTAATACTTCTACATATTTCCAAAAAACAGCTGTGCAATATTAAATCATCACAAGCAATGCAAGTATTCTAAAATTCCATACCCTTGAAAATACTTGATAATGTCAAACATTTCAGTTATCCAATCTATCTCTAAGAGAATTTTTAAAGAGTTTTGCCTTCTAGGTGACAATGAAAAAGAAATCATGTAAAATAACTTTGTCTAGAAAAGTAACAAAAAGGAGAAATAAAAATAACATAAACTAGTAATCATAAAAATACCAAGCACAGCATTTATTTCAGTTATTATAATGCCTTGTTAAAACCTGTAATGGACTGTATGGGTGGCTTAGTCAGTTAAGTGTCTGACTCTTGATTTCATCTCAGGTCTGATATCAGGGTTTTATTTTAATTAACATATAATGTATTCTTGTTTCATTTTTTTCCTCTCTTCCCATATGATCTTATACATTGTTTCTCAAATTCCACATATCAGTGAGATTATATGATAATTGTCTTTCTCTGACTGACTTATTTTGCTTAGCATAATACCCTCTAGTTCCATCCACATTGTTGCAAATGGCAAGATTTCTTTCTTTCTTTCTTTCTTTCTTTCTTTCTTTCTCTTTGCTTTGTTTTGATGATTGCATACAGTCAGAATGGCTAAAATTAACAAGTCAGAAAATGACAGATGTTGGCGAGGATGCAGAGAAAGGGGGACCCACCTACACTGTTATCAGTGTTTTGAGATCAAGCCTCTTGTCCAGCTCTGCACTCAGTGGGGAGTCTGGTGGGGATTCTCCCTCTCCCTCTGCTCTCTCTCTCTCCCTCTCTCAAATAAATAAGTAAATCTCAATAAAGGAAGGAAGGAAGAAAGAAACAAACCTGTGTGTTGAATATATTGGGCACCTCAACTTCTGTTTTAGAATGCCTGTACAGAATATGTATTGATGGCTTTATATATCTTTATGGTTAACTACCAATTAGGCATGAACTTATTGTTTAAACTGAGAAACATACTTTTAATTGACATACTAGTAAAGAAACAAACAAAAAACCAGCAAAAAGAGATTCTGTGAAAGTGGAGTTTGGAGTATTGCATGAATACACAAGCATGGGAGTGGTTAGGGAGACCAAATCCTGCTGCTGCATGCAGCCAAAGTAGAACAACTGCTGCAATGAAACCATATAGTATCTGTGGGGAATTCTGGAGCTCTTGATTCTAGTTGATCTTTCTGTTCAGTATCATCAACTGTAACAACTGATTAATATTATAGAAGATCACTCACTTTCTCCTCAGTTAGCAAATTGTTGTTACCATAAACTCAAGGCCTTTAATATTTGCATAGGTATAGCTAAGATAATGTAATAGTGTATTAGAAAAAACCAGGTAGCTGCATCTTGGAGTTGTGAATAGGTGATTACAATTCCAAATCCAACTTTAAATGAAAACTAGTATTTCCCAGGTTCCTGTCCATTATTATGAATATTTGAACATTTATATGCAGTAATACAAATAGTATTTCTGTGTATCATTTGTTTCAAAGTTAAATAATGTTAAACTCAGATCTTCAAACATCATAGTAAAGTCATCCCAATTTATAGAAGTTAGACAAAATTACATATATCTCTATTCCCTGCCAAAAACACAGTATTTGTTTTTGCTTCTTCTAACACTAAAAATATTTTAAAGTATTTGTGCTTCCCATTCAGATTTTGATTTTTTGGAAAAACAAGTCATGTACCCAACAATATGGCCATATGATTAAGCATATTTTTACAATGCTGGAGATGGTTCAGAAAGATTTCATCTGCTTAGTTACTTCCCCTAATGCATTTAATATCAGTGATTACATGCTTGTTGCCTTTTTCTATAAAAAGAAACTTCTGAAACAGGAAAACACTTACCATTGCATGAATATGTAAGTCATGTTCAATGCCAAAATCTTCATTACTTTAGATAATGCCATGAACTCTTGCTTCCTATTGTGGCATCTTATAAATAACTCAGCTAATTTTTAATATATTCCTTCGTATCTACAATGCATTACCTTTATTTAATCTTCAGCAGTAATATCGAATACACACACAGTAAAACTGAATGTGATTTCCTCTTGTCACTGACAGTAACGAATTGTTCTTGATAATTATGATCCATGTCCAGCTCCTTCTTTCATTAAAGGAGAAGCGCATACAATGCCAGATCAACTGCTAGAGCAGTTCTGTGTCATCAATCTCAAACCACTTGCCCATGTTGGGAATGCACATATCTCCACAGAGTAATATATCTATGTCATCTCATTGTCATATATACTGAACTGTTTAGAAAAGCAAACTAGAAAGGAAAAAACAACTATAAGCATTTTTCTGCTCTGTATGAAATGTGAGATAAAAGGACATTTACTGAGTCTGTGTTTTCCTGTGTGTGTGTGTGTGTGTGTGTGTGTGTGTATTAATGTGCATATAGGCACATGTTATGGGTGGGAGGGAAGTATATTTACTAGTGTGTACTTTTAATGTGTTTATCCCATCCATAATTTAACCACCACACACTGTATGGGAAAAAATAATAGAAAGCAGAATTTCTTTTCTTCTTGTGTTAGTCAATGTTAAAAGAGCCACTTTGCCTGAAAATTAGCAAATGATCAGTGACATTTTTGAAGATGTACAATCAAACTGAGGTAATATAGGCATCATTACTATAGCTATGATCCTAAGATGTTATCATCACTAGAATCTTTTTCTCCTAGTTAAATTCTGTGAGAGGGATTATTTGGGGTTCAAACCATCCTTTCATGATGGAAATACTAAATAACTGTGTGGAACATGTTGCAAAGCTATAAGTAACATCCTTATATTATCAGAATGTAAGAGATTAATACCATTAAAAAACAGGGGATGAGTTAAAGAACTTCTAAAAATCCAAATACATCAAACCATACTTCATTCTTCCTTTTGTCATCAGATTTATTATGATATGGATATTTCACATGAAAATAAGAGCATATTTATTAACACTATCAAAATAGAAGCAAGAAAAATCATTTATATTCTACCTTTTTCTGAGCACTTGGACAAAGTCACTTAAATTCTCTATGCTTCAGTTTCCTAAGTCAATTTTTTTAAAGACTGAGTATCAAATGGTATAATATACTTGGAATCATCTTATGAAACTGTAACCAATGATATATCTGTAATGTCATTGTTGGTTGCCTAGTTTTAAATCTTAAAAAGAGCCACCAAAACACAGCAAGAATCCCAAGAGGCCAAGACTATTTTAAAATAAATGGTTATAGAATTATGTATCTTATAATATGTATTAAAGGGGATACACTAGTTAGGGTGTGTTACGCACAACCTCCAATATCAGCAGCTTAATACAACATGGAAATTTCCCTATAGGTCTGGGCAACTCTTCAGTTCAGCAATATTCCATGTAGTGTACATGCCAGTCCAGGCTGTTAAAAGCTCTACCGTCCTACCCCTGTACCAGCTGGAACATGCAGCTGCCTATGTTAAGAAGGGAAGAAAAGCACTAGAGAGTCTTCCTGTAGGAATTATATACCTCAGTGTAGAAGTAGGCCAAGACCTAATTAACTTTCACTTACAATCCATCAGCAAAAACTAGTCACAACAGTCCCTTCTTTTGCAGAAGAAAAAGAGAGCATGGTCCTCTTGTGTTTCCTGAAGGAAGAGAACTGAATATGGGAGAGCACCAGTCTACTACAAGTTTCATTAATTATGGTAAGGTTTTAACTAGTCCTAAATCCAATTGTCTATAGATGATTTGATATGATTGGTATCTTTTTATTCCATACAGGTGATTCAATCAGAAAAAAATTGAACCACATGTAAAAATAAATATACTTATAGAACAAGGGTAACATATTAACTTACAAATATAACTCAAGGTTTGATATTTGTTCTGTACCAACTTATTCTATATCTCAGGCCAAGCATGGGAATCCCAAGAAACAACACAAAACCTTTCCATTTCCCAAAGCTCCAAACCCAACCTGCACGCATAATTATACACATACGCACACAGTTTCAGACAAAATGCATGACCATCTTTTTTTTAAAAAAGATTTTATTTATTTATTTGACAGAAAGAGATATCACAAGTAGGCGGAGAAGCAGGCAGAGAGAGAGAGAGGAGGAAGCAGGCTTTCCACGGAGCAGAGAGCCCAATGCGGGGCTCGATCCCAGGACCCTGGGATCATGACCTGAGCTGAAGGCAGAGGCTTTAACCCACTGAGCCACCCAGGTGCCCCAATAAATGACCATCTTAATGGAATAATATAAAACATCTTCTGAAGACACTAAGACACCATTACAGAGAGAACTGAGTGGTAGAGAAATGTCCACGCTATAAATTTAAAGCAAATTTCTAACATTTCTTTCCCAATGTGGACAGGCAGAATACCAGAGGTATATGAAGATGAAGTCACTATCATGATGAGGTATATTATTATCACTACTAAATAGCTTGAATGGAAAAAAAAAGAAATATATATATAATGTGTTTGCCTAGCAGGATCTATGAATAAGAACTAGCAGGACCAGTTCCAAAATTATATAAATAGATGATTCATGACACGGGAAATTCTATATGGCTCATTTTGGATGTCTTGGTATAAAAGCATTATATGTGTAGTTGCTATAGATCCTTGACATTAGCAATCAAGATTTTAAGTTAATGTTAATCTTAAAACCACATAATTTTAGAGAGAAAATCTGAAGAAAGTTTTTCCTAAGGATCCAGGCAGAATTGAGAACTTTATTTATTTCTGCTCCCCAGCAAATATTATGCATGGTGCCTCTAATACCTTCCCAATGGTGTATTTTAATAGTTGACTTCCTCAATACCAAACTGTATTTTTTAAGTCTCAAATAATCCTCCAAATGTAGTGGATTCTCAGTAAACATTTGCTGACTGACTGAATGTGCTGGGAAACAAAAGGTATGTGACAGATCCTGAGGAAAACAGTAATTTAGGCTAAATGTTTTTCTCCCAGATTTAGCTTGAGCTCCACTCAATACTAATGATTTTTGGATAGGACAAAGCTGATTTATGAAGGGCTACCCATTTCCTTACAGTTTTAAGGTATATAAATCATAAAAACAGGGTCTCTAGTGTCAGACTACCTGGGTTCAAATCTTGTCACCACCAATTCATTCTTACGGGACACTAGGTAGGATATTTAAGTTTTTTTGTGTGTGTTCCAATTACCTCATCTTATAAATGAGAATAATACTATCTACCACAGAAATTTGTTGAGAATATAAACAGTTAATATATGTAAAGTACTTTAAAAAGTGCTTTGCAGGGGCACCTGGGTGGCTCAGTGGATTAAGCATCTGCCTTCAGCTCAGGGCATGATCTCAGGGTCCTGGGATGGAGCCCCGCATCCTTCCTGCTTTCTGCTCATCAGGAAGTCTGCTTCTTCCTCTCCCTCTGTGCTCTCATGCTCACTCTCTCTCGCTCTATCAAATAAACAAATAAAATCTTGAAAGAAAGAAAGAAAAAAAAAGAAAGAAAGAAAGAAAGAAAAGTGCATGGCAAACTGAAGCACTTATTAAGTGTTTGCTTTTATTGCTTTCTGTTCTCTCCCAAGGTGATTCCTCTGATGTACCTAGGGCATTCTTAGTCCTCAGGCTTGGAATTTTCAAGAGGTGACACAGTGGGAACAATGATATTACTGGCAGACATGGTCTTTTCTATTGTTAAGGACAGATTAGGAAGAGAGATTCCAAATTAATTGCAACTACCCACACTGCAATTTCAAAGGGTTAACTGTTCAGGATTTTTCCTTAAAAATTCTTTTTTTTAAGTCTTTAAAAAGTCATTTTTCTTTAAAAAGTCATTTTTCCTTAAAAAGTCTCAGCCCCCTATTTCACATTAATTTTCCTCTCCCTCATAAAGGTGCCTACATTTTGGAAGTGGAAAGAAGTTGAGGACCACTGTTCAGTGATAAAACAATATAGCATTTCTACCAAAATCTTATACATTTGTTGGGTAAAAATCTCTTGATAATTGGAGAATCAGTTTAGAACTTGATTTAAAGAACACTATTGAAAATTCAGAAAGCAATATAAGTACAAATTTATCTCCTCAATGAGTTAAAATTACCAAAGGTAGGTTGTGTCATCTTCCTTTGTTCTGTCTATGAAAACGAAGTGTACTCAGCTACTTAATATTAGACATGTTCAATCTAAACATACTGGTATATTTTATCTAAAAAGGCCAAAAAATACTGTCCTTTTAATTATCGGCTAAGAACAATTGAAAATTCCTTAGGAATACTTGCTGAACTGTACTAAGTTCTAATTAATTTGATCTACTGAATGAAGACAACTTAAAGTGAAATCATCAATTTGATGTGAATGATAATAAATAAACCTTCCAGGAGGTGCCTGAATGGCTCAGTCAATTAAAAATCTGACTCTTGACTTTGGCGCAGGTTATGATCTCAGGGTTGTGAAACTGAGCCCTGCACAGGTTTCTGTGCTGGGCATGGAGCTTGCTTAAGATTAGCTCTCTCTCCCTCTCCCTCTGCCCCTCTCCTCTGCTTGCTCTTGCTTGCTCTCTCTAAAAACAAATAAATAAGCCTCCCATTATATAAGTATCTAACAAGAAGTTAAAATTAAAATATTTGTATTTGTTTTCTCTATATATGAAAATTCGTGGCAAAAAATAATCACAACTAGAATCAGAGTGAAGCACCATTTTCATTTATAAAGAAGTGAAGTGACACAGAAACAGGCTATTTGGCTTCTTGTAACATTTCTGGATTATAAAAGGGGTTACCCAATTCATGAGGTTTTTCAGAAATTTTTAACATATGGCTCAAAGGAAATTACTTCTTCTGTACCATACCTCATATTTAATCCATGTCTTTCATATCAAGGATTTTTTACTGTCATTAGATATATTTATTAACCTGCTCTGGAGCTTGAATAAAATATTATTTAGTTCCTTTCTGTACATTTAATTTTTTCAAGGTAGAATATGGGAACTGACATAGAGCTTAGTTATGAAAATTCGCAACAATTCAGCCCTAAAAGTTGTATTTAGTCCAATGAGAAAATTTGAAGACCAGTAGATCTCTCCTTATCTGAGCTTCCACCTATGCAGAGTGCCCAAACTGGAAACGAACTTAAGAATAAGGAACAGGAAAATGCATACAGTACTGCCAAATATTTACCAAGCCTTCATTTATGCATTTTGCATGTGCTTGCTCATTTAATTATTCTAAAAATCCTTATACCTATGCAATTTTACCCTAAACTAGGGTTGTGAGATTTAGTAAAGTACCCAGTTGCCCGGTTAAATGTGAATTTAAGATAAACAGCACACCAATGTTTCTATATACGTCTTTAAACTAGATCCAAGCCTTGAAGTTTAGCTTTTAGATATTAGATATTACATGAGAAAATCCTGCGTGTATATGTGTGTGCATGTGTCAAACATGGGTGTGCATGCACAAACACAAATGTTCTGAGATGAAGGGGAATGGTGAGTAAGGCCAAATGCCTAAAGTCATGTCACAGATGGACCTGCTTGCTCTGTTTCTGTTGAGGCTGGTTGGGATTTAGGATATTTATAAAAGTTAATAGTCTTCCCTAACATTTGAAGGAAATGTTCTCTATATAATCTGGTAGACACTAACCCCTTGTAGGGGTTACTTGAATCAGGCACTTGAATGTGGCTAGTGTTACTGGAGAACTGAACTTTGAACTTTACTTAATTTTAATTCATTAATAGCCACATGTGCCTAAATGTTTACTGTGTTGGATAATGAACATCTAGGTCAAAAGGTCAATTAAACAAGATGGAAATGCAGGCTTTTAAAGATAGTTATGTGTACATATTTATAATATTTTCTTGAATACAAAGGATTCTAAGTGATTATGGATGATCAATGAAGAATCTTTATTTGCAAATCCAAAAATCTTACATATATTCTAGACCACTGATTCTTGAAATGTAGTCCCCAGACCAGCAGCATCAGCATCAACTAGAAACTTATTAGAAATGTAAATTATCAAGCCCTGCCCCAAACTTAAATCACCAGACTTGAACGCTGGGGTCCAGCAATCTGCTTTTAATAAGCCCCCCGGCCCCAGTGATTCCAATGCACTTTTAAAAACCTCTGTTGTAGTACACTACCAGTGTACTAAATAATTGATAAAATAATTACTTAACCCAAGTACTTTATTCACTAAATAACTAATAATCATGTAATACTTTTTTGGGCCGCTGCCTTCGGCTCGGGTCGTGATCTCAGGGTCCTGGGATCGAGGCCCGCATCGGGCTCTCTGCTCGGCGGGGAGCCTGCTTCCTCCTCTCTCTCTGCCTGCTTGTGATCTCTCTCTGTCAAATAAATAAATGAAATCTTTAAAAAAAAATTCTTTCAGATGTCAATGACAATGACACATATTTATTTCATGATTTCATTTAAAATAAAATGAAAAAGCCAAGGAGGCACATCTTCCTAAGCTGATGGATCACTTATTCTCTTGGCATATTTCCTGGGCTTCTCATGGCTGTCCCAGTGAAAGGAGTTTCTGTCAGAGCTTTTGTTATACAAAAGCTGCAGCAGCTTTGAGACTCCTGCCAACAAGGGTTTCTTAAGGTGCATTGCTGCTTTGGGGGTAGAAAAAAAGGTCTCAGAGGAATCATTTGGTTTTAGGCCAAATGTGTCCAAGACTGTTCAGTATCAAAGCAACTATGTGAGAAGTGAAAACTTTCTATTAATCAGCCATTTTGATGTCTAGCACATTATTGGATAAAAATAGTATTCCTTTTATTCTTTCTTTTAGTTTTTAGGTTTTTTTTTTTCTTCAGTAAACTGACTGAAATGAACCATGATTTGAAGATCAACAGCCTTCTAATTTGTAAAGGGTTAGCATTTCATTAAAAGCAAAGTTCCAAATCCATTTTGCCACTAAAAATAATCACATCTCATTTTTCACAGAAAGTGGTCTTGGCTATTACAATTTTCTTTATATTTTAATGAATCACCTTTCACTAAATCTCAGAGTAAGGTTAAGGTCTAAAAACCATGGGATTAAAATCAAGCTGATATGAGTGTGAAATCCAAGAAGTTTAATGTCTGTGTGCCCTTAAGCAAGTCATTTAATTTCTCTGAGCCTCAGCTTCCTCATGTACAAAAATGGAAATAATAATATTTAACTCAGAGAATAATTTTGTGAATTAAAATAAATAAATGGAAAAGTGCCTAGCTTATATTCATCAAAAAAGTTACCAAAGAAGATCTACAAGAAAGGAAACATTCTTATCACTAAAATAGATATTTCCTATTAAAAAAGCCAACATACTTTAATATTATTATTAGCTGGAATATATTACTTTATTCTCTTGATACTTTTTCCATTAAAAAACAATTAAACGAATATATCCCACTTCTCTATTTAACTGAAGGTTTTTATTACTCTCAAACATTTCTTCTCAGATAATTACATTTCTAATGAAGATACTTAGTTTCAATTTCATTTGATCCTTAGTGCCTGCTTTAGAGCTTGATAGTTTATGAATCTATATTCCTTTAAGCTTATGAATTAAATACTTTATAAGATACTTCCTTCTATCCCATTCTTTTAGTGTGTTTCATTTTTCTTCTATTTTTCAGATTTACTGAGGCATAACTGACAAACAGGAAGTATATATATTTATGATGTACAACTTGATGTTCTGCATATATTGTGAAATGATCACCACAATCAAGTTAATTCACATAATGATAACCTCACACAGATTCCATTTTCTTTCTTTTTTTTCTTTTTGTTTGTTGCAAGAATGCTTAAGATATACTCTTGCCAGCATCTGTCATTTCCTGACTTGTTGATTTCACACTACAACTTTTTCAAAAAAGGAAGTAGTGTATTTTTTTCCAATTTATTTATTTTCAGAAAAACAGTATTCATTATTTTTTCACAACACCCAGTGCTCCATGCAAGCCGTGCCCTCTATAATACCCACCACCTAGTACCCCAACCTCCCACCCCCCCGCCACTTCAAACCCCTCAGATTGTTTTTCAGAGTCCATAGTCTCTCATGGTTCACCTCCCCCTTCCAATTTACCCAAAAGCACATACCCTCCCCAATGTCCATAACCCTACCCCCCTTCTCCCAACCCCCCTCCCCCCAGCAACCCACAGTTTGTTTCATGAGATTAAGAGTCACTTATGGTCTGTCTCCCTCCCTATTCCATCTTGTTTCATGGAAGTAGTGTATTGAGTTCGTTCTAGCACAAGTCCTTATCTTACTGAAGACTGGCCTTTTGGGAAACAAAGAATTTTATTCATTTTTTCCCAGCATTATTGAAATATAATTAATGTATTACATGGTGTAACTTAAACATGATTTGATACTTATTTTATGTACTTCAAAACCACAGTAGCGCTGGTTAAAACCTCCATCACAGAACAACCACTTCATTTTTTGGTGGATACATTTAAGATCTACTCTTGTAGCAACTTTCAAGAATATAATGTAGTATTGTTAACTACAGTCACCATGTTGTACATTAAATCCCCAAAACTTAATAAGTTCTTATAACTGGAAGTTTGTATCCTTTGATCAACCTCTCCCTACTTCCTCCACCCCTCCAACCCTGGCAATGTCCATTCTATTCTCTGTTTCTTTGACTTCAGCTTTTTTAGATTCCACATATAAGTGAGATTACATAGTATTTGTCTTTCTTTAACTTATTTAGCATGTATACAGTGATATATATAGTATACACACACACACACACACACACACACACACACACACACTCCTTTATCCTTTTATCTGTAGACAAATAGGCTATTTCCACATCTTAGCTACTATGAATAATGCTTAAATGGACATGGACGTGCAGATATCTTTTAAAGTCCTGATTTCATTTCCTTTAGATATAAACTAGAAGTGAGACTGCTGGGTCATATGGTAGTTCTATTTTTAATTTTTTGAGGAACTTCCATACTGTTTTTCATAGTGGCTGCACCAATTTACATTTCCACCAACAACTCACAAGTGTTCCTCTTCCTTTATATCCTTTCCAACACTTGTTATCTTTTATATTTTTGATAATAGCCATTCTAGCAGATGTGAGGTAATGACTCTTTGTGGTTTGGATTTGCATTTCCCTGATGATTAAATGATGCTGAGCACCTTTACACATATCAATTGACCATTTATATGTCTTCTTAGAAAAAAATCTATTCAAATGCTTTGCTCTTTTTTATTAGAATATTTATTTTGGCTATTGAACTATATGAGTTCCTTATATATTTTGGATCGTAACCCCTTATTTGGTAGATGTTTTGGAAATATTTCCTCCCATTCTAAAGGCCACTTCTACATTTTGCCAGTTGTTTCTTTTGCTATGCAGAAGCTTTTAGCTTGATGTAGTTCTACTTGTTCATTTCATTTTTTTCTTGTTTGTGTTTTTGGTTCATACTCAAAAAATCATTGCCAAGACAGATGTCAAGGAGTTTATCCTCAGTGTTTTCTTCTAGCAGTTTTAGATATTATATTTCAGATATTATGCTTAAGTCTTTAATCCAATTTGAGTTAATTTTTGTGAGAGGTGTAAAATAGAGGTCCAATTTCACTATTGTGCAGGTGATTGTCCAGTTTTCCCAGCACTGTTTATTAAAGAGACTATCATTTCTCCATTGAGTATCCTTGGCTCCCTTGTCGAATATTTGCTGTTCATAATTTATTTTGGGGCTCTCAATTCTGTTCCATTAGAATACATGTCTTTTTTATGCCAGTAGCATACTGTTTTGATTACTATACATCTGTAACATGAAATCAGAAATTGTGATGCCTCCTACTTTTTTCTTTTGCAGGATTGCTTTGGCTATTTGGAGTCCTTTGTTCCATGTGAATTAAAAAAAAAACCTTTCTACTTCAGAGAAAAATGCCACTGGAATCGACTTGTAAGAAAAATGTTCTACTTCTGTGAAAAATGCCATTGAAATTCTGATAGGAGTTGCAACTGCATCTATAGATGGACATTTTAACAAAATTAATTCTTCTGATCCATGAACATGAGCTATTTTCCCATTCACTTGTGTCTTCTTTAATTTTTTTCATCAAAGTTCTATCTACAAATCTTTCACTTTTTTGGTTAAATTTATTCCTACGTATTTTATTGTTTCAGATGCTATTGTGAAAAGGATTTTTTTATTTCTTTTCCAGATATTTTATTGTTAGTATATAGAAATAATAACTGATTTCTGTATGTTGATTCTATATTCTGCAACTTTACTGAATTTATTGATTCATTTTAAATCTTTTGGGTGAACTCCTTATGACTTTCTATATATAAGATCATATCATCTGCAAGCAGAGATAATTTTGCTTCTTCCTTTCTGATTTGGATGACTTTTATTTCTTTTTTCTTGTCTAATGCTTCAGCTAGGACTTCCAGTAAGAGTGGTGAGAGTGGGCACCCATGAATTTTTCCTGATTATGGAAGGAAAGTTCTCAGCCTTTCACTCCTAAATATCATGTTAGTTGTGGGCTTTCCACATATGACCCTTATTATGTTGAAGTTTATTCCTTCTATATCCAATATTTGAGAGTTTTATCATGAAAGGATATTGAATTTTGTCAAATGCTTTAATCTGCATTTACTGAGATTATCATATGATTTTTATCTTACATTCCAATAATGTGATATATCACATTTATTGATTTATGTATGTTAAGCCATCCTAGTGTGTTTGGCAGGGACAATTAATTACAATTCAGCTCAGTTTGAGGTTTTTGATATGTCCACTGGTAACGTCCTTAGGCAGGTAGTTTGCTATCAGGGTCTATTTTGGGTTGAGGCCACTGTTCAAACTCTGAAGTACGGTGGTGCCACTGGCTTAGAACAGCCAAATAGGACTGTTGGCTTGGTTCCCTGCCCAAGTGAGGCCATAGGATGGGCTCCATGGTTGCCTGCGTTCTCTGGTCAGGCTTCCTAAATGCTAGATCTGGGTACTATACTTAGATTTAGGTGGGGTGTGAATTAGATTCCTGGCTCTGGCAGGCCAGGAAAACAGACCCCCAAGGCCAACACAGCTCATTGTTTGGGGACCTAAATCAGGTAAGAATGTTCACTGAATTGCCTGGCAAAACGGTGCCCCTGGTTTTGCTCTGCTGATGGGGAAAGCCACCAGCTGTGCTCTCTGTTCAAGTGCCACTATAAGCAGGGCTGTTGAATAGGATATGCTGCTTCCTGTGTGTTCTGATGAGGTTCTCTGGTTGTGCAGGCTAAAGGCTGTGTTCAGCAAACGGTGAGGCTATGAATTAGTTTCCCTGTCTGGACAGTGGGAGAACAAGCTCCAAAAAGAGCAAGGTTCTTTGTGTTAATGACTCAAGCCAACCAAAGTCCCAAGTTCCCTGGTTGAACAAGGCCACTGGCTTTGCTCTGTGGATAATCGGTTCTGCCTGCCAGACTCTCTGCTTGAGTGTTGCTAATCTGCAGGGCTTCTAGGTGTTCTAGATAGGCTTTTGGTGGGGCAGGACCAAGGAACTACACTCAGTAGTAGCTGTACTATGAGGTCCTCTGCCTGGGAGGGTGGTGAGGGTGGGAGTCCCAGGACGAGGAGGCTCCAGGACTTTCAAGGTTCTTAAGAACCAGAATCAGGCAGACTTGTGCTCCACCAAGTTCCCTGGTCAAAATGTGCCACTATCTTGGCTCTGCGGGTGAGCAGAGACACTGGTTGAGGGTACTACTTGAGCGCTGCAGGTAGGAACTTGGTCGGCTCAGATTCAAGTACTAGTTGAAGCTCCTCCCCTTTCTCCATCACAATCAGATTCCCGATGGTCAAACCCCATAGATTTCCCATTGACCCCCATGAGGTGAGACCAGAGCAGGGACTCCCAAGAAGTGACCCACAATGATGGGGGAGCTAGATGTCCACCCCACACCATCTTTTCCCACTGCAGGAACTATCAGGGGAGATCTCTCAGTATGGTGCTGTGCCAGCCTGGGGGAGGAGCAATGTGTTTACTATCACTATCAGAGGTTAAAACTATCTGAAAACCTGGCCCCATAACCTGGGGGGAACTTCTAGTAATTCATTGTGATGAAGTTGGAATCTCTGATCCCATGACTTGGAGGCTGATACTGTCTTCTTCTACCACTAAGCTGCTAAGAATAACAGTTTTAGAAGTGTTCTAAAATAGCCAACCCCAACATGCTTCATATTATTGCTATCCTTCATCACAGACCAAAATAAGTTATTTCCGTTATCTGCATGCCCATGATATATTGTGCTTCTTTTCAGTTGGAGCTTATTTACACTTTATCTATATCACCAAGGCTTTTTTCCTGAGTCCTTGGTTATTGAAATATGTCCCTAGATAATCACTCCCTCACTGAATATGCCACTCACTTCACCCACACAAGTGAACTACTTCAAAATCCCAGCCATTCTCTGCTATCTTCTCATGGTGTACTACTTATGCTCCTCTATCTGGTTCATCTCAGAAAACAAAGTTTATTTGTTTGAAGACCACCTTATGTGTGCATATAACATTATATCTTGTGATATTTCTGGTTTATTCTATTTTGGATACTGGCATTTAATTGTTAAGTAATCACTCATTTTAAACAGTTCACCTGTGCTTGTAAATCAAAATAAGTGAATTGTATAGTAAGAAATTATGGAGCCAATATATTTTATATAATATATAAGAATACTTGTCAGATGTTCATGAAAATTCTAGATCTACCTATCCATCTATCCAAATGAAATACACATTTTAATAATTAAATGAAATCCATGCAATTAACCTACTTATAAGGTTATATAAAAAATGAAAAGATCTAGCTCTTAATATAATTGTTGCCTACAGCATATACTGAAGTAAAATCCTTGTGACATTAAAAAATGTTGTCAAAATAGCTTGAACAAACTATAAATTACAGCAAAGTTCACTATTACCAATGTTCTAAATTAAATATAGGATTTAGTTTAAAAAAATACTGGGTGGGTAGGAGAAGAATAAATGAAACAATATGGGATTGGGAAGGAGACAAAACATAAATGACTCTTAATCTCACAAAACAAACTGAGGGTTGCTGGGGGGAGGGGGCTTGGGAGAAGGGGGTGGGGTTATGGACATTGGGGAGGGTATGTGCTTTGGTGAGTGCTGTGAAGTGTGTAAACCTGGCGATTCACAGACCTGTATCCCTGGGGATAAAAATATATATTTATAAAAAATAGAAAAATTTATTAAAAAAAATACTGAGTGTGGTGCAAAAACAATGAATACTGTTACGCTGAAAAGAAATTTAAAATATACTGAGTTTAAATTCTTATTTCACTATACAGTGGATATATAAATTAAAAAGCTTATGCACTTCATTTTGCCATCAGTTTCTTCATAACAACTGGTTGAAAATGATACAAAACTTTCCAGGTTATTATGAAAATTGATACTAGATATGTATATGAGACACCTTGTAGGCTATCTGACCAAAAACAGTAGAGCAAATTCAAGTAGAAAAACAGAGCGTCTGAATTCAAACGAAAAAGGTGGAGTGGAACTTATGAGATCTCTTTGAGATAAAGAATAAGACTTCTCTTTTTTTAAAAATCTTAAAATTTTTTTATTATGTTCAGTTAGCCAGGAAGATGACCCTTCTCCTAATAACAAATACTTAATACTTAAAACACTTAGAGATGATTTTGTGACTTACCGTATTGAACACTAACGTGCTGCCCAAATTTCCTTCAGAAATGATGGGCTGATTACTACCCCAGGTGCTAGAAGTACGGTTGCTGGTTGACAGCTCCCAACTATAAAGCCTGCTTCAGTAATTACCTCGGTTTAAGAGAATAGTCTCAGCCAAGGTTATTCCTCAATTCCAGATGGCCTACAGCTAATCCTGATCTACAAAGGAGGATAAAGACTCATTCCCCTCATCCAAAATCAAGACTCTCCTGAAGTTTCATCTCATCTACAGAACTCTCCATGGATTGGCTAAGGCTTCCACTGATACTGCATTTCTGTTCAACTTCCTCTGAATAATCCTATTTTTTGTGAATTTCCTTCCATACCATTTATCCCATGAATACTCCTTAATGAAATTAATCTTCAAATCACAGTTAGATTCCTGGGGAACCCAATATGCTAGAGCAACACACACAATTTATAGCTATTATCTCATGAAATCATCACAAGCAACATTATCATCATCCTTAGAAGTAAACTGAGACATGAAGAAGTTATTTGCCCACTGTCCAGGATTTAAACCCTACATTTCACAAAAATGTAATGAACTTTGCCAATATCATATTCATTCTATTTCTATTACTTCATGTTCATTAAGAGTCATAGAATACTGGAGATAACATAATATTTAAGCTTCTATTGTAGGAAAGCCCTGTATTTCCACAAGAATATCTGAGCCACAGAAAATTCCTTAGATCAAGTGCATTGTTTGGCATAAGCTAAATCAAAAAACAAAACAAAAAAATTGTTTCTGTAAGATGAAATTATTATTGAATATGTTACCTAGTTTATAAACTCATGTTTAATACCTGTATTCTACTGTATTAGGCCTTTCCCAGTTAGTATCAAAGTGGATCTTCAACATTTTGAAATTGAATTTGTTTTTAGTAAAATTTTTCTCCAGTTATGAATTCCAGCCAAAACAAAATCTTTGAATGTTAGAATATTACAATACAGGTTGGATTTATAATAATTAACAGAGACATTAACAGCTGGGTAAAAAAAAAAAAATCTGGGGGGCGCCTGGGTGGCTCAGTGGGTTAAGCCACTGCCTTCGGCTCAGGTCATGGTCTTAGGGTCCTGGGATGGAGCCCCGCGTCCGGATTTCTGCTCAGCAGGAAGCCTGCTTCCTCCTCTCTTTATGCCTGCCTCTCTGCCTGCTTGTGAGCTCTGTCTGTCAAATAAATAAATAAAATCTTTTAAAAAAAATCTGTCCTCATGAGTTTTGTTATTTAAATTTGTAAAGGACAAGGTTTGACTTTTTTTTTTTTTTTAGTCTAAACTTCTGAGCTATTTGTAAAGTGATACATAAACGGTGGATTTCTTAACTTGTTTTCTCAGATGTTTTCTATATTCACTTTCTATTAAGCATTACAATGATCTGACCTGCTCATTATATTTTTCATACTAAACTAGTGTAATAATTTCAAACTGTTCTCCTAAATCATACAGCTCAGCTAAGGTGGTCTTGGATGGTTTATTAGCAAATGATAATCAAGTTAAAAATGTTAGTTAATACTGGAACATGTGCTTAATCAGAGAGAGACATATAGTGGTTGAACCTAAAGGGGAATAGGTCCTGGCCACACAAACATAGTGAATTTAGCTCTTTAAATATTTGAGGTCAATGCTCACCATCAAAGCTTTCCTCAGTGATCTCATGGCAGGAGTCTGCACTTGGGAAATGGAATTCTCGGTCCAGAAAGTTTTACTATTTCTAGTCATTATATTAAAAAATGAGTAGGTTAATGGACATTTACCCCTTTTGCCCTTTAAAAATTTCTGTTCTGAGAGAGTTATAATCTCATTGGGAGTAAAATCTGTGTTTTGTGTTTAACATTCCTCACTGCAGTTAACTCCCTGATGTGCACAAAATAGCTCCAATGTGCTGAGTGTTTAGAGTGTCTTACAGAAAAATAATCTCTAAAATACAACCCTGTAATTAGGTATTTTTTTTAAGATGAGAAACCTGAGGCTCAAAAAGGTTAAATAATTTTGTTAAAGATTTTATTTATTTGACAGACAGAGATCACAAGTAGGCAGAGAGGCAGGCAGAGAGAGGAGGAAGCAGGCTCCCCGCTGAGCAGAAAGCCCGATGTGGGGCTTGATTCCAGGACCCTGGGATCATGACCTGAGCTGAAGGCAGAGGCTTTAACCCACTGAGCCATCCAGGTGCCCCAAGGCTAAATAATTTATATGACTTATATTTTAATAGACATTTGATGATGCTTGCTAACTTGAATTTATTACTTTATCTTGATTTAGAAAGAAAAATATCATGATATATGCATTAATGATATATGCATTTATATAATGCATACATTATCACACATACTTTCACAAAATAAACACAGGTATATTCGATAGCATATGAGCAAACACAAGCTAATATTTGTATCAACTCCTGATATGTAAGTCCCTATGCCACATTCATAAAGAATTATTCTTCCTTTCCTGAATCTTCCATACATTCTTACCCTTCTTTGTTTTTGCAAATGCAACTTGCTAAGGCTGAAGATAAGAAAAGAATTTTGTAGAAAAGGGGTTTTCAAAGGATATGAAAGAAGATAATAAAGCTGACATGAAAGAAAAGCAGGAGAAACAGAAGATTTAGTAGCACATTTAAGACATTAAATTTTATTCCAAATGTAACTAGAAATGATTAAAGGGCTTAAGCAAAAAATAAATTAATCTGATTTGAATTTTAAAATATCTCTTTACTGGTAGAGAATGAACTGATGAAGTTTGGATCAAAATTAAAAGTGAGGGTAGGAAAGACTTTCATGGTGCATAAATGTTCTCTAATGGTATCACTAGTAGGTAGTAAGAGACGATCACTACTGGGCTACTCAAAACTATCAAGTTATAACAGTAGGGAGGAGTCCTGAATAAGAGAAAATCATGTTTTAAAAAATAATGGTGTGGGTCAATTTTCACATAAACACACAAATACCAAAGATAGGTAGAAAAGAAAAAAAAAAAAAACTTAGGTCAGTACTGTTTTTTTCCATGGAGGTATCCCACTCAAAATACTTAGCCTTTTTTTTTTAAAGATTTTATTTATTTATTTGTCAGAGACAGAGACAGAGAGAGTACAAGCAGGGAGAGTGGCAGGAAGAGGGACAAGCAGGCAACGTGCTGAGCTAAGAGCCCAATGCAGGACTCCATCCTAAGACCCCAGGATCATGAAATGAGCCAAAGTCAGATGCTTAACTGACTGAGCCACCCAGGCATCCCTGAAACTTTTTCAAAACTTATTAAGTGACTGATATCCAGCTAGGCTATCATTGAAAATAGAAGGAGAGATTAAAAGCTTCCAGGACAAACAAAAACTGAAAGAATTTGCAAACACCAAACCAGCTCTACAGGAAATACTGAAAGGGGTCCTCTAAGCAAAGAGAGAGCCTACAAGTGGTAGATCAGAAAGGAACAGAGACAATATACAGTAACAGTCACCTTACAGGCAATACAATGGCACTAAAATCATATCTCTCAATAGTTACCCTGAATGTTAATGGGCTAAATGCCCCAATCAAAAGACACAGGGTATCAGAATGGATAAAAAAACAAAACCCATCTATATGTTGCCTCCAAGAAACCCATTTTAAACCCGAAGACACCTCCAGACTTAAAGTGAGGGGGTGGAAAAGAATTTACCATGCTAATGGACATCAGAAAAAAGCAGGAGTGGCAATCCTTATATCAGATCACTTAGATTTTAAGCCAAAGACTATAATAAGAGATGAGGAAGGACACTATATCATACTCAAAGGGTCTGTCCAACAAGAAGATCTAACAATTTTAAATATCTATGCCCCCAATGTGGGAGCAGCCAACTATATAAACCAATTAATAACAAAATCAAAGAAACACATCAACAATAATACAATAATAGTAGGGGACTTTAACACTCCCCTCACTGAAATGGACAGATCATCCAAGCAAAAGATCAACAGGGAAATAAAGGCCTTAAATGATACACTGGATGAGATGGACATCACAGATATATTCAGAACATTTCATCCCAAAGCAACAGAATACACATTCTTCTCTAGTGCACATGGAACATTCTCCAGGATAGATCACATCCTTGGTCCTAAATCAGGACTCAACCAGTATCAAAAGATTGGGATCATTCCCTGCATATTTTCAGACCACAATGCTCTGAAGCAAGAACTCAACCACAAGAGGAAGTTTGGAAAGAACACAAATACATGGAGACTAAACAGCATCCTTCTAAAGAATGAATGGGTCAACCGGGAAATTAAAGAAGAATTGAAAAAAATCATGGAAACAAATGATAATGAAAACACAACAGTTCAAAATCTGTGGGACACAACAAAGGCAGTCCTGAGAGGAAAATATATAGCGGTACAAGCTTTTCTCAAGAAACAAGAAAGGTCTCAGGTACACAACCTAACCCTACACCTAAAGGAGCTGGAGAAAGAACAAGAAAGAAACCCTAAGCCCAGCAGGAGAAGAGAAATCATAAAGATCAGAGCAGAAATCAATGAAATAGAAACCAAAAAAACAATAGAACAAATCAACCAAACTAGGAGCTGGTTCTTTGAAAGAATTAATAAAATTGATAAACCCTTGGCCAGACTTATCAAAAAGAAAAGAGAAAGGACCCAAATAAATAAAATCATGAATGAAAGAGGAGAGATCACAACTAACACCAAAGAAATACAAACTATTATAAGAACATACTATGAGCAACTCTACGCCAACAAATTTGACAATCTGGAAGAAATGGATGCATTCCTAGAAACATATAAACTACCAAAATTGAACCAGGAAGAAATAGAAAGCCTGAACAGACCCATAACCAGTAAGGAGATTGAAACAGTCATTAAAAATCTCCAAACAAACAAAAGCCCAGGGCCAGATGGCTTCCCGGGGGAATTCTACCAAACATTTAAAGAAGAACTAATTCCTATTCTCCTGAAACTGTTCCAAAAAATAGAAATGGAAGGAAAACTCCCAAACTCATTTTATGAGGCTAGCATCACCTTGATCCCAAAACCAGACAAGGATCCCATCAAAAAAGAGAGCTATAGACCAATATCCTTGATGAACACAGATGCAAAAATTCTCACCAAAGTACTAGCCAATAGGATTCAACAGTACATTAAAAGGATTATTCACCACGACCAAGTGGGATTTATCCCAGGGCTGCAAGGTTGGTTCAACATCCGCAAATCAGTCAATGTGATACAACAGATCAATAAAAGAAAGAACAAGAACCATATGATACTCTCAATAGATGCTGAAAAAGCATTTGACAAAGTACAGCATCCCTTCCTGATCAAAACCCTTCAAAGTGTAGGGATAGAGGGCACATACCTCAATATCATCAAAGCCATCTATGAAAAACCAACTGCAAATATCATTCTCAATGGAGAAAAACTGAAAGCTTTTCCACTAATGTCAGGAACACGGCAGGGATGTCCATTATCACCACTGCTATTCAACATAGTACTAGAAGTCCTAGCCTCAGCAATCAGACAACAAAAGGAAATTAAAGGCATCCAAATCGGCAAAGAAGTAGTCAAATTATCACTCTTCGCAGATGATATGATACTCTATGTGGAAAACCCAAAAGACTCCACTCCAAAACTGCTAGAACTTATACAGGAATTCAGTAAAGTGTCAGGATATAAGATCAATGCACAGAAATCAGTTGCATTTCTCTACACCAACAACAAGACAGAAGAAAGAGAAATTAAGGAGTCAATCCCATTTACAATTGCACCCCAAACCATAAGATACCTAGGAATAAACCTAACCAAAGAGGCTAAGAATCTATACTCAGAAAACTATAAAGTACTCATGAAAGAAATTGAGGAAGACACAAAGAAATGGAAAAATGTTCCATGCTCCTGGATTGGAAGAATAAATATTGTGAAAATATCTATGCTACCTAAAGCAATCTACACATTTAATGCAATTCCTATCAAAGTACCATCCATCTTTTTCAAAGAAATGGAACAAATAATTTTAAAATTTATATGGAACCAGAAAAGACCTCGAATAGCCAAAGGGATATTGAAAAACAAAGCCAAAGTTGGTGGCATCACAATTCCAGACTTCAAGCTTTATTACAAAGCTGTCATCATCAAGACAGCGTGGTACTGGCACAAAAACAGACACATAGACCAATGGAACAGAATAGAGAGCCCAGAAATAGACCCTCAACTCTATGGTCAACTAATCTTCGACAAAGCAGGAAAGAATGTCCAATGGAAAAAAGACAGCCTCTTCAATAAATGGTGTTGGGAAAATTGGACAGCCACGTGCAGAAAAATGAAATTGGACCATTTCCTTACACCACACACAAAAATAGACTCAAAATGGATTAAGGACCTCAGTGTGAGAAAGGAATCCATCAAAATCCTTGAGGAGAACACAGGCAGCAACCTCTTCGACCTCAGCCGCAGCAACATCTTCCTAGGAACATCGCCAAAGGCAAGGGAAGCAAGGGCAAAAATGAATTTTTGGGATTTCATCAAAATCAAAAGCTTTTGCACAGCAAAGGAAACAGTTAACAAAATCAAAAGACAACTGACAGAATGGGAGAAGATATTTGCAAATGACATATCAGATAAAGGACTAGTGTCCAAAATCTATAAAGAACTTAACAAACTCAACACCCAAAGAACAAATAATCCAATCAAGAAATGGGCAGAGGACATGAACAGACGTTTCTGCAAAGAAGACATCCAGATGGCCAACAGACACATGAAAAAGTGCTCCATATCACTCGGCATCAGGGAAATACAAATCAAAACCACAATGAGATATCACCTCACACCAGTCAGAATGGCTAAAATCAACAAGTCAGGAAATGACAGATGCTGGCGAGGATGCAGAGAAAGGGGAACCCTCCTACACTGTTGGTGGGAATGCAAGCTGGTGCAACCCCTCTGGAAAACAGCATGGAGGTTCCTCAAAATGTTGAAAATAGAACTGCCCTATGACCCAGCAATTGCACTACTGGGAATTTACCCTAAAGATACAAACGTAGTGATCCAAAGGGGCACGTGCACCCGAATGTTTATAGCAGCAATGTCCACAATAGCCAAACTATGGAAAGAACCTAGATGTCCATCAACAGATGAATGGATCAAGAAGAGGTGGTATATATACACAATGGAATACTATGCAGCCATCAAAAGAAACGAAATCTTGCCATTTGCGACAACATGGATGGAACTAGAGCGTATCATGCTTAGCGAAATAAGTCAAGTGGAGAAAGACAACTATCATATGATCTCCCTGATATGAGGAAGTGGTGATGCAACATGGGATTTAAGTGGGTAGGAGAAGAATCCATGAAACAAGATGGGATAGGGAGGGAGACAAACCATAAGTGACTCTTAATCTCACGAAACAAACTGTGGGTTGCTGGAGGGAGGGGGGTTGGGAGAAGGGGGGTAGAGTTATGGACATTGGGGAGGGTATGTGCTTTGGGGTAAATTGGAAGGGGAGATGAACCATGAGAGACTATGGACTCTGAAAAACAATCTGAGGGGTTTGAAGTGGTGGGGGGGGTGGGAGGTTGGGGTACCAGGTGGTGGGTATTATAGAGGGCACAGCTTGCATGGAGCACTGGGTGTGGTGAAAAAATAATGAATACTGTTTTTCTGAAAATAAATAAATTGGAAAAAAAATCGTAAGCAAAGAAGATTTTAAAAATATTATTGGTGAGTTTTCTTTCATTAAAGCCAAGAAAGTAAAGTTGTAACAAATTCGTTATTGATATAAAATATTTAAACTTAAAAAAAAAAACAAAACTTATAAGTGACTGAATTTTCAGATCTTCTTTTACAAAACTACAGCAGGATTCACCTGATTAAAGAGAGAAGGAGTAAACTAACATTTAATCTATAGTTCTGTTTGAATAGGTTCACTCTGCAACTGATGTATGTTTATAGAGATTAAAAAGAATTTGGACAAGCCCTCACAGTGTGTCTAATTTTCTGTTAAGCTTTATAAGTAGTGAAAGAACATGTCCAAAAGGATCAAAATATACTTTAATTTTATCTCATACACTTTTTAAAAGTTCCAATTATTCTTTTCCTGAACACAATACAAAATAGTAACAATAAATGAAAGAAAAAAATATTAAGAGTAAGAATGTGTGATCTGAATAGAGAATCCTAGACAGAGTCAGTTTATATAAATCCACATGAGAAGATTCAAGGAAACCAGAGCAAAATAGACAAGTAAAACACCCTTCACTGATCATTTTTTTTGTTTAAAAGATTATTTGTGAAAGGGCATAGATTGAAAACAACAGATGGAACTAAAAAACAACAAACTTTAAGGAAGCAATTAGGTATATTTCAAGAAAAAAACATGGAGCTCCTGGGTGGCTCAGTTGATTGAGCATCCAACACTTGATTTTGGCTCAGCATGATATCAGGGTCGTGAGATGGAGCCCTGCATTGGGCTCCATGCTGGGTGTGGATCATGCTTAAGTCAAGCAGAGAGTCAATTATCATATGGTTTCACTTATTTGTGGAGCATAACAAATATCATGGAGGACAAGGGGTGTTAGAGAGGAGAAGGGAGTTGGGGTAAATTGGAAGGGGAGGTGAATCATGAGAGACTATGGACTCTGAAAAACAATCTGAGGGGTTTGAAGTGGCGGGGAGGTGGGAGGTTGGGGTACTAGGTGGTGGGTATTATAGAGGGCACAGATTGTATGGAGCACTGGGTGTGGTGAAAAAATAATGAATACTGTTTTTCTGAAAATAAATAAATTAATTTAAAAAAAGATTTCTCTCTTCTTATTTTTCTACCCCTCCCCACCACTCTCTCCCTCTCAAGGAAAAAAGAGAGAGAGAGAGAGAGAGAGAGAGAGAGAACATGACTGTGGATGCTTTAGTTAAGCCCAGAAAATGCATAAAGATTTTAGTAAAGTTATGTCTACACTATATTCCCTTCAACAAGTTTCTTCAAGCCTCAGGTGAAGGGAAAACAACTTAAGAAATTGTGAAGTAGGCAAAACTGGCTTTCAGCATGCCCTAATGTATCAGTTACATATTGCTATGACACCCTGTAACAAAAACAAAATCTTGGTTGCATACAACTCTATGCATTTATTTTTCTATGCATCAATGGGTAAGTTAGAGATCACCTGATTTAGGCTGCTGGACTTAGCTAGAACAGATCTGCTCCAAGTAACTCTCTTTCTATTTGTTGAAATGATAGCCTAGCTCAGAAATATCCTCATGGCAATGGCAGAAGCACAAGACTAAAGGCAAACAAGCAAACAAACAAAAAAAACCCTACAAAGCCCTCTAAGACCAAGGCTCAGACCAGGCAAAATGTTACTTTTACTGCATTCTGCTGGCCAATGAAAGTCACATCAACAAACCCAAAAATCAAAGGATAGGAAAAGATATTCCATCCCTTGAGTAGGGATAAGCAAGAGTAAGTAAATATTTCTGAACAATAATATAATCTACCACACCCCCTTTCTTTTTTTCTTTGCTTCTCTTCTGTCAGCCCCTTTCTTTAGCTCTGGGGGAAAATGCAATTAATAAAAATTAAATCACAGTAAAGGACTTGACATAATCCCCACTGGAGAAATATGTCTATTTTGAAGAAACAAACATAGGATAGGTGTAATCACTGATGGTGTCATTTCAAGCATCTTCTGGGTGTTGTACTTCTGGAGAGGGCCTTTATACATGAGAGCATATTGAACCATAGACAGATGAGCCCTAAACACCAGGTAAGTTTTTTTATTTTCCTCTCGATATCACTTCTGGATTATATTATTTGAATAAGCCTCCCTTTCTCTGTTTTTGCTTCAGAAACACTCGAACTCTTCTGCAACCACAGGAGCAAATAAAATGATGTGCTCACTATAGCTGGCAAGCCACCAAATTCTTAGGCTTTACTGGCTTGGTGAATTGTTAGTATTTTAATAAGAGAAGACCATAGCATCATAATTATAAAATAATCCAAAGCCTAGTCTACTGAAACTGCAACATTATCATTTTCATTTTTGTTCTTTATTAGCTATGAGAATTCAAATTTCCAAAGACCTCTGGGCTCTTTAACACACATGCCATACTCACGAAGAGCTGCAAACTGCCAGGGATTCTGTTTAACATGTCTTACTGAGATATGAGACCAATGTCTTATTTTATTCTTCATTTGGGCAATTTAATTTCTGTGTCATACCTACAAAATTTATTCAAGTACTACCAAATAAACAGATATGTCCAGAATTAAATTATTTCTTTAAGAACCATACAGGATTCTGAATTCCCTGTTCAATCCACCCCTCCCCACAGCCTGTGCACATTTTCTATAAGGTTTACTTCCATATCACCACTTGACAGAAACACACAATCTCTCTTTTCTTTCTCTCCATCACTGACCATCAGGTCTCGTTACATTTTTTAAGACAATTCTCTGATACAATCCCTATTTCACAGATGAAAAGTACTAGGGTTTTGAATGAGTGAATAACTTATCCAGAATGTATCCTTATTAGTTTTTATAGTTGATATTTTAAATGTCTAGAAGTTTAACTCAAAAATCGATCCTTTCTCTACAAAGCAGATTTCCATAAACTCATTCAAAGAGGGTAGTAGATGGTGGTGTCAATTATTATATGTATAGTGGAAAGCCATAGCATTAATAGTAATTATCGTAACTTATCAAGCACTGTTCTTTGTCAGGCATAATGCTAAATGCTTCAAATAAATTCCCATTTTCTTCTCCCAACAATTCTATCACTTATGTCTTATTGTCTTCTTTGGATGACAAGGAAACAAGCACAGAGCTCTCAAGTTATTCCCTCAAAAGCATACTGCTAGCTTTGAACCCAGAGCTTTAACTCTTAACAACTACGTTACAGAACCATGTGTCATCCCAGAACCATGTATGATGATGGATCAGAAATAAGGTGAAGGACCAGAATGTCATCTTTGATCTGCAGACTACACAGCTGGGCCACACTTCACTTCAGGAATACTTTATATACTAATGTTCAGTGGTAGAAATTAGAGCAGAAAGTTATCAGATAAGAAAAGTCAGTCCAAGGCATCAACAATGAAAACATAACAAATAGTATGGAGGACATGGGGAGATAGAGAGGAGAAGGGAGTTGGGGGAAATTGGAAGGGGAGGTGAACCATGAGAGACTATGGACTCTGAAAAACAATCTGAGGGTTTTGAAGGGGCGGGGGGGTGGCAGGTCGGGGTACCAGGTGGTGGGTATTATAGAAGGCACAGATTGCATGGAGCACTGGGTGTGGTGCAAAAATAATGAATAGTGTTATGCTGAAAATAAATAAAAAATAAATTTAAAAAAATCACTAGGCAGGGATGGATCTCAAGGCATGGGAATCCCATAACAAGTGATAATATCAGGCTGCAGGACAAAAGAGAAGGTCCTGCCATCTGGTCTTCACCCATTCCTCTCTCAGGACTCATAAAACCTTGACATCCTGGACACAGTCATAGCAGCTGGGAATTGTCTGGGAAACAATATATGCATGCTTCGTTGATTAATCTTGCTCCCTATTAAGCAATGAAGAGAAAAAAGTCACATAAAATGTACAAGGGAAAAAAAAAGGAAAACTGAATAATCAATATAGTGAGGAGAGAAAACCAAGGACAGAGTGTCATAAAACTAAATTTCAGCCCTGAGATGGGCTAATAGAAACCTTTGGCCTGGTCATTTATCCTTCCAGACCCTCAGTTTCCAGATCTTTAAAATGGAGAAGAGAGAGGTGGAAGGTAGTCAAATGTCATTCAATTTTCTTTCCAGCTTTCATTTTCTATGTTTTTGAATTTTTTTCAGAATTTCTGTTAAAAAAAGACATTATTCTCTCATACCTCGTTAAAAAAAAAGACATGAAAATGAACTTTAACCTTGTAGGTATGCAGCTCCATGTTTCATCATATTTGTCAAGTCATGCAACAATTTAATTAGCTACTTTCAGCAGTTTTATGCTAGGACTTTTGACTCTGCCCATGTATACACTGAGACTTACTGTAGTAATAGAGGTACTTAGAATTTCTTCAAGTAAATTCTGTTATTTCAAAAGGTCCAAATTCAAATTTTAAAACATGTAATTGTGTGATAATAAAAAGAAGCCTCTTTTGTGTTTTTGTTATTTGTGTTATTTATTTTAAGCATGAACAGTCAATTAGATTTTCAACCTACATTTTTTTGTCCCCTATTACCTAGGATTTCCCTGTCTTCTAAGATGAGCAAACACTATAATCAGTTTCCCTCAGGCTTGAAATTATCAGTGCTATAACTTGAGTTCAGATGGTATCTTCCTTCCAAATCCTTGCTTCAGTTATTTGCCATGAAAAATTACTTTTGGGGGCTGAAATCTCTTACTTGCTGTTATCCCAGAAGTGAATTATTTTAAGGAATTTAACTAATACACATCCCAAAAAGGTTTATGGGCCTGCCAAATGTCATTTTAAATAAACAGAACAATTCCCCTCCAATATCTTCTGTGATACATAGGTGAGGAAAGAGAAAATCTCAAATTATTAGGCACTTATTATTTTCATTAAAATAAAAGTTTCCCCTTTTCTTTAATTTTCTATAAATTTCTCCTTCCATCATACGTGTAACTTTTTGAAACTAGCACAACACTAGATTTGTTGACTGTGTGAGGAGCTGATAATACTGTTCTTTCATGCCATGCAACAATGGAGATAAAACTCAGAGAAATTGTTCCATAGAAACTGTGCTTCAGCAAATTTAATAGGTTATATTTTTTGCAATTAAAAAAGAAAGATGGTTACTGTTGAACTTCAATTTAGATTTTCTGTATTATACATACTGATAATATATGAGCATAATATTCTTCATAGCAATTAGTCATGAACTAAAAACACTTCTCAATCCTTTGGGAACCATAACAGACACTGAATTTAGAAACAGAAATTCCCCTTATTGTTATAACTTCTAAGTCTCCTATAAGAAGTCATTTTTACACCCATTAAGAAAGTCATTGACATGTTTTTTTGCTTGTATAGTTGCACGAAAAAATAAAATTAATACTAAGAAAATATGTATGCATTCTGGAAGATAGAGGGAAAAATGAACCACAAAAGACACACCAAATAAATTATTTTTTATTATTTACTGTTGATACTGTGAACTAGGTATATGTTTTCCCATTTATAGCCATAAAAGCCAGGTTATCTAATGAACCTGTTTTGTTTAAGTAGAACTCAGAATTACAGAATTTTAGAATGCTAGAACTGGAAGGAATATCCAACCCAAACTCCTGGTCTTATTACTGAGGAAACCAAGTAGACTGATTAAATGAATTGTCCCAGAGTCCACTGATATTTTATATTTATATTCAAATCACAAACCTGCTTACCCAAGTGAAGCTATGGTGCAAGTCTTCCACAAAAGAATATGCATATTTCATAATGTATTAATCCTAACAAACCTTTAGTGGGAGACACAAAGCAATGCATTGTTCATGGTTGGGGGAATGGATTTGTTCTTAATTTAAATAACTTTACTCCTTTTGATTTTCCTTCTCCTTTAGAATCCAATACAAAGTTCATTCATCCAATATTTATTAAGCATTTACTATGTACCAGGCTATATTCTAGACAACAGAGATGAACAAGATTCATGGTGTTCATCATATTCAAGTATGCAAATGGATATGTTTGAATTACTGATTTCCATTTTTTGGAAAATCATTCATATTCTTTTCCCATTTCGCCTTCTAGAAATTTTAAATTTCCTTTGTTACGCTCAAGCTGTTCACTACAAAATGTAAGAGATCATTGTCATTAACAGGTATACCAATACTATGTTTAAGGAAAAATAAAAACTAATTTGACCACTGTAGACAAAATAAACCTTTCAAGCCTCTGTTTTAATATCCCCAGTAATTTAGACTGCTTTGATTAACCAAAAGTTTTTCCTTAAACATGTTAGATAATGATACTATTAGTAATCCTATGGGATAATAATTACCATTTCTATAGAGATTTACAATTCACCAATTACCTGAAGATACAATAAATAAAAATAACTTACAATTACAGTTTAAATATCAATGGCAGTGGGTGTTTTTGGTGCTCTGGACTTTAATTCCTCCCCTTACCCTTGAGAATCAGATTATATATTAATTTGCACTATTGTTGGGCTTTTTCTTTATCTCAAATAAATCTGAAAAATAAGCAGGCCATTTGATGCTACTTTTTAGTGAAAGAAACTGAGGCTCAGATAATCTGCCCAATTTGGGAAGTGATAGTGCTCTGATTCCATATTATATTTCTAGAGATAAATAATATTTTCATTCAAGTTAGTCTTTTCCAATATTTCCCCAAGCTTAAAAATTACTAACTTAATGTAAATTTGTTTAACTTTTTTTAAAGATTTTATTTATTTATTTGACAAATAGATCACAAGTAGGCAGAGAGGCAGACAGAGAGAGAGGGGGAAGCAGGCTCCCTGCTGAGCAGAGAGCCTGATTCGGGGCTTGATCCCAGGACCCTGAGATCAGGGCCTGAGCAGAAGGCAGAGGCTTAACCCACTGAGCCACCCAGGTGCCCCAAATTTGTCTAACTTTTTAAAGGGCCTTTTGAGTCTTTAAACCATTTTTATCAGCTTTGTTGAATGTTATAAGCCCTACAGTATTTTCCTCAATTCTGTATTATGATTTATAAGGCAAGAAATGAATGCATACATATGTAATATATGGTTATCTACTTTTCCAATCTTTTTTCCTTGATGCTTCTTATTCTTATGCCTATAGAAACAATTAAAAAAGAAATATATATCCACATAAAAATTTTGTCTTTCTCATACATGTATATTTTTCCAAAATGAAACTTTTTTTTCAAAGATTTTATTTATTTATTTGACAGAGAGAGATCACAAGTAGGCAGAGAGGCAGGCAGAGAGAGAGGAGGAAGCAGGTTCCCTGCTGAGCAGAGAGCCTGATGTGGGGCTCGATCCCAGGACCCTGAGATCATGACCTGAGCTGAAGGCAGAGGCTTTAACCCACTGAGCCACCCAGGCGCCCCCCAAAATGAAACTTCTATTTCTTAAAGCACTCTGAACATTACCTTTTTCTTAAGACAGAATTGAATATAAATGATCATTGTATTGATTAATGGATAGTTTTCATTCATAGGCAGAAAAGTCTACTTTGTTCTGTAGAAAGCACCTATGCCCTTTCTTATGACTTAGCCATTAAAAACTACATTGCACATGGTATGAAAAAAGAATAAAAACATGTAAAGTTATTTCTTCCCTGTGAGGTAAAGAAAATACATCTGTCATTTAACATATATTCATGATTACTCCTGCATTCCCTATTTAGATATTTGGAAACTTAAGGATTTCTAGAAGAGCAAGGAATAATCTAGGATTGAAAGTGATTAGTAGTGTCTGATGATCTGCAGATGAAGAGTGGGTGATGATGAGACTAGAGAGAGAGCAGATGTCATGGAGGTCCCTGTTTATCTTTCTGAAAAGTCTGACTTCCAGCTTTAATATTAATTTAGGAAACACATCAAGGAGGGGAAGTAGTCATGCATTTATGTATATTTGAATATATCTACAGAAACACAAAGGATATTAAAGAAACTTACAACATTGGTAATCTGGAGTAGAGAAGATATCAAATTTCCTTATAAATCTTTGTATTACTTTATTTGTTACAGCAAGCATGCATTATTCATTATGTTTAAAATAAATAAATTACAAAAGCCTAAGAAAATATAATTGTACACAATGTATAAAATAGGATGATTTCTTACTAAAACATAGAAAAGTTGGTAAAGGCACACTACTCATTGAGAAAAGGCTAATAGTCTAAATATGTTCCTTAGAGAAAATCTATTTATTTATTTATTTAAAATATTTTATTTATTTATTTGACAGAGAGATAGAAGAACACAAGTAGGCAGAGTGTCAGGGAGAGGGAGAGGAAGAAGCAGGCTCTCCGTTGAGCAGGGATCCCCAAGTGGGGCTCAATCCCAGGACCCTGGGATCATGACCCTGAGCTGAAGGCAGACCCTTAACCAAATGAGCCACCAAGCACCCTGAGAAAAATAATTTAAGTAAAGTAAATGTTTGACTTTTGAAGGAAAAAATTAATTGGAGAAAAACATTAAAAAGCCCAGAATATTTAAATAAAAAATTAACAAATTAGAAATGAAAAATCAATTATAATACAACATATAGAACCCTTATTTTCCTAAAATATTTCATGCATAAAATATTGACAAATTAAATAATGATAGAAAACACTGATAAATAAAATTTGAAACAAAAAACGAAAACCCTATAAAACTGTTTAAAAATATAGAGACAGAATGCATGCATTCTACAATCTGAAAAAAATAATTATGGGAAATATAAATCATCTAAATAGACATAAGTAGACCCAAACTGAGCAAACAAATTAGCATAAAAGAAACATCAAAATTTTCTAATTGGTTCTAAGTAAAGATTATGTGTTTTCTGTTATGATAACTCTTGTACAAAAATATTTAGTTTCTTTGTTCCAAGTTTTTATTTAAATTCTAGTTAGTTAACATATAGTGTAATACTAGTTTCAAGAGTAGAATTTAGTGACTCATCACTTACATATAACACCCAGTGCTCATCACAAGTACTCTCCTTAATACCCATCACCCATTTAGCCCATACCCCGACATTCCCTCCAGCAACCCTCAGTTTTTTCTCTATAGTTAAGAGTCTTAAACCATTTAGTCTTATGGAAAATAATGGAAAGCCAAGCAATTTATTTTTTTAAGATTTATTTATTTACTTAAGAGACGAGAAAATGGGGGGAGAGGAAGAGGAAGAGGGAGTAAAATCTCAGACTCCCCACTGAGCATGGAGCCTAACACCAGGGCTTGATGCCAGGACCCTGAGATCTTGACCTGACCAGAAATCAAGAGTCAGACGTTTAACCAACTGAGCCACCCAGGTACCCCTCAAGCAATTTATTTTTGAATGTAACACAGTTAGACTGTCAATAATTGGCAAAGGTAATAGACATGTATAAGTTCATGTGCACACACATATACACACATCTACATAAAGCCATGGTTCCATGACAGTCCAACCTCAAGTAAATCAAAATAAGAATACCTGATTTCATGAAAACAAATCCAATTGTTCATTACATAATTTATCTACTGAAAAAAAGAGCTATATCAGGAATGAAAGAATAGCTTAATATTAAGAATTTTATGAATATTAACACTGAAAATAAATAAAAATAAATATAAAATGCTCTTAAAAAAGAATTTTATGAATATAAAATAAGAACACCTCTGTATGATGATAAATAATGTCGAACTACTTGGCAAATAACATTTCACAGTGGGGGAGGGGCAATGAGCAAAAGTGTCCAAATATGATCCTGCGAGCTCACTTCATTTGTTAGACAGTGAGTTGGCTGGGATCTGAGGTACTCTCTTCTCTCTGGGGAAGAGATGCATTTTCACTCAACTTCTCCAAGATGAGTTCCTACTACTGCAAGGAAGGACAAGACAACTGTTACGAGCCTCAGTGTCTACAGAGGTAGGACAGCTAGCTTTTCCAGACAACCTTAATGCCCTTGGTACCACAACAATCTGTTCCCACACTGATGAGTTTTTTCTCATATGAACCACCTAAAAAGGAAAAACAAGAAGCAGGCAATGTTCCTCCACTTGACCCTGGCATACCTCTTTGTGGAATGGTGGGAATATCAAGACATTTATGCCTTCTCTTGAGTACCCTTGCCTTGTAGGTTTCCCCAATAAAACTTGTCCCTTAATCTATTCCTTGTGATACTGCACATTTTCCCCTGACCACCAAATAGCATGTGACAAATATTTCAAATACTGTCTATTAAAATATGAAACAAAAAAACCCAACAACAATAAACCTAAAAAACCAAAAGTAGCATGCTTTCTAATGCAAAGAAAATAATAAGAAAAAAAAAACACAACAACATATACATTAGTTTGGGTCCTTTGAGAAACAGATGCCAAAATGGGATTAGATGTCCACAAGATTTATTGGGGGAAACACCTATGAAGGAAAAATGGGAGAGAGCTACAGGGGACTGGGTGAGAGGTCACACTGTGAGGCAGGTCAAAATCCCATGGAAGAGAAAAAAAAGGAGATAAATTTGGGCAGGAAATACATTAGACTGTGATTCTAAGAAAGTTATGGCAAAGTTTATGAGGAGTCCTTGAGCCCAAATCAGCTGTCAGAGGAACCCTGTTTCCCAAATGGTGCTGGTTTAGTATTCTCCATGCTCAGTCATTGATGGGGAGCAGCTCATGGGAAGTGTGGCCTTGGTGCCAATACCATGATGGACTTCAGAAGGCAATAACTGGGACCTCTGTAGTCAGAGACCTGAGAGGCTTATTCTCATGGCTGCCACAATATAGTTTTTAAATAACAGAAAAACATAATTCATAGATATGCTTGGAAACCCCAAAAAGATTAACAGCGAAATATTTATTATTTAAAAGATGGTTTAAGGGGTGCCTGGGTGACTCAGTGGGTTAAGCCTCTGGCGTCAGCTTGGGTCATGATCTCGGGGTCCTAGGATCGAGCTCCATATCGGGCTCTCTGCTCAGCAGGGAGCCTGCTTCCCCTCTCTCTCTGCCTGGCTCTCTGCTTACTTGTGATCTCTGTCTGTCAAATAAATAAATAAAATCTTTATAAAAAAATAGATGGCTTAAAACTCATCTGCAGGCTGGTGATGTATTGGAATTTGGATGAAATTGCTTTGCAGCTAAGAACACTCTATGTGCCATAAGGTGTGATACAGCAAAAAGTTTATTTGTGCATGATAGCATATACCCAAGAATAACAATAATAAAACAAGCACCACATATAAGCCTCCAAAATCTCATGGCAATCTGTCCAGCTTTCATATGCTACGCTAATATGTAGAAAAATGGAGAGTGTTTTAGATAGATCATATCATAGCAGTTTTAAAATAGCAAAATATTAAAAATAATATCTAACAAAAATATAAAAAACTTGTCTTTGCATATATGTAATGAAATATTACAGTTATTTAGTAAATCATTCCAAAGAATTTGTGTTAAAATGGCAAAATTTTTATAGTAAGTGAAATTTAGTAGTATATAAATGTTTCTGAATTGTGATCCCAGTTATACATATGCATATATGTACACACACACAGAAAAGTAAATGCAAGGGAACAAACATAAGCATTCGTGTATAATTTCTGAGGGTTGAATTGGGAATAATTCGATGTTTATCTTTTATGCTATTTTGCTCTTTCCAGATTTTTCCATTATGCATGAAGTGTAATACCAGAAAATAATTTTGTAAAATAATTTAAAATCTGTAAAGTATTATAGTAGGGATATGGTCATCATTGATGCTGTTTTTCAAATATTTCTGGTCTCCCCCTTCCAAGCACATGGTAGGAATTCACTTCTTGGTGACCTCATGGTTAGGCCAAAATAGGGAGCTGAGAGCAATAGCATGATGTGTCATTTCCAGGATGGCACATTTAATTGCTGATGTAACATACTCTCTGCTGGGATAACCAGAAACATTGAAACTGATAGCTGCTTCATCAGCCTGAATACCTGAGACTACATGAGCAAAGCTTCTCTGCCAACCTATGATTGCCATGTAGTACGGGTGAGAGATAAGCCTGTGTTTCTTAAAGCACTGAGATACACAAATTGTTGTTTCTTTAACATAACCTAGTCCATTATGTCTTACATAAAACTGAGTCTTAGGAACGGGGTACTGCTATAATGAAAACATCAAATATGAGACATTAGGTTTAGGACTAGGTGGCAGACAGGGAGAAAACTGTTACAGTCAGGTGCCTACAATTAGGACAGAGAGAAACAGAGGGACCTCAAAAATAACAATGGAAAAGGGTGCCTGGGTGTTTCAGTGGGTTAAGCCTCTGCCTTCAGCTTAGGTCATGGTTTCTGGGGCTCTCTGCTCAGCGGGGAGCCTGCTTTCCCCCTCTTTCTGCCTGCCTCTCTGTCTACTTGTGATTGATCTCTCTCTCTCTCTTTCTCTCTCTCTCTGTCAAATAGATAAATAAATCTTTAAAAAAAAAACTATGGATACTATTTCTGTGATATTCTTGCCAAAAATAAGTAACTTCAATCTAATCATGAGAAAACATGAGACAAGAAACATTCTACAGACTACCTGGGCAATACTCTTCAAAAGTGTCAAGGTCATGAGAGAAAAAAAAAGAATGAAAAACTGTCATAGATTAAGGGAGACTAAGAAGATAAGACACTCAATACAACATGGGATCCTGGAAAAGAAGAAAGACATTAGTGAGAAAAGTGAGGAAGTTTGAATTATGTCTGTAATATAGTTAATATTGTTAATTTCCTGATTTTGATAACTATACTATTTTTATGTAAAATATTAATATTAGGGGGAGCTGGATGAAACATATATGTGAACTCTCTATATAATTTTGCAACTTTTCTGTAAATATAAATTACTTTAAAATAAAAAGTTGAAGAAAAAGATGTAATGGGAGGAAGGCTTAGTAGTTTTGTCAAAAACATTATTCAAAGGTGAGTAAAGAATACGTCATGCAATTCTTTGTGAGTGTATGTTTATACAGGGAAGAGATGGAATAGAATAGAAAGTAACCACAGAGAGGAGTCAAGATGGCGGAGAAGTAGCAGGCTGAGACTACTTCAGCTAGCAGGAGATCAGCTAGAGAGCTTATCTAAAGATTGCAAACACCTGCAAATCCATCGGCAGATCGAAGAGAAGAAGAACAGCAATTCTAGAAACCGAAAAACAACCACTTTCTGAAAGGTAGGACTGGCGGAGAAGTGAATCCAAAGCGACGGGAAGATAGACCCCGGGGGGAGGGGCCGGCTCCCGGCAAGCGGCGGAGCAGCGGAGCACAAAATCGGGACTTTTAAAAGTCTGTTCCGCTGAGGGACATCGCTCCGGAGGCTAAACCGGGGCGAAGCCCACGCGGGGTCAGCATGGCCTCAGGTCCCGCAGGGTCACAGAAGGATCGGGGGTGTCTGAGTGTTGCAGAGCTTGTGGGTATTGGAGCGAGAAAGCTGTCTGCAGAGACAGAGCCGACAGTAAGCTCGCAGCTCGGGGTTACCTTGAACTGGTCGCAGGCTCGGTGAGCTCGGAGCACGGCCGGAGGTCAGGCAGACGGGAGTTACTGGGCGCTGTTCTCTGAGGGCGCACTGAGGAGTGGGGCCCCGGGCTCTCGGCTCCTCCGGGCCGGAGACCAGGAGGCCGCCATTTGTATTCCCCGTCCTCCGGAACTCTACGGAAAGCGCTCAGGGAACAAAAGCTCCTGAAATCAAACCCCAGCGGATTACTCAGCCCGGCCCCTGGTAAGGGCGGTGCAATTCCGCCTGGGGCAAAGACACTTGAGATCACTACACCAGGCCCCTCCCCCAGAAGATCAACAAGAAATCCAGCCAAGATCAAGTTCACCTACCAAGGAGTGCAGTTTCAATACCAAGGAGAGCAGCAGAATTCCAGAGGAGGAGAAAGCAAAGCACGGAACTCATGGCTTTCTCCCTGTGACTTTTTAGTCTTGCAGTTAAAGTAATTTTTTTCTATTTCATTTTTTTCTCTACTTTTGCTAAATTATTAAAAAATTTTTTAAATTTTTTTTAAATTTTTTTTAACTTTTACCCTTTTCATTTTCAACTTTTTTAAACTAGTTTATCTAATATATATATATTTTCTTTTTCATTCTTTTTTTTCTTCATTTTGTTTTTTTTAAATTCCTTTTTTTTTCTTTTTCTTTTCCTTTCTTTTTTTTGAACCTCTTTTTATCCCCTTTCTCTCCCCTCACGATTTGGGATCTCTTCTGATTTGGTTAAAGTATATTTTCCTGGGGTAGTTACCACTCTTTTAGTATTTTACTTGCTCCTTCATATACTCTTATCTGGACAAAATGACAAGGTGGAAAAATTCACCACAAAAAAAAAGAACAAGAGGCAGTACCGAAGGCTAGGGACCTAATCAATACAGACATTGGAAATATGTCAGATCTAGAATTCAGAATGACAATTCTCAAGGTTCTAGCCGGGCTTGAAAAAGGCATGGAAGATATTAGAGAAATCCTCTCGGGAGATATAAAAGCCCTTTCTGGAGAAATAAAAGAACTAAAATCTAACCAAGTTGAAATCAAAAAAGCTATTAATGAGGTGCAATCAAAAATGGAGGCTCTCACTGCTAGGATAAATGAGGCAGAAGAAAGAATTAGCGATCTAGAAGACCAAATGACAGAGAATAAAGAAGCTAAGCAAAAGAGGGACAAACAGCTACTGGACCACGAGGGCAGAATTCGAGAGATAAGTGACACCATAAGACGAAACAACATTAGAATAATTGGGATTCCAGAAGAAGAAGAAAGAGAGAGGGGAGCAGAAGGTATACTGGAGAGAATTATTGGGGAGAATTTCCCCAATATGGCAAAGGGAACGAGCATCAAAATTCAGGAGGTTCAGAGAACGCCCCTCAATCAATAAGAATAGGCCAACACCACGTCACCTAATAGTAAAATTTACAAGTCTTAGTGACAAAGAGAAAATCCTGAAAGCAGCCCAGGAAAAGAAGTCTGTAACATACAATGGTAAAAATATTAGATTGGCAGCTGACTTATCCACAGAGACCTGGCAGGCCAGAAAGAGCTGGCATGATATTTTCAGAGCACTAAATGAGAAAAACATGCAGCCAAGAATACTATATCCAGCTAGGCTATCATTGAAAATAGAAGGAGAGATTAAAAGCTTCCAGGACAAACAAAAACTGAAAGAATTTGCAAACACCAAACCAGCTCTACAGGAAATATTGAAAGGGGTCCTCTAAGCAAAGAGAGAGCCTACAAGTGGTAGATCAGAAAGGAACAGAAACAATATACAGTAACAGTCACCTTACAGGCAATACAATGGCACTAAATTCATATCTCTCAATAGTTACCTGAACGTTAATGGGCTAAATGCCCCAATCAAAAGACACAGGGTATCAGAATGGATAAAAAAACAAAACCCATCTATATGTTGCTTCCAAGAAACTCATTTTAAGCCTGAAGACACCTCCAGATTTAAAGTGAGGGGGTGGAAAAGAATTTACCATGCTAATGGACATCAGAAGAAAGCAGGAGTGGCAATCCTTATATCAGATCAATTAGATTTTAAGCCAAAGACTATAATAAGAGATGAGGAAGGACACTAGATCATACTCAAAGGGTCTATCCAACAAGAAGATCTAACAATTTTAAATATCTATGCCCCCAACGTGGGAGCAGCCAACTATATAAACCAATTAATAACAAAATCAAAGAAACACATCAACAATAATACAATAATAGTAGGGGACTTTAACACTCCCCTCACTGAAATGGACAGATCATCCAAGCAAAAGATCAGCAAGGAAATAAGGGCCTTAAACGACACACTGGACCAGATGGACATCACAGATATATTCAGAACATTTCATCCCAAAGCAACAGAATATACATTCTTCTCTAGTGCACATGGAACATTCTCCAGGATAGATCACATCCTCGGTCCTAAATCAGGACTCAACCAGTATCAAAAGATTGGGATCGTTCCTGCATATTTTCAGACCACAATGCTCTGAAGCTAGAACTCAACCACAAGAGGAAGTTTGGAAAGAACACAAATACATGGAGACTAAACAGCATCCTTCTAAAGAATGAATGGGTCAACCGGGAAATTAAAGAAGAATTAAAAAAAATCATGGAAACAAATGATAATGAAAACACAACGGTGCAAAATCTGTGGGACGCAACAAAGGCAGTCCTGAGAGGAAAATATATAGCGGTACAAGCCTTTCTCAAGAAACAAGAAAGGTCTCAGGTACACAACCTAACCCTACACCTAAAGGAGCTGGAAAAAGAGCAAGAAAGAAACCCTAAGCCCAGCAGGAGAAGAGAAATCATAAAGATCAGAGCAGAAATCAATGAAATAGAAACCAAAAAAACAATAGAACAAATCAACGAAACTAGGAGCTGGTTCTTCGAAAGAATTAATAAAATTGATAAACCCCTGGCCAGACTTATCAAAAAGAAAAGAGAAAGGACCCGAATAAATAAAATCATGAATGAAAGAGGAGAGATTACAACTAACACCAAAGAAATACAAACAATTATAAGAACATACTATGAATAACTCTACGCCAACAAATTTGACAATTTGGAAGAAATGGATGCATTCCTAGAAACATATAAACTACCACAACTGAACCAGGAAGAAATAGAAAGCCTGAAAACACCCATAACCAGTAAGGAGATTGAAACAGTCATTAAAAATCTCCAAACAAACAAAAGCCCAGGGCCAGACAGCTTCCCGGGGGAATTGTACCAAACATTTAAAGAAGAACTAATTCCTATTCTCCTGAAACTGTTCCAAAAAATAGAAATGGGAGGAAAACTTCCAAACTCATTTTATGAGGCCAACATCACCTTGATCCAAAACCAGACAAGGATCCCATCAAAAAAGAGAGCTATAGACCAATATCCTTGATGAACACAGATGCAAAAATTCTCACCAAAATACTAGCCAATAGGATTCACAGTACATTAAAAGGATTATTCACCACGACCAAGTGGGATTTATTCCAGGGCTGCAAGGTTGGTTCAACATCCGCAAATCAGTCAATGTGATACAACACATCAATAAAAGAAAGAACAAGAACCATATGATACTCTCAATAGATGCTGAAAAAGCATTTGACAAAGTACAGCATCCCCTCCTGATCAAAACCCTTCAAAGTGTAGGGATAGAGGGCACATACCTCAATATCATTAAAGCCATCTATGAAAAACCCACCGCAAATATCATTTTCAATGGAGAAAAACTGAAAGCTTTTCCGCTAAGGTCAGGAACACGGCAAGGATGTCCATTATAACCACCGCTATTCAACATAGTACTAGAAGTCCTAGCCTCAGCAATCAGACAACAAAAAGAAATTAAAGGCATCCAAATTGGCAAAGAAGAAGTCAAACTATCACTCTTCACAGATGAAATAATACTATGTGTGGAAAACCCAGAATACTCCACTCCAAAACTGCTAGAACTTGTACAGGAATTCAGTAAAGTGTCAGGATATAAAATCAATGCACAGAAATCAGTTGCATTTCTCAAGACAGAAGAAAGAGAAATTAAGGAGTCAATCCCATTTACAATTGCACCCCAGACCATAAGATACCTAGGAATAAACCTAACCAAAGAGGCTAAGAATCTATACTCAGAAAACTATAAAGTACTCATGAAAGAAATTGAGGAAGACACAAAGAAATGGAAAAATGTTCCATGCTCCTGGATTGGAAGAATAAATATTGTGAAAATGTCTATGCTACCTAAAGCAATCTACACATTTAATGCAATTCCTATCAAAGTACCATCCATCTTTTTCAAAGAAATGGAACAAATAATCCTAAAATTTATATGGAACCAGAAAAGACCTCGAATAGCCACAGGAATATTGAAAAAGAAAGCCAAAGTTGGTGGCATCACAATTCCGGACTTCAAGCTCTATTACAAAGCTGTCATCATCAAGACAGCATGGTATTGGCACAAAAACAGACACGTAGATCAATGGAACAGAATAGAGATCCCAGAAACAGATCCTCAACTCTATGGTCAACTAATCTTTGACAAAGCAGGAAAGAATGTCCAATGGAAAAAAGACAGCCTCTTCAATAAATGGTGCTGGGACAATTGGATAGCCACGTGCAGAAAAATGAAATTGGACCATTTCCTTACACCACACACAAAAATAGACTCAAAATGGATTAAGGACCTCAGTGTGAGAAAGGAATCCATCAAAATCCTTGAGGAGAACACAGGCAGCAACCTCTTCGACCTCAGCCGCAGCAACATCTTCCTAGGAACAACGCCAAAGGCAAGGGAAGCAAGGGCAAAAATGAACTATTGGGATTTCATCAAGATCAAAAGCTTTTTCACAGCAAAGGAAACAGTTAACAAAATCAAAAGACAACTGACAGAATGGGAGAAGATATTTGCAAACGACATATCAGATAAAGGATTAGTGTCCAAAATCTATAAAGAACTTAGCAAACTCAACACCCAATGAACAAATAATCCAATCAAGAAATGGGCAGAGGACATGAACAGACATTTCTGCAAAGAAGACATCCCGATGGCCAACAGACACATGAAAAAGTGCTCCATATCACTCGGCATCAGGGAAATACAAATCAAAACCACAATGAGATATCACCTCACACCAGTCAGAATGGCTAAAATCAACAGGTCAGGATATGACAGATGCTGGCGAGGATGCAGAGAAAGGGGAACCCTCCTACACTGTTGGTGGGAATGCAAGCTGGTGCAACCCCTCTGGAAAACAGCATGGAGGTTCCTCAAAATGTTGAAAATAGAACTGCCCTATGACCCAGCAATTACACTACTGGGAATTTACCCTAAAGATACAAACGTAGTGATCCAAAGGGGCACGTGCACACGAATGTTTATAGCAGTAATGTCCACAATAGCCAAACTATGGAAAGAACCTAGATGTCCATCAACAGATGAATGGATAAAGAAGAGGTGGTATATATACACAATGGAAAACTATGCAGCCATCAAAAGAAATGAAATCTTGCCATTTGCGACAACATGGATGGAACTAGAGCGTATCATGCTCAGCGAAATAAGTCAAGCGGAGAAAGACAACTATCATATGATCTCCCTGATATGAGGAAGTGGTGATGCAACATGGGGTCTTAAATGGGTAGGAGAAGAATAAATGAGACAAGATGGGATTGGTAGGGAGACAAACCATAAGTGACTCTTAATCTCACAAAACAAACTGAGGATTGCTGGGGGGAGGGGGCTTGGGAGAAGGGGGGTGGGGTTATGGACATTGGGGAGGGTATGTGCTTTGGTGAGTGCTGTGAAGTGTGTAAACCTGGCGATTCACAGACCTGTATCCCTGGGGATAAAAATATATATTTATAAAAAATTAAAAAAAATTATTAAAATAAAATAAAATATAAAAAAAAGAAAGAAACCACAAACTTGTAAAAAAATCTTTATGATTCTTTGATATACAAAGCAATAATGAAGATTCTAAGCTTTGAAATAGACAAAGTAGTATAAAAAAGCTGTATTGCCCTCAGTGAGGGCTTAGACTCAAATCTTATTTCAAATATGGAAAAAGCTACTAATAAGGAAGTAAAAGCCTACCACAGGATACATAAAGGGGTTTTAAAAATCAACAGCCAGTGAATACCTACTAGGAAAAAACCGGAGTCTAATCAGTTCAGATATCTGCCCAGTAACATTTCAGTATTGCTAACCACTTTACACATGTCTCTTCTTTCTTTTCCCAAATAGGAGTGTTTACTGAGTTACACTGAACTTGCTCCCTCATTACATATGCTGGGAGTGAATGGGGAGATAACTTGTGCTTGTTTTTGTTTATAGATTCTGCCACAGCAGACACCTATGTAAGACAGACAACCCACACGTCAGTCTCCGTGACGGACATTGAAACTGAGGTTTTGACTAAAAGACGCCTTTGGTTTATTTCCTCAAGGAGGATATGCAGATGTATTCTGTCTGAAAGAAAGAGGTCAAATACTTCTGGGTATTCTTCCATTTGTGTACATGGTAGGACTGAACTTCCTGGTCTCTGTATGGCTGGATAGGAGTTGTGTCACTAGATTCAGCTGTTCAGTTGTGAGCAGAGGTAATATTTGTCACTACAGCTGGCTCATTGCTCATGTGCTGTCATCCATAGATCCGTTTCACCTCTTTGCTTATGACCAGCAATATTCCACATGGTGGCTGCTTTGTCTGCTTGATCCATGCACAGCCACCATAAAGAAAAAACACTTCCTCTATCCTTCCCCAGTGACTCGTTACAGATGTGTAGAATAAACAAGAAATGAATTTTATCATCATTATTAACTTTGGAGAACTGAGGATATTCTGTTACTTCAGAACAGCTTAGTCCATCTGAGACAAAGTAAGCCTCAAATTGCTACAACATGTTCCTGTTATTTAAATCTCTAACTAGTAAGCTATGCTTTATACTGAGAGGAACAAAGTATTCAAGAGTTGAAATATCTAAGTGTCTGGATATCCATTACAAGATAGTCATGTTTGTCCGTAACAGCAAAGTATCCAGCACAAGATACTCAACATGTATTTATTAATTAATTTATGTATTAAAGTCATATATGTATAACTAAATACAGAGAAGAATAAAACAAAAAAATGTATCAAATGTGCCCTGGAGAATGAACATAGTAGTGAATAGCCCAAGAAAGATACACATATTGAGTTTAATATCAATGCAAAGATTGAATGGTGAAGAATTTCATATAAAGAATGTGCTTTTGGGTAAATTGGAAGGAGACGTGAACCATGAGAGACTATGGACTCTGAAAAACAATCTGAGGGGTTTGAAGTGGCAGGGGGTGTAGGAGGTTGGGGTACCAGGTGGTGGGTATTATAGAGGGCACAGCTTGCATGGAGCACTGGGTGTGGTGAAAAAATAATACTGTTTTTCTGAAAATAAATAAATTGGAAAAAAAAAAAGAAGACACAGGCAACAGTGCCTAAGATTCAGGCTCCAGATCTTTCTCTGAAAATTTTATAAGAAACAGTAAATTTATGCAATCCTCATAATGAATCCAGTTAAGGGAAGACATGTTCAAATGCATATTTAAAATGTTAAATTAAGGAGTGCCTGGGTGGCTCAGCCAGTTAAGCACCCAACTTGGTTTGGGCTCAGGTCATGATCTCAGGGTTTTGAGACTGAGCCAGTGTGAGGACTCTGCTTAAAGGTTCTCTTTCTCCCTCTCCTTCAGCCCCTTCCCTCCTTGCTCTCTCTCTCTCCCTCTCAAATAAATAAATAAATCTTTAAAAATGTTAAGTTAAGATGTGTCAAAATGAATATGTGTGTGTTTTCAAACTAGGCTTGCCTTTCTGTCATCTATGGGGGTTAAATTTCAGAATCTACATAAAATCATCTATCAGAAGATATATTTAACTCCACAATATATAAGGAAAATATGTAACACTGACTGCTAAATATCACATATCATTTCAACTGCATTATTTTCTCTCATAGTACATAGATTACCTTGCACTTTCATGAGTTAGTATACAATACTAGTAGAATTGGGAAAAGTGGGTCATTGCTCATGTACAGATGGGCAAAGAAGTTTAGTTTGTGAAAGAGTAGGCCAACTGCACCACAATTAAGACATCTTCCCACTTATTTATGCTGCATTGAAAAGATAACCTTCAAGTTTTCTTCTAGCCCTACTGTCACTACAAAGTTTCACTATGAGACAGTCAGTTAACCCAGAGAGTTAAAATTTTAACATGTAATTCTTGATAATTGTCATATTTTTCTATTTTCAATGTTCAATAAGTAGGGATCCCATGTAAAAATTAAATCATCACAACATTATTGTCTCTTTGCTGAAAACCATGTTTCAATGGAAGATGAGATCTGTAATTGACTCAGTTTAACTCAGCCAGCTATTGCATTTTAAGAACAATTTGCTTCCCTTAGCTTGTATTTTCCATTTTTTCCCCTCCCAGTGTTTGTAAGTGAGTTATTTGGTCAGCAGGGAACATTCTTTAACATCAAATATTTAAAACAATGGAGCCACTAATCTGAAATGGTATCCATGCTAGGCTTCTGCAAAGAACAGAGAATTTGAGTCATGAGGTAAATTTCTATGGTTTGCTAGGAGGTGCATTAACAAAAAGAACAATCTGAGAAAGAAATTAAATAAGTTTTGAAATTTGGGTGTGTGTGTATATAAAACACTACCACACTGGGGCACCTGGGTGGTTCAGTAGGTTAAAGCCTCTGCCTTTGGCTCAGGTCATGATCCCAGGGTGCTGGGATAGAGCCCAGCATCAGGCTCTCTGCTCAGCTGGGAGCCTGCTTCCCTTCCTCTCTCTGCCTGCCTCTCTGTCTACTTGTAATCTCTGTCAAATAAAACACTACCACACATTAGTCTTCTCTTTTTATGATCAAAATTTCTTCTGAAAAATGCTACGAAGCTACAATTTTAAAAATACAAAGAAAGAAAAATAACAAAGAAAAATAATGGAGCATGTATGTTATTCTACTCCTTAAAAACTCCAGCAACACAAAAATAAATAAGACATGAGGAAATCCGTACCATATCCTACAGCAAAGCAACATTAATAAAATCAAGTTAAATTTGAAATGTTAATAAGTTTTTCTCACCAGTATGTATGGGATTGCTTTGACATTTTATTTACTTCTTTATAATAAGCATAGCATCTAGCTTAGAATGTTCTATATAGTAGATGTGAAATAAACATTTGCTGAACTGATTTAAGTGAATTTTTACTTAAAATTTTGGTAAATACATATAAACTTATTCTCTCACCATTATTTGCCCTTACTCATTAAATTATATCTTGGAATGTTCTTTTAGTAAAATATGTTTCCCTAGGGGAATAATATCTTAAGGAAGTGCTTAGACTTTAGCAGAGATTAATACAAGTACTCTCTCACTCTATACAAAAAGAATCCTCACAAACTAAATAATGTGTCACCATCATCAAGCGCTACATACAAATGCTGATATATCCAGTGTTCTTAGTATTTTACATATCTAATTTAGCTTCTGACAGAAATTTCTCTCAATATAAAACATTTTTATCAAAGTATATTCCAGGAGTTGTTTTCCATGTGAATTTTGAGCTTTTAATTTTAACTTGATTTGTGCAGCTGTGGCTTGGAGTAAAAGCCTGAGCCATGGGCATCCTTTCAACACAAAATAAGTGAAAAGCAACAATCCCACAAACCTTCCCCTCCTTCACAGTGCAGTAAGTATGCTGTAGTTGCACGTTTTAATTGATCAATAAGGATTCACTCCATCTTTTACACGGGAGACGTTACCAGGTGCTTAAGGAAATGAAATAATTAAAAGGGGTATTTTTTGCTCTTGAGAAACTTCTAAGATCTACTTAAGGAGCTGGAAACCTAAATATTCTTCCCTTATGAGTGAAATAATGTTTCTAGAAGCCACTGTGATCTTATTAACCTTGGAGTTTCACAGTGCTTTGTTCCTCATTTTCGGTACACACTTCATTTAGTGATCTTACTATTTTTACTTAATGCCATATCCTTCCTGTTAGAGTGCAAACTTCTTGTAGGCACACACTTGTAAGACACTTGTTTTCAAGATTTATGTTGCTGGTCCCATATAGGACTTTTCAAACTATAGTGAGCAGTCAAGAAATATGGTGAACCCTCTATGAAATTCTCTTTGACAGCAGGGAATTTTCTTTCTAGTTCACCTTCTCTGTTGAAGATCTTTTCTTTAACCTCTAGAGGGACATGGTATCCTTAGGGGAAAAAAGGCATGAAGAGGCAGACGTAAAATAAAATAATGCTTTGCAATTATGTTACAAATAGTTGTCAGTATTAGCAAAAGAGAGTTCAGTTTGTCTGCTTTCAAAAACTTAAAGGATCTAAAACCCTTTGAGAAATACAGAGTTAGAATCTATTTTTCCCTTTCTTGAAACAGCCAGGACTATAATCTACCCTGGGAGCCTTGTCACACTTATAAAGAACCTTGATCCTGATGGGTGAGAAAAGACAGGACAGAGGGAACCAGGGAAAGAAAAAGGAGGGAAGTCCAGCTAGATGTACTGAAAAATGCAAGGAAAAAGAAACATTTACCCAGTCCTTTGAATGACATATTCACCATTCTTCACGTTTTGTGGCAGACTAATAGATTTTTTTCCTTCTGTTATACCTTTTAGGTTTTGTAGACATAAACAAATGATTACAAGGAGCATCTTACAATTTTAGACCTGGAAAAGGTTTAAAATTGAATTTTAAGACAATTCCTCTAATTAATATATGAATCAAAGTAACTGAGACCAGGAAAAGTTAAGTTTCTTGCAGATTATAAAGAATTTATGTTGACAACAGACTAAAGACAAAGGTCCAACAACCATATTTACCTTATCCATTGTCGTTGATTTTTTTCCTGTGGGGGTGTCCTATTATCACAACTTTATTCTCTTTTATAAAACATGCATAGAATGAATACATACTGCTTCATATATTCATTTTCTCTGAAATTAAAACTAATATTTAGCAGTACAGGAACAGAACAAATAGAGAAGTAAAGATACCATTTCCTTCTTTTTCTACAAACGTTCCCTCATGTCTTTTGTTCATAAGTTACTAATAATAAAGCTTGGTCAGATCTGCCTGTCTCATAATTGAGGGTCTCAGTAATTTTTCCTTGTTTTTACTTATGGAAATCTACTTTATGTTTTTGCAGATAATACTTTTAACCAAGGGCCCAATATTTCATCTTCCATAAAGTAATTTTATCATAGCAATGGGTTGACATGCATATATGTATTAGCTGGTGTGTTAGCTTATAACCACATGATCATATATTATCTGTAGCTATAAATGTAAATTTATTCACAGTAAGGGTCATTCTCTTTTTGCTGTGAAGAATTAAGTACTGGACCTCTGCAGAACAATCTGATATAAAAGAACAAGTATATTAAATGCATGCTGTCATCCCAAGGAAAGACCAAATATCCCCTAATCACTATACTAATGACTGGTTTAAAAAGATCCCCCTTACTTTTTGGGTTTTGTTTTGTTTTGTTTTGTTTTTTTTACAGAGATGGCCTTCTTCAACAGCCACGCTAGTAGAGGATGAAAACATGTTCCTTGCATTTATATTAGAGATTACAATGCATCATCTCCTCTACTCATTGTTAGCTTTTCCTCTTAAATTTGTCATTTTTAAATTTAGCTACCACTCAAACCCAAAAGAACAGAAATAAACTTCTCATAAACTTCTCCCATAAACTTCTATACTTAATCTCACTAAGGTTTTTGCTATGAAAAAACATATTACCTCGGGCAAAGTCTAGATCTATTCCAACTGTGGTAACTGCTAGAAATGTTATTAAATAGTAAAGAGCTAGAATTAAATCTAAGTTCAACACAAAGCAGTATTATTTAACCCTGCATTTAAATAAAAATCTTCTGTGTTCATCACGTGTTTGTTAAACATGCATATGGTATTTCATTTTTAGCTGATGGTAAAAGAAGAAAAGTAGTGAAAGAAGAAGGGAGAGTGAATCATGGCAATCTAATGGCTTACAATTGATTTAAACATTAATAATAAAATCCTGTGCAGGCAAATAGTTGTTCTCAGATTCATTAAAAGAAGCTCAGTGTTTTGTGATGTTGTCCTAATGTTGCTATTTACCAAGAAAAGTTTCAATTTGCCATGGATTTACCTCTACAGGAAACAAACTGTCAAATAGCATATGAAGGCACACCCATATTTTATAACAGTTTCTTTGTTTCAAAAGTCTTTTAAAAATGTATAAATTCACACAAGTAATCTTTGATATCTTTTAAAGCTATTTTTATATGAAAAAGACAGTGATTAAAATAAAACCCCTAATACATTGCACATATAAACTTATACTCCATTTCCTCACAGGAAGCTGTTATTAAGCTTCTTGTCAACCACCCCAGAAATAGTCTAAGCATACATCCTTATCTTTCAAAACACTTTTATTTAAATGAGCATTATACACAATCTTTATATGTGCCTGTGTGTATAGTTTTACATTTTCTTAGAAAATGTTTTATATGTTTCAATATGACCATATAAGAACAAGAATTTGATTTAACAACTAATATTACAATTGTGCTATTACAATTTTTTAAGGCAGAATATGACTAAAAAACTTTTAGGTCCATTCCAGGATTTTACCCATAATTAATAATACTGAAATGACAAACACTTTACATATTATTACATGGTATGTTCCAGTCATATTTATAAATATATGTGTAGGTTATATAAATGAAATGACCACATTAAAAATATGTGCATTTTTAAAAATATGATACTGCCAAATTGCATGCAAAGTGTTTCCTTCTTTTACTTTTTTAATCAAAATATGAACAATGAATTATAAATCTTCAGATATGTGTCAATATAAACAAAAAACTGTGTCTCCAATTTTTATTCTTCACTCTTTTATTCAGGATTTGATTTTTCTAAAGGACCTGTTCAAATACTATTATTTTTTTCTGTAAATTGCATATTACTATGTTGATCTATTATTTTATTGTTGTGAGTTTTCTATTAATATGAAATAATTCATCAAATGTCAATAAAATAAGCCCTTCACCATATTTCTAACTAATGTTTTTTGTGTGTTTTATTTGTATTTTGATACTGTGCATGTCCTATTTTGCCTTAGAAGATAATTTAAAGCTTCCACTCGCTGATCTCTTGGTGCCAGATCCCTATCTATAAAATGGGGGTAGGACTAACATCATAGATTCTTCTGAAGGATTAAATGATTAAGAAGGATTAAATGTTTAGAAAAATGCTTAGCACATATTAAGTACTTGGCTGATATTCATCACCACCATCATCATCATGGTGTTTTGATTATTTAATCAGGTTTGGCAACTGTTTTAGAGTTTCTAGATTTTCAGCTTTTTAAAAAAGTTCTTCCTCAACATAAAATTACAAAATAGTTATTTTTAAAATATGTTTTTTTATCTGTTTATTCCCAAATCTTTTTTGGATAATTTACTTGGCATGAAACACTACATTTAATACATGCTAAATTTTTATATTTTGGAAATTTTCTGGACCCACTATTTAGTTTCTTTGATCTGCCTATGCATTCATTTATTGATATGAATGCAGTTGACTATTTACAATTTATTTAGCTTCGTTGTGTTTTTTTTACATGAAGTTAAATATATGCAAATCATTGTGTTATTTATTAGGATCATAAATTTCTAGATTTTCTTGGGAAGAAATGTTAAACTTACATGAGTTAGTCTTCAAGGCTAAAAGCAATCTTTCACTTCTAATAGTCTTAATTCAATTGAGTTTTAAAGTTTTTTCACATAAATCTTTCACATTTCTTAACTGTAATTTGCTTTTTTTCTTACTGTAAGTGGTATTGCTTTACTTCATTACATATTCTAACAGGATGCTATGCAAATCTAGGAGAAATTTTAATTGTTATCCATTAATTCACAGGTCAGCAAACTAAGGCTCTCAGGCTATATCTAGCCCTCTGGCTGTTTTTGTAACTAAAGTTTTATTAGAAAACATCCATGCCCATTTGTCTATATATTGTCTATGGTTGCTTTCATGCTAAAAAACAAAGCTGAATGATGAAATTGAGTATATGGCCAAAAAGCCAAATATATTTACTGGATGGTCCTTTAGAAAAAAATTGCTATATTATATGTTACCTGACTGGAATTTAAATAAAAATTTGAAAAAAAAAGAAAAAAAATTTGCTGATCCCTGACCTCATTAATTTTATAACCATTTTATAATTGTGATTACTCTAATAGACATTAAGACTGTTTTCTTTTGTCTTCAGCCATATAAACACATTACCCAAATAATAAAACCCTTTCTACTCTTCATTAGTTTATGTATTCCCTTATTTCTTTTGCTTGCTTTATTCCATTGGCTAATACTACAATAACAATGCAAAATAATGATGGTGATAATAGAGATATTTTTCATGATCCTAAATTAAATTTCCTATAGAATTTAATGGCTAAAAATAAGTTGGCTTTTTATAGTCACATTAAAGTATCCCTATGCTCCTATTCTATAAAAATATTTTATCCTTTTCAAAATTAGATTGGTTTTGAATTTTTTTAAATACATTTGTACACATACAGTAAGAATTATGTTTCATCTCATCACTAATTAATATTAGAAAACATATTCATAAATATCTTAATTACTTTGCAGTGTTATATTAGTATTAGCCAATTCCATTGAATTAAGCAAGAGTTAGGAACAATAGATATATAAATTATGCTAGTTTGGTAAAAAGAATTTGGAACTGCCCTGTTTTCTATGCTCTTTACAGTTTAAAAACCATTGGGTTCATACTACCTGAAGGTTTGCTAGCAATTTTCTTTGAAATTGCCAAGGATTAGTACCTTTTTAAAAAATATATTTTATTTATTTATTTCACAGACAGAGATCACAAGTAGGCAGAGAGAGAAGGGGAAGCAGGCTCCCAGCTGAGCAGAGAGCCCGATGCAGGGCTCGATCCCAGGACCCTGGTGCAGGGCTCGATCCCAGGACCCTGGGATCATGACCTAAGGCGAAGACAGAGGCTTTAACCCGCTGAGCCACCCAGGCGCCCCAAGGATTAGTACTTTTTTTGAGAGTAGTTCTTCAAAAGCATTCTCAATTTACTCAATGGAATTGGAATGATTAGATTGTCTATTTCTGAGATAAAGGCTATTATTATTAATATCTTAAAATAATCAATAAATCCATACTTTCTGCTTCTTTATAAAGATTTGAGAAAGTCTCTTCTTTTTTCCTCAAATATTATTTTCCTCATTTTATTTTTTAATATTTTTATTTTTTGCCTATTTTCATTTTTATTTTATTTTTTTAAAGATTTTATTTATTTATTTGACAGATAGAGATCACAAGTAGGCAGAGAGGCAGGCAGAGAGAGAGAGGAGGAAGCTGGCTCCCCACTGAGCAGAGAGCCTGATGCGGGACTTGATCCCAGGACCCTGGGATCATGACCTGAGCCAAAGGCAGAGGCTTTAACCCACTGAGCCACCCAGGCACCCCCCTATTTTCGTTTTTAAATGCGTGTATTTGCACTTTCTTATTTTTTAAATTAGTTGATTATATTGTTATTTTTTGCTCTATTCTCCCTCAAATAACCAATTTTCAATTTTTTTTGTATCTCTCATACTGTTTTTCTGAAAATAAATAAATTAATATATCTCTCTCTTTTAAGGTTTACTAAACCTTAAGTTATGTTGCTCTTTTTCTGTTCTCTCCATTTCCTTTCCTTATATTTATTTTATCACTCTCTAACTTTTAAATTGCATGCTTAATTCATTTATTTTCATCCTTGCTTGTAGTATCACTTTCTGTTGAAAGAGAATATCCTTATAAATGTGGTTGAAACAATTAGGACACTTATTATCTCATATAACAAGAAATATGCAGGCAGGGTGATTTCCACAGCTGGTTTAGCAGCTCAATGATATCTTAAAGGGCCACCCTGTATTTTCTATCTTTCTATTCTACCATTCTTACCATATCAAAGTTGTCACCACTCATGTTTTACAGGTACCTAGAACAGCTCCTAGCTCCACATGCAAATTCAACTATATCCAACAAAGCACTTGATATTTTAAGCCTAAAATGAGGAAAGTAATTTCTGCCAGTAAGTAATTAGGGGGTAGGGAGCTGTTGGTTAGGAAATAACAATATCTGCCACAGTTGTTAGGATTTAGAATATTTTAAATTATTAGACACTGAACACAGCTTTAGCTGTAGCTGTATCTTACTTACACTGATATATATAGTGTTTGCTTAGATTATGTTAGATATTTATGACTTCTAATTTTTACGTCCTTATTTACACAATTTCAAGTGTTTAAAAGTTATGCACATGTGTTTATCTCCTAAGTCATGGTGGTCTTTTCTTATTATTAATTTGTGGTTCCATTATATTATGAAGAGAGAATACTGTATACTTATTTTTAAATATTTGGAAGATTATTAGCAATTCTTATTGATGTATGTGACCAAATACACAGTGATTTTATAGAATTGTCATGTGGGCATTTCAAAGGAAGATACAGTCTCTGATTTTATGGCACAGATTTTGATATATATCTATCAGAGCCATTCAAATTTGTATTTACTTGAATGGACATGAATTGATAGATGTCAGTTAAAGATGCTCAGTGATATTTCATTCTTTCATTTCTTTCTATTTTTGCTGATTTAAACTTGACTTTCTTTTAATGACTTTTTTCCTTTTATTTCGTGCATTCTGATTGTTTGTCTTTCTCTCTTATTCTCATTTCCCTTCTTTGGAATCTTATACCACATCTCTTAAGCCCTGTTTCAGAGAAGGCATATTTATTTTAATATATTTGATTTAATGTAGAAAGTTTTTAAATGTGTTTTTATTGTATACAACTTTTTTCTAAAAGTTTTTTCTTTTATTTTTAATATTTTGACTCTATGGCTTATTTTCATTGTTTTTTGTATATGACATATCTTAGATATGTCATCATTCATCTCTGAATCAGTAAACTTCCTTTTGGGACAAGTTTCAAGCAGATTCCAGTTATACAGAACATAAATATCTATAGTTATTTTAAGAACAGATTTAAAACAAATTAGAACCTATTAAGGAATGGGCTGACATACTTTATTCCATAATGAGCAACACAGAACAGATCCACCTGTTGGAGTTGCTACATCTTCTATTATCAAGACGATAGCTAATCAGAAAGATGTCACTGAAACTAATGACTGCAAGAAAACACCACCATAGCTTCAATCCAGTGATCATTAAGTGGCTCCAGTTCTTGGCTCTAGAACCATGCCATTCTTTATAGATCCCCACCAGCCCAAAATAGATATCTCACATTCTGCTTCTTGACACCATGGATGCTAGCAATTAACATTCAGTGTTGTAGGGGTGGAAACGGGGGAACATGGCCTTCCTGACAGCAGAAAAAAAATAGGAACAAGACTTCATTCCAAAATTCGCATAAATGCTTACAGAAACTACCTAAGTTTCTAGCTAAAGACAGCTAGAAAATACAGTTTTTAGCTTTCCAGACTCTGAAGTACAAAAAACAAAAAACGACAAAACAAAACAAAACAAAACAAAACTAACTAAAATGTGGTTGAAATGAATACTAAGTGCCAACTGAACATATCTTCTACATTCAAGCTTTCATTAAACAGTGTGAAGGAGAAAGACCCAGGGGATGAGTTGAGAAGTAAGTATCTCAGGTTTAGATCAACAGAATTAAAAACTCTTTCTCCTTGTCATTCACTGCTGAGAGTGTTTTCCATTTACCAGTTGGTAGAAGGCATGACTCTCAGTGAATCCAGTAATTTAGAGATCCTTTATATTTTAATTTAGCTTCCACTCATCTTCAGCTAAGATGAGCAACTACAGATCTTTATTCTCACCTGCTAGTCATTTGTGCTCAGCCATAATTACAATCTGATTCCCCCAATGATGGTATATCTAATTCTTCGAACTCCACTTTTCCCTGAACTTCTTGTTATTTCATGAGTTTTGCCAAACTTCCCCAGCCTGTCCGTGGAGAATGACCTTATGATTCAACAGATGGAAGGCCAGTTTAGTAGGCTAATAACTTATGAACAGTTCTATGAGACCGATGCCTGAGAACTTAGAAAGCATATAATTTCTTCAGGGCTACTATCTAGATCTGGTCCAAAGTTTACTCTAATTCATCAGGGACTTGATTTGGATTTTTTTTGTGTGTGTGTTTTTGTTTGTTTGTTTGTTTTTTCCCACAAAGTTTGAGTTTTTAACTTATTTATTTTTCCATGTTGTTTGTCCTCAGCTATTTACAGGGAAGAAGGTGATCCCATTTTATGCATCTATCCCCAATCTCATTTAATAATCAAACAAGCTCATTATAGATAAATTGGAAATGAAGAAAGTAAAGAAAAAATAAAAGGTACCAAAATGTTTAAATTATGTGATCAATAAATATGGAAGCCTGGAAAGATAAAACCAAGAACATGACTCAGAAAAAAACCTTAAAAACCAAATAGTTCCCAACCTCCTTATTTCATAAGTTAGGAATCTTATAGAAACACATTTGTTTGTTCTAGACTTTGTCAATTTCTAGGAGTGATCAGGAGGAAACTAAAATCATAAACATAGTATTTTTAAGTGAAGAGCAAAATTATTTCCAATATATATACCAAATACGACATTGGACACAGAATTTGTTGACTCTGAGAAACAAACTGAGGGTTTTGGAGGGGAGAGGGAGAGGGGTTTGGGTGAGCCTGGTTGTGGGTATTATGGAGGGCACGTATTGCATGGAGCACTGGGTGTGGTACATAAACAATGAATTTTGGAACATTAAAAAAATAAAAGAAAATAAATAAAATCTTTAAAAAAGAAAAAAAAAGAATTAGTTGAGTCTGTTCATTCAGAAGCACAATGGTTCCAACAACTTTTTAATGTGTTATCTTTCAGTAAGGCTCATCAGATCCTCACAGATTCTGATGGTTAAAGGCCTCATAAATATCAGTCATTCATTCAAAACATGGTCCTGTGTAAAGGGAACTTGCACACAAAAAAAGAAAAACTGCTGCTGTGATCTTCAGTCTTTTTAATTTCTTTAAACAAATCTAAGGCAACATGTTCTCCATGGCAATATAGATTCCTTTGAACATAGTTGGACAAAAAAATAGAAAAGAAGTAATAGCAAAAAAGAGTGGGGGGAAGTACAGAAGTGGATATTGTGGGCACAGGATGTCTGAAAAAGTAAATTTCCCACCGTGTGTTTTCTTAATGCCTGGAATAGTCACAAAAGAATGATCAAAGGGGCCATACATGATCCTAAAAGTATAGCATATCCATGTTTATTTTTGTTTATATGAGCAAGAGTATCCCACAAAGAAATGAGAATGAAACATATAAAGGCAAGGTTGATAAGATGGCCACTTAATAGTAAAACTCTAGATAGAGATTTTAGGTTATTTCAGAAGATGTACAAAAACTGATTTCCCTGAGCACTGCAAGTTAAGTGTTAAAATCTCCCATGACAGTCAATTAAAGTGTTCATTTTCCAACCATTTTCAGCCTATGGGCAGTAAAGGTGGAATTAAGGAGCAATCACCTTATAAAAAGAACTTAATGTAGTTTACAACTCTTATTTATATCATCTTCTTAAATGCTGAAATGCTTCATTCAATATAGTATAGCATAGACTATTTTTATAAGTCTCACTTATAAAACTGCAATCACTGTGCAATTAAAATACGACTGCAATTAAAATGTGTGTAATGGAACATTCAGAAATGTACACATGACTTTCCATTATAATCACCAAGGGAGACATTTTATATTCAAGTCTCCCAACTTAAAAGATTCATTCAGCTAACAAGGGAACTTCTTTATTCACACAATAGCTTTATACACCCACACCCCCCCACACACACATACACACACACCCCTATCCACTCTGGAGTGTCATATGTTTATAAACACCCAAAGGAAAATTTTAAAACTTTATACTTTTAAAGCTTGAATTGTTATATGAGGATAAAATTTATTTTGTATTGTTTATAGATTACTCTTTTACATTTTAATTTTTTTCAGCTGAGAAGAGAAAGTGAGCAACATCATGGCACCAGACATTATACTAATTGCTTTATGTAAGTTATCTTAATTGATTTCAAAAACAGTGTGGCAAGAAAGTCTCTTTTCAGTTTCACAGAGACTAATGCTCAAAGTGACCATGTCACTTATATTTAGTAAATTATATGGCTGGAATGCAAAACTAACTTGCAAAACCCTTGCCCACATATGAACTCTAGTTACCTAACATAATTCCTACCATAGTTAATGTACTTAGAAGTTGGTTTTGGTTATTAGGTACACCCAGTGTTAAAAATTCACCAAACATTTTGAAGTTTAGAAATCCCAAACACTTAATAACCTGTTTGCTGTTTCTTGTTTATAATTTACCAAGAACCTTTGGTTTAATAACTATGTAAGTACTGTAGACTCTAAATGGTATTCATAAATATTTCAGAGTATTTAAAAAATCGAGATTAAACAACTACATATATACCACATTAAGCACTGAAGGCGCAAATATTACTACATATTACAATGTAGATCATCCAAAAGATCACATTTTTCTTTTTATATGTTAATAGTACCTACCTCACAGGGTTGTTCTAAGGATTAAATGAAACAATTCATGAGGAAAACTTAGAACAACCCATGACACATAATGAACTGCTGAGTATTATTATTGGTAATGTCACCGATCTATCACCCATACTTCCATCCATTCCATGTAGGTACTGCCTATCCCCTGGAGAAATACAGCTCTATTTCCTAAAGCAGCTTACAAAATAAAAATAACTGTGATTGAGAAATTAAGGAAATGGTATAGTATGTTTGATTTTTTTTTAAAAGATCAAACCGAGATTTTTTTTTTTAAAGATCACTTTGATTCCTTAATTCCTGTGGTGGCTCCCATATTTTGCACCTACTTATATTTCATGCCTTGCATAATACCCTCCCCTTCAGTGTGGATAGGACCTGTGACTTGCTTCTAGCCACAGAAGAGGCAAAGGTAAAGGGGATCTGCAGATATAATTAAGATACCAAATTAATCCAAACTGAATTAATCAAAAGGGAGATTATCCAGGGTGGGCCTGATTTAATCAGATAAAAACCCTTTGAAAAGGGACTGGGCCCTCCTTGAGCAGATTGAAGAAGTAAGTGGTCATGTTGGAAAAGCCCATGTGGCAAGGAATATAGGTAGTCTCTGGGACCTGATGAGAGCTTCTAGATGACAGCCAACAAAAAGCCAGGGCCCTCAGTGATAGAAGGGCAAAGAAATTAGTTCTGACAATGACTTGAATGAGGTTGACAGCAGATTCTTTCCCAGTCAGGCCTCAAGATTAGAACACAGTTCAACCAACAGCATGACTGAAGTCTTGTGTGACCTTGAGCAGAGCACTAAGCTAAACCCAGACCTGGACTCCTGACCCAAAGAAACTATGGGAAAATATATATGTATTGTTTTAAACAGCTAAATTGGTGATAATTTGTTACCCAGCATAGAAAACAAATATGGGCTTATGTTTTATTCCATCTATCCCTCTCTATAGCATACTGGTGTTACAGACTAGAAGAAAAGAATAAGACAAATATGGAGAAAAAGGAAAGAATAGCTTTTTGGTTTACAAGTTAAAGAATCAAACTATGGAGAAAACAATCCCTGAGTTTAGGCAGCAATTTCTTTGTAATGAACTTAAAACCACAAAGTAAGTTATCTCTGACCAAAGATTTCTCTATCCTTAACCAATTTATTTCCTTGAAATGCCCACTCTTACATTTTCATGGTTGAACACAGTGAAGGAACTATTTCACATACTATCATTCTAAAGATAACACATAAGTGTCCAAATGGTTTCATACTAATGGTCTGATTTGAGTTTCAAAACAATTATGTAAGGTAAGAAAAAAAGAACTGTGATAGCCTTAAATGCAGGGGCATAGTTGTGAACCCAGTGGTTATCCATTGGCCTGAAGATATCAAAGGCCCTCAGGAAGTGCTAAAATGAATGAAGATTACTTTTTCAGATAAAGACATTACAGTTCAGAAAAACACAAATGACTTGCCTGGTGAAGACTGTACACCAAAGTATGAGAATTAAAACTCAGACCATCTGCATCAAAGGCCAAAAGTTATTTTCTGTTACAGCATTTTACCCCTGAGAGGGAAACACATTTAGCTATTAACAGCCATTAACTGTTTTGTTCAGATTCGCATCTCTCCTTAGCAAAGAGCCCTGAAGGAAGGGGTGCAAGGAGAGATGAAAGGAAACATCATGGGTATGGAGCAGTGTCCAGCCTGTGGAATGCCTTGAATATCCGAGACACAGCAGGATCACAGTGGATGCCTCTAGATAGAACTACCTTCTGCCCAAAGGGAAGATGAGTTGGAAAATGAAATCTTCAGATTTTAAAGGAAAACCACCTATTTATTTCCTTTCCTAGCATGGCCTATGAAGATGCAAATCAACAATGGTCTTTTCTGAAAATGAATTTCCAAAAGCTTTTAAAAATAATTTTGCTACTAACACTTTCTCTTATTCTAATGTAACCTCAAACAATAGCTCATCATGTAAGTCCCTGTCTCAACGAGAGTACTGGATTTGTGGAAACTACACCACCAGATGTTGAAGAAAATAACAACTGAAGCTTTTTTTTTTAAATTTTTTTGACTTTTTAAAAATTTTTTAAAATTTTTTATAAACATATATTTTTATCCCCAGGGGTACAGGTCTGTGAATCACCTGGTTTACACACTTCACAGCACTTACCAAAGCACATACCCTCCCCAATGTCCATAACCCCACCCCCCTTCTCCCAACCCCCTTCCCCCCAGCAACCCTCAGTTTGTTTTGTGAGATTAAGAGTCACTTATGGTTTGTCTCCCTACCAATCCCATCTTGTTTCATTTATTCTTCTCCTACCCACTTAAGCCCCCATGTTGCATCACCACTTCCTCATATCAGGGAGATCATATGATAGTTGTCTTTCTCCACTTGACTTATTTCGCTGAGCATGATACACTCTAGTTCCATCCATGTTGTCGCAAATGGCAAGATTTCATTTCTTTTGATGGCTGCATAGTATTCCATTGTGTATATATACCACCTCTTCTTTATCCATTCATCTGTTGATGGACATCTAGGTTCTTTCCAAAGTTTGGCTATTGTGGACATTACTGCTATAAACATTCAGGTGCACGTGCCCCTTTGGATCACTACGTTTGTATCTTTAGGGTAAATACCCAGTAGTGCAATTGCTGGGTCATAGGGCAGTTCTATTTTCAACATTTTGAGGAACCTCCTTGCTGTTTTCCAGAGTGGTTGCACCAGCTTGCATTCCCACCAACAGTGTAGGAGGGTTCCCCTTTCTCCGCATCCTCGCCAGCATCTGTCATTTCCTGACTTGTTGATTTTAGCCATTCTGACTGGTGTGAGGTGATATCTCATTGTGGTTTTGATTTGTATTTCCCTGATGCCGAGTGATATGGAGCACTTTTTCATGTGTCTGTTGGCCATCTGGATGTCTTCTTTGCAGAAACGTCTGTTCATGTCCTCTGCCCATTTCTTGATTGGATTATTTGTTCTTTGGGTGTTGAGTTTGCTAACAACTGAAGCTTAATACCAGTAGCATCTTCACACTGCCATGAATATTAAACCATCAGTCTTCCGTTACCCTAAGGCTTCTCATTCATGTTCAGCTGAAATATATGATTTTCTAGTTTTATCCATACAAAAAGCAGTGGTCACTGAAAAGACGCCAAGATTCTCTAAGCAATAGTTTTGTGGTATTGATGCTTACCAGCTAAAGAACACCAGGAAAGATATCTGGATTTATTAGAAGCTTCCACACCAGGGTGACATGTCAACAAAAGGCTGTTGGGGAGGGCTTTTTTGTAGGATTTGGGCTTGTGGTGCCTTTGGCAAATTTTCAAGGAAGTGGAGATTTAGTTTGGATTGGGTGTCATTAGAAAGCAGAAGCAATTGAGTGACAGGATATCTTAATAACTTTTGTCTAGGAGGTATGAGAAATAAAGTAGGGTCGGAATTGGTAAAGAAAGAGCAACCATCTTATAAGCTGGAAAAGGGGAAAGTGTAGACAATTTTGTGTTTTTCACCATTCTTGTTTTTGGCTGAGCTCAGACATGATTATGAAATGGCCATGTTTTTGTCTCACTTCATCAGGGACACAGATGGACTTCATCTGATGTTGGTATTCTGTGTATTCTTGTTCATGTTCAGCAAGAGATCCCTACCAGACTACAGCTGTCAGGGATGCTTTGTTCTTTCTCAGTATACATTCAGGTTGTCAATAGAGAGCCACTCATCCCTATTCACAGACTGTTTGGTTCAGATGAGACTGACTCAGTCCCTCTCTTTTAAGGATGGTCACATAATATAGGTCTGGTGAACTAAACTTTGGTATCTTTCAGCACACAGTGAATGTTTCAGAAATTAACACTTGATTCAAGGAGGGTCAATGACAGCCAATATCCACAAAAATTTTGCTGAAGCTACCTGGAAGGAGGTGTACTGCTTTAATGAGACCATGTAGGCCCAGAGGCTATAAAGGGTTAAGATGTTTTTACTATCTCTACCCCAGGAGTTATAAGCCCCTAACCTGAACCATCTGGAGCTAAACACAAAACCATTCTTCCTTAAACTGTCCATTTTCCTTGTTAAACTTGAACTGGAGTATGTACTTTCCCAGAATTGCTTATCCATAAAACACCTACTTCAGAAAACTGACTTATCCACTTGCTTTGCCTTGTGTATCATATTTTTTGTTTTTCTATTCCTTTTTCTTTAACCACCTGAGTGCCTGTAGCACATAATACCTCAGCTAACTGCCAGAAGGCACAACAATCTCATTTCAAACTGCAACATTGTGCTTTATAAGAAATATATATATTTGGTCATTCAGATGACCAAAATTTATTTCTCATACATATCTGGTCTTTGTTCCCCATTTCTGGCACAGAGCTCCTAAAATTCTTGGAATTTCCTGTCATAAAAGCAGTAAAGTTATCTTTTGCTATGTTAATGAGGTGACTTTTGGAATACCCTTAGGAAAATGTAAGGATAAGGGGTCTGGTTGCCAGGAGAACCAACCCAGCAAAGGAGAAAGGCCTATGTAATGAAGCCTCTATAAAAACCAAAAAGGATGGGGTTCAGAGAGCTTCTGGGTTGGTGAGCACTTAGAGGTGTAGGGAAAATGGTGCACCTGGAAAGGGTATGGAAGCTCTGAGTCCCTTCCCCATGCCTTGTCCTATGCACGTCTTCCATATGACTGCTCCTGAGTCAACCCTTCTATAAAAAAATGTGTAACCTAGGAAGTAAATGTTCTTCTGAGTTTTGTGAGCTGCACTAGCAAATTAATCAAACCTAAGGAAGGGGTAGTAGGAACCTCTGATTTATGGCTAGCTGGTCAGAAGCACAATTGAGAACCTAGGCTTGTGACTAGTATCTGAAGTGGGAGCGGCAGTCTTCTAGGACTGAACTCATAACCTGTGGGATTTGACACTATCTCCAGGTAGATAGTGTCAAAAATTGAGTTGGTTTGTAGGACACCCAGCTGGTGTTTAGAGAATTGCCTGTTTGTGGTGCAGGAAAACGCCCCCTCCACACGTTGGAAATTGGGTCCAGGGACCCAAAAGACAGACCAACCCTCCTACTAGCAGCTGATGGGGAGCAGAATTTGTTACCCCAAAATATACCTCTTGGGCGTAAGGATTATTTTAGGCTGATTATTTTTAAAAAACAGCAGACATGAAGGAAGTTCTGAAAACCAAGTGGAAGTTACCCTTTTGTAAGAGACATTTACATTTATAAAGGAAACATATTTAAAAGAGTTTCTCCCTCTCTCCTCTAGGTACCAGATGAATGACTCAATCTCTAGAACCTCTTATCAATGGAGAAGGCAAGAATTTAAATCTGCATAACAACCTTAGCCTCGATTACTCTGTTTTCCCTGGTAACTGGCTCCCGAACCCCAACAGCTTTTATCTTTAGCTGGAGATGTTATTCAATGTGATGGCTTTGGAGAGTTACAGTTTTCCTGGGTATCTTCCATGCATAAAGGAGGTAAACATGTTATCAAAATAATGATTATTTTTCTCCTTTTAATCTGTCTTTTTATTACAAGGGGCTCTCAGCCCTTAGAAGGGTAGAGAAAAATTTATTTTTCCTCCCCCACACAGCCTGTAAAGGCTTTCTTGTTCCACTCTGAAAGTCTTTATTTCAGGATCCTTTTGAGAATGTGATGGTGGCCATTTTTATCTCTATATTGGAAGAATTTTCTTAAGAAGTAAACAATGACAACAACAAAAGGAGAGCCAAAATATGGACAAATATCATATCATGATGTCATTTGATCTTGTGGATAGTTTCTCCTATTTGACTTCAAATAGAGGGAACTTCTTGTGAACTTCTTAGTTATCAATAAATTACCTTTTGGTTTCAAGTACTCTCTGGTTGGGCTTCTGTTATCTCCAACAGAACACAGTTCTCTCACTCCCTCACACTAACATTTTGAGTACATGAAGTATGTCAAACAAAAAGAAATCCAGACTAAGATAGGAGAGATTTTAATTAGAAAGCAAGACAAGTGCAGTTGTGAAAACTCTACTCTCTGAAATCTGCATCTCAAAATCAAATGGAAAAACTTTTTTCTTCCATTGTGGAAAGAAGGCGAGCAGAAACAAGCTTAAACTTTTAAGGGGCTGCTGGACAGGCAAGGGGTAATGACCGGTAGGGATTAAAAGGAAAAGGGTTTTGCTGTGATCAGCTGATTTTCCAGGAGGAACCCAGAAGGGGGACAAGTTCCACTTTTCAGTGTTTGCTAAGACTCTGGGGCAAGCCAAGCTCACTCACCTAAAGGAGAGAAGCGAAACTCGAATTTGACAAAGACAAGGTCTTTGTCAAAGACTTTGACTTTGATAAAGTCAAGACAAAGTAGAGAATGAGAAATGGGCAATGGTCACCACTTGGTCAAGTTTAGGTTTCTGAAGATCCACAAGGGTCTTGATGAGAAGGACAATGACCATTCCTTTGTATCTAATGGTTTATTACTTTAGGCTGCCAATGAAGATTCAACGTTAAATCTCCATTTCCTTAAGTTTAGCATATGTATCTGTTCCTACAGAATACCCTGTTTTTAGACATTATCTTTTTCTCTAACATAGTATAAAATGGCTCAAATCCCAATTCCATGAAAAGTGGGAAACAGTCATCAGCAAAAATCTGTGAGGTTTTCCAGAGACAGAGAACTTATTTTCCTTGATTCAGTCCACATTGCAGCCTGCTTCTCCAGCACTATCTCACCCCTCACTGATAATCTGAGATCCAGAGCTTCAGTCCTTCTGTTACAGAACCTGGACTGGATCCTGACAGAAGAACCAATGGGCACTTGGAGACTTTAGAGGATCGGAGGTTTATTTAACACCAGTGGGCTCAGAGGAGGTTGTTCTCCAAAGGTCTGAGTCCCGAGCACAATCAGGGAGGAGAATTTATACCCTTCTACTTCTGCATACTTGGTATTTTGGTGGGCACGTGGGAAACGAGGTAGGAAAGAACCCGGAAGGGCTTTGAGATAGGGACTGGAATTCCAGTCCCTGGTTTGGCCAGCCATCTTACAGTACAGTTTTCCCCTAATACTTCTGTGAGAAGAAATTAGAAGCTTGCGTAGTAGGCTCTATACCATACTGTGCATATTTTGCATTATACATTTCATAACTATTTCATATATATTTTAACATGTTTAATTAATTAAAACTATAGAGTTAATGATGGGGTGCCTGGGTGGCTCAGCTGGTTAGTGTCTGTCTTTGGCTCAGGCCATGATCTCAGGATCCTGGGATTGAGCCCCACATCAAGCTCCCTGATCAGTGGGGAGTCTGCTTCACCCTCTCTCTCTGCTCCTCTCCCAGCTCATATTCATTCTCTCTTTCTCTGTTCTCACTCTCTCTCTCAAATAAAAAAATAAAATCTTTAAAATCAAACTGTAGAGTTAATAAGAGTTAATGATACAAATAAAAATTAAGTCATGGAAGTAATAATTTTCATGTATTTTTTGTGGTTATTTTCATTTGATATAGCTACAGAGTGAATTAGGAAAGGCTATAATATATATTTGCTTCTTAGCTCTTGAAAGATAGGCTTAAACATTTACAAAGGTTAAAAAACCCATTTGGGCTTCCTTCACTGCATCATTAAGAACTCATTCTAGAGTTTTCATGTCAATTAAGCAACATTATTCTTTAATGGACTCATGAGCACCCTACCAGGTTGTGTAGGGAGATATGCCTGCCTTCGAAATTCTAATGATCATTTGAGTTTGAGAACATACATGGTGAACAGGTATAATCCAAATATACTAGCAAGCTTATGAGAACAAACCTTAGATGAACTGATATTACTGATGACCTTTACTCTGAAGTCAAGCAAATATTACACTTTTGATCTCTTTCTGGCTGAAGGCAGCATATCATAAAAACAAAGAAAAAATGAAACATATAAACTAAAAACTCTACCAGTTTTGGGGCACCTGGGTGGCTCAGTTGGATAAGAATCTGCCTTCTGCTCAAGTCATGATCTCAGGGTCTTGGGATCAAGACTCATGTTGGACTCTCTGCTCAGTGGGGAGTTTGCTTCTCCCTCTCACTCTCCCCCTGTGTGTGCACTTTCTCCCTGTCTCTCTCTCTCTCAAATAAATAAATAAAAGTAAAAAAACAAAACAAAACCCTACCAGCTCTAAACAAACAAATCTGAGATAATAATCTTGGCTAGTAGTTCTAGAAATGGGATAATTTTTTAATCTCTCTGAGCCTGTTTTTTCCTCTGAAAAATGTGAAGTTATTTGTCTCCTAAAACAGAATTATACAAAGATCTGTACCTGACATACCATAAGCATTCTATAAATGTAACTCTTATTACAATGCATATATAATCAATTGCTGAGAGACACATAACTGGGGGAAATGGTGGTATATATGAAAGTACGAGATGACTTTTTTTTTTTTTTACAAAACAACTAAAAAAGATGAAAAGACTTTAAAATAAGGGAGTATGTAGGGAATTTGCCTATGGTTTTGCCTTTGCTTGCTTGTCCCTCATTAGAATTCTCTGCTATTCCTGAATAAACCCATTTTGGCAGGAAAAAATAAGTAAGTAAATAAATATATATATAGAGAGAGAGCTGGGGGGGGGGATATAATCGGCCCTGAAACCAGGGAAGTTAAAATTTAGATTCTAATCTCAGAGAATGTAATTTAACAGTTTGGATTATATTGGCAATTGAATTCTGGGCTCTATTTTTAGAAAGAAAGGTACATAGGAGTGAATAAAGAAGTGGAGAAAATAGAAAAAACTTACTAATATATCCAACTATAAAAGTATATTTTAGGCATGAAGATGGTTCCTCATAGAACTTAGGGAGAAAGTCTTCCCACGGAACTAGTGCAATGAAAAAGACAGGATGTGGGAAATGATTTGAAGAGAAATATTAAGCATGCACTAAAAGTTTAACCAAGCCATAATTTTTTTCCTGTCCATATATTTTCAACCATTTGGCTCACTGTCTAACAGGAAAAATCATACTGTACCCAGGTAGATAGTGAAGAAAGCAAAACTAAGCCTTGTTCTACCATTTTAGTGCCAGAAGCAGGTCCAGAGAGAATTCCCCCACTTAGCATTTCCAAATACCTGTATATATGTGTATCCCTCAAAGAAATATCCATATGCTGACTCATAGATAAGTAGGAGAAAAATCAAATTGGGAACTATATAAACTTATAAAAGGAGAGGAGAATGAGAAAGATGCAGGAAGAAAAAGAAAAGGGAAGATGGAGAAGAGGAGGAGGAGGATGCTCTAGAGAGAGGTGAAAAGGAGAAGGTAGAAAGGCAGGAGAAATCAGGCAAAAGAGGGAGTGTACGCACCTCAGAAGTATTCTTTTAAAAAATGAAGGAAAAGAAAAGAAATCCTTCATAGTTTCAAGACAATTCAAATGAAATCTGCCTCTATTAAAATGAAGTTATGAGTTATAAGCTGATGTAAAAACAGAATAAGATAAAAAGAGAACTTCCAGAATTAAGGAACTAAATCTGAGGACAAAACACAGAAATTTAAAATGCATGCAAAGTAGCAAAGTGCAAAAACAATGCTGCCAGGAAGTGAATACGTGGTTTTGAAGCAAGTATTGATAAATGTTACAGAGAGAGTAAAGAGAGAATAGTGGGTGGCTTAAAAAGATACAATAGTTAGAAGGGAAAATAAATGTTTTAAGAATATGATGCAAGGAAATTTTCTTATAACAAGAGAAGACCAGGTATTCAGTATGAAAGTCCTCACTGTGTACCAAGACAATTCATAAGGAATGTTAATACTAACACATATCCTAGTGAAATGACTAAACCACAAATGTACATTGCCATAAGCCTTCAGTCAGAAAATCAGGCCATTAAGTTGGGGGAAATTATTAATATCAACCACTATTTCTTTTCAAGAACATTAAACATAAAAAGTATAAATGGAAATACCTACTGGGGACTTTTTAAAATAACATTTTCATCTAACTTTAAAAAGCTAAAATATGTATTATATAAAAACAAAAAACCAAACAAGGAAAGGACACAAAAAACATCGATAATCATGAGCAGCTTTGTTTGACATAAACTTCTAGTTCTGTGTGTGTGTGTGTGTGTGTGTGCATGTGTGTACATTTATACAAGTAAGCATCCATTTTGCGGTTGAGATCTGAGAGTATACATCAGTCTTTATCACATGCAAAGATATTTAACCATTTAAATCCCCACTTGGTCATGTCTACTTTGATAATGAAGAATACAATACACCAACTCAGTCAGGATAGAAATGTAACCTTATCTTTCTCAAGGTCAAATATTGCTTAAATGACAAAAATGACAAGCCTTTAATAAAAAAAATATGCTGGCAGAATTATAATTAAAGTACTACATTCCCTGAAGCATCTGGCTGGCTCAGTTGGCAGAGCATGTGACTCTTAATCTCAAGGTCCTGAGTTCAAAACCCATGTTGGGCAAAGAGACTACTTTGAAAAAATACTACATTCCCTTAATGTTCAATTTAAGATGACACAAAGCAGGAGTGCAATGAGCATAGTGCTTTTAAGAGAATCTATTATCAGGTCCATAGCATTAAAATAATAGGTAGAAGGTGTTTCTATTGAATTATTTAACAATGTATTCAAAGAATATGGCCAAAAGTAAGCACATATATGTCAATCTTCTTCTATAGTTTACAAATTATATTTCCAAAGAAAATACTTCCCATTAATACTTTCAAAGGTATCCAAAATTCTTATTTTACTACCACTACTTAAATATATTGGGCTTTTCTACATATCTAGAAAGTTTAGCTATCTAAAGTAAGAACTGTTTTTCCACTTTATTCACAGTACCATTTAAACAGAACTACACATGTAAGGATGATTACTGTCCAAGGTAACTTTTAATTATGACCATCCTAACTATCAACCATGTCCTTCTCACTTCTCTATACCAATCCAGTGGACAAATATAGATAAATATACTATTCAGAGGTGGTTGAACAAATTCAAATTAATTTCCAAAAGTATTTTACACAAGACAAGCTTTCCTATGTGTTTCAACACAAAATGTAGAAATGGGCTAATTTTATTCATATAGTTCTTAAACATCTAGATAGTAGGTGCTGCAATATTAGGATTTATTTGTCTTTTATGTACTATCAACAGAGCACAACAAAATATGGCTTAAAGAAGAGGTTTAGCCATGTCATTCCAAAATGATAAGATTTCATACAGATTTTAATAAAATATTAACAAAACATGTTCTTTTACTACATCTACTTTTAACATATTTTGTGCATCTCAGCAAACTTGGAACATGAAAGATTAGATATTTTAAAAAAAGGACACAACTTTATCAACTATGTATGCAAAAGTGGAATAAGATGCTATATAGATCCGTGTTTGTGACATGAACACATCCTCTAAATATGAACTCTTTTTCCTCTAGGTCTTTGTTTTACCTCCAACCCACTGAAAAAATGTGGTCCTGTGTTGCTCCTGGTGTCCTTCCTAGTGGTGGTCTAAAGACTCTTCCACTTCCAAAAGGCCTACCAGAAGACTTTTTTTTTTTTTTAAAGAATTTCTTTTTTAATATAGAAAAGGTTAGTTAATAAAACCTGTGACTTCTAACTATATTTATTAATCAAGTGTCAGCAACCTCTTTAGGTCTAGATGCCTACTTGTAGCAAAATAAGAATTTGAAGTTGACTTCCAAAAGGCTGAGGGAAAAACTGAGAGAAGTCTTTTTATGCCACATGTATTAAGCGTTTTATAAATGACCAGTACGTCTCCCCAAATGTAGGGCTTGCCCTGCTGGCCACGATAGTACATTTTCTATCTTTCCTCTCACCCACTCACTCCCCAGTCCTGGCAGCAGGCCTACTGCCCACTGCCGGCTGCCAACCTCTCCCCTGGCCTTGTCCAGGGCTCTACTTACCTGCCGGGCCAGAAAGGCCTTGCTGTGTTCTGGTCGCACGAGGCAGCATCTGCTTCAACTGGGACACAGCGGTTTAGCTGAGTCACAGGATGTGCAAGTGTCCCGTCAGGACGAGTTCACCTCTGAGAAGGCGACTTCCCGTGCCTATGGGTATTCTGGCAACCTCCAGCTTCCGCACCCCACCGTGGGAATCAAATGGCAAACCACAGTCTGGAAGCGGGGTGGCCTCCAGCCGTGCGATCAGGTCACCAACACAGGTTGTCGCTGCCTCTGGGCCAGGCGGGCTCCTGAGGGCGGGAGCAGATGCGCAGGAGCTGATGCGCGGGAGTGCCAGCTTCCACAGCCTACGCGAGGCTGCCGTAAAAGGTTTTCGCAGCCCTAGTGGGAAGGCACGCGTGTGATCGGAAGAGCCCCCAGCGGCACCAGCGCAGAGGCCGGAAGTGGCTGGAAAATCCCTCGGTCAATAGCCCGAGATGCAACAGTGACAGGAAGGTCCTTCGTTTGCCCAGCGCTGGAGCAGGTAAATGGTCAGAAGGGCCTGGGTTCCCCAGCGGTCGGGCTGGACTGTGGCCTGAGGAGCCTCACGGATCCTCACCGCAGGAGCCATGCTGTGGCTGAAAGGGCAACCAGCTAAGGAGCCCCAGGGTGGGCCGGGATCGAAAAGTACCTCAGGGCATCAGTGTGTGCCTGCGGTGATCCATGTTAAGAGTCCTAGATTCTGTCCTCACCATGAGGGCAGGTTAGGGATGGAAAGGAACCTCCTGGCCACGGCGTGCACGAGGAGGATGGTGGCCAAAAGGAAAAGCCTTCAGTTCCCCAGAATGCTTGCAGGCCAGTGGCAAGTAACCAGCAGAGCCCTAGTGCCCCAGGATGGGATGCAAGATGACTAGAAAGGCCTTGGTTTTCCCAGCAGGCTGGCACATTGGTGTCTGTAAAGTCTTGTCTAGGAAAAACTGTATGTCTAGAAATTAGTAAGGAGAGGCTCTTGAGGAAAAATGACTATTGCAATAGGGACGCAGGGACAGTTGCACTGAGCAGATGTTTAAAACATAAGCTGGAAACAGTTGAGGGAAGAGGTGGGTAAGAAAGCTTTTATAATCAGAGACCATGGGATAGTTGTCTGTGGGAGGAGAAAGGAGGATGCTGAAACTGCTAGCAGGAGGGCTTACACCTTAACAACTGTATCAAATAATTGCAATAAGGGAAAGGTTGGAGCAGAAAATGTTGATCTGTGCTTAGGCACCTGAGTCACAAGTTGGGCTTGAGGTGAGCAAACAAGTCATGGTGCACGAAGTTCAAGTAAAGTTTAGGGCTTAGCTGCCCTAGTCAAGCTGGTCTAAAGCTCTGTCAAGGACAGCATTTGGTCAGTCTTGTCAGTCTCTTCTCTTGTTCAAGATAGGTTGTATGATACAGTCTTTGAACAACTCAGGGATAAGGAGAATCTGAAGTAAGATATGGTTAAGTGAAATAATTCCCAGGGTCAGTGTTTTCTCATAGTTTTTTCTCTGGAGGACCAGTTAAACCATCTGTTAGATCCACTGACATAGGTCACTTGTTTCATGGTCCTACAGATTAGGCATCTGATAAGAGTGGTGCCCAAAATGCAAATGATAAATATTATTATGAAAGGTCATAGCAAGTAATATGAAAGATCAGGAATTGATCACTAAGGGAATCCAGTCCAGTGAATTCTAAGAGGTCAGTGCTTAAAAATCTTGCAATCACACAGCGTTGCTTATTGAATTTTTGGTGCTGTTGATGATATTGACTATAGCCTTTGTTAACTCTCTTATTTGGGCATGCCTTGCCTGAGCAGTTCATCAGCCTTTACCAGTGGCCCTGACACTTTTCCCTGAAGAAATTAGCTCATGTATAGTCTGCTGCTGTGATGAATCCTTCAAGATATAAATCACGTTGGGGTGGCTTTAGCTTAATAGTACTTCTTCAGATCCTGAGAAAAAGGCAGCTATGAGGCCACCTAAAATCCCTAAAAGAATCTGGTAGTCAGGTTTTACTTTTTGATGATAACAAGGTAAGAAGGAGGTAGAAAAATTGGAAATTTTAGTTTGGAGGAATATAGCCAGATATTAAAATCCACTGGAAGAATGAAAAACTTGGTACAGCTTGACTGTAATGGGATCCATTCCAGTTTACAGGTAGATAATAAAAATGGTTTTTCTACCATGGGAGAGAAAGCCAATTTTATCTCTACCATAAAACACAGAATTTGCATATTCACCAATTACTTTCAATTTATAAAGAGGAATGAAATAGCTCAAAGACACTGAATGAGAGCAGAATCTGATAACCCAGAAGGATGTGATATAGTTTTTCTTTGTTCCTTTATTTAATTTCAGGTGTACAACATACTGACTTGACAGTTCTATATAATATGTACTCACCATGGTAAGTGTAGTTACCATCTGTCACCATACAGCATTAATACAATGTTACTGACAGTATTCCCTGTGCTGTACTTTTCATCTCTATGGCTTTATTTTATAACTGAAATCTTGTAGCTCTTAATCCCCATCACCTATTTCCCTACCTCCCACAGCCTTTTCCTCTGGCAACGACCAATTTGTTCTCTGTATTTATGAGTCTTTCTTGTTTGTTTTTTCATCTGGTTTGTTTTTAGATTCTACTTATAAGAGATCATATGATATTTGTCTTTCTTTGTCTGACTTATTTCACTTAGCATAGTACCCTCTAGGTCCATCTATACCTTGCCATAAAAGTAGGGGTGCATATAGCTTTTTGAATTAGTGTTTTTTTTATTCTTTGGGTTAATACCTACAAGTGGAATTACTAGAATATATGGTAGTTCTATTTTCAATTTTTTGAGGAAACTCCATGCTCTTTTTCACACTGGCTACACCAATTTATATCCCCACCAACAGTGCACTAGGCTTTCCTTTTCTCCATATCCTTGCCAACAGTTATTTCTTATCTTTTTGATACGAGCTATTCTGACACATGTAAGGTGGTAGCTCACTGTGATTTTGATTTGCATTTCCCTGATAATTAGTGATGTGGAGCATCTTTTCATGTGTCTGTTGGTCATCTCTGGAAAAATGTATGTTCAATTCCTCTGCCCATTTAAAAAAATTATTTAATTCATTTCCAGTGTTCCAGAATTTATTGTTTATGCACCACACCCAGTTCTCCATGCAATACGCACCCTGCTTAATACCCACCACTGAGCTTACCAAACCCGCCACCCTTCTCCCCTCCAAAACTTCAGTTTGTTTCTCAGAGTCCACAGTCTCTCATGGTTCATCTCCCCTTCCAACTTCCCCCAACTCCCTCCTCCTCTCCATCTTCCCATGTCCTCTGTGTTATTCCTTACGGTTCACAAATAAGTGAAACCATATGATAATTGACTCTGTATGCTTGACTTATTTCACTCAGTATAATCTTTTCCAGTCCCGTCCATGTTGATTCAAAAGTTGGGTATTCCTCCTTTCTGATGGAGACATAATATTCCATAGTATATATGGACCACATCTTCCTTATCCATTCATCTGTTGAAGGGCATCTTTGTTCTTTCCACAGTTTGGCGAGTGTTGGAGAGGATTTGGAGAAAGGGGAACCCTCTTACACTGTTGGTGGGAATGCAAGTTGGTGCAGCCAGTTTAGAAAACAGTGTGACAGTTCCTTAAGAAATTAAAAATAGAGCTTCCCTATGACCCTGCAATTGCACTACTGGGTATTTACGCCGAAGATACAGATTTAGTGAAAAGAAGGGCTATCTGTGCCCCAGTGTTCGTAGCAGCAATGGCCATAGTCGCCAAACTATGGAAAGAACCATTTTTTAATCAAAAAAAGTTTTTGGTGTTGAGTTGTAGGAGTTCTTTATATATTTTTATATTAACCCCTTATCAGAGATATCATTTGCAAACATATTCTCCCATCCAGTATGTTGCTTTTTTCCTTTTGTTGATGGTTTCCTTTGCTGTACAACAGCTTTTTTTTGGTGGTCCTAGTAGCTAATATTTTTTTGTTGTTGCCCTTGCCTGAGGAGATATATCCAGAAAAATGTTGTTAAGGGTGATATCTATGTTTTCTTTTAGGAGTTTTATGGGTTCAGGTCTCACATTTTCAGGTCTTTAATCCATTCCGAATTTATTTGTAAGTAAGTAGTTCAGTTTTATTCTTTTTCATGTGGCTGTCCAGTTTTACCAACACCATTTGTTGTCCTTTCCTTATTGTATATTCTTGCTTTCTCTGTTGTAGAATAATTTTTTTTAAAGATTTTATTTATTTATTTGACAGAGAGAGATCACAAGTAGGCAGAGAGGCAGGCAGAGAGAGAGGAGGAAGCAGGCTCCCTGCTGAGCAGAGAGCCCGATGTGGGACTCGATCCCAGGACCCTGAGATCACGACCTGAGCCGAAGGCAGCGGCTTAACCACTGAGCCACCCAGGCGCCCCTCTGTTGTAGAATAATTGACCGTGTAAGTGTGGGTATATTTCTGGACTCTCCATCTTGTTCCATTTAAGCATTCGTTCCATAAAATCAACCTTAGCTCCTTAAAAGTGTCTAGTTGTAGCTCATTAAGTGAACTTCATTCTCAAATGTGAAATTCTAGACAAAGCCTCAGTGGCATAACCAATGTTTCCAAATACGTTCTGTTAATAAGAAAGAAGCATTCTTTGAATCTGTGCAAATAACTAATATTGCCATGAAAATAAGAATACTCAATTAAGAGTTTCTGGATTAATAGAGGGATCAGGCAGGGATAAAAAGATAAATGTTTCATTCTTTTTGCAAAACTGTAGTCTACTAAATTGTCATGAGTTAGAGATAGCTTACATGCAGAAATAGAACATTAAAGTACCAGCAGTATTCCTAACAAACCCTATAATCATCCTTCATCAGTTCATTCAGTCCTATGTAATTAATTCTTGTTCCATTTGATTTGGGTTACCAGTCTCATGAACCCATCTGCTTTTTCACTAGAATTCTGGAAGTCCTGACTCTAGCCACTGGTATGGTTTTAAAGTTGTTACAGTGATGTCATCAGAAGCCTGTACCCAAGAATACCCAGCTGGCATAGTTCTTTTCTGTGGGCCTCTGAGACTGTCCTTTGTTGAAGATAAACATTCTGGCCTGTAGCTGATGGCAGGCACTTTCAGGGAAGCCTCAGAATAAAACAAAAGCTATGTTCTATATGACAAAAGACAAAATAGCTATAGTTAACTTATTACTGATAAGTTTCAAAATGAATGATCTGATATGAGCTCATTATAAAAATAATGTGATTAACCAGGATGTTTGCTTGTTTTAAGGCCTCCAAAATGAAGAATGCAATCCCAAAACGTTTTGGACAAAAAAAATTTATAAACATAGTGATTAGCCCAATTTTCATAGGAAAGTTGGTTATCTATCTTATGAAAATAAATGAATATAGTGTTTACAGGGAAAAAAATCTTCAAATGTAACATATAATACTCCTAAGATATAATAGACCATGAATATATCAAGAAATTATTTAGATTATACCCAAGAATATATCAATATCAAGTAAAGAATATCAAGTCTGGAGCAGTTCCTAAATATCTTTGTATTAATAAAATTCCATAGGTTAGTGTTATGAATTCTCTCTCTAACATGCTGTATTTACTTTTGAGAAGTAAAATTTGATCAAGTTAACGTTAAAAAATAATTGAAATTATAATTAATAACATTATACTGCTGTTGTCTAATATTAAGAAAAGCAGCACCAGGACTCTGATAAGTAGAAGTATCATTGGCAGCAAAGGCATTGATAAATATCTAGGAACTTCATTTAACTTAATTTATTAATTTATTACTATATATATTAATAATATTTTTACCCATACACATTCATCTTAGGAAAGGCTAAGTGTCTCTTCTGATTTACAGTGCTTCCTATGGAGCTCAAAACATCAAATAAACGTAATTATTGCTAGCAACTTTCTTTTTACAAGGTGAATGTGAAGGAACAAATCTTTTGTGATTTTCCAGGGACCTTCTGGGAAATGCAAAGATAGTTTTAGTTACAGAAGATAACATTTAGGATTCACTTTGAGGAAGGCAAAATGTCATAAGCTGTCAGGACATTTAAATACTTGATTAAGGGGTTTGAAGTGGCGGGGGGGTGGGAGGTTGGGGTACCAGGTGGTGGGTATTATAGAGGGCACAGCTTGCATGGAGCACTGGGTGTGGTGAAAAAATAATGAATACTGTTTTTCTGAAAATAAATAAATTGGAAAAAAAAAAAAGAAAGAACATCAAAAAATAAATAAATAAATAAATAAATACTTGATTAAATGGGGCCAGGGGTCAGTGTAATAGAATATTTGGCTACCCAAGTGACAATAGAAGATTTTAAGAGTGAATATAGGAACTAACATGATTATAAGATATCTTAGATCTTTGAAAAGTGAGAACATTTTGTTTTCATAAACAATCAGGAACATTATAGAGTCAACAAAAGGCATGGGAAATTATTCTATAATAACCAGCCTATTTGCCTAAAAAGCAGATTACTCAGAAGATAAAGAAAAACTTTTTACAACTTCTTATTAAGAGAAGAGCAATGAAAAAATAAAAAACAAAAAAAATTAAAAAGAGAGAAGAGCAATAATCTAAGAAAATTGTGTCAATTTAACAGAGGGAAAACCAAATTCTGTTTTGCATGAATATAATATTTGATACTAAAGCCCTTTTAGAAATCATATAAATAAATTTATCAACCTTAGCTAGCTCAGACCACAATAAAACTCCCTGTACAACAAAATTCCCTGTCGATGAGCCTTTTACAGCTTTTCAGCTTTGTCCTATACTTTTCTTTCTCATTCTGAAACAACCAGTACTTTTACCTTAGGACAAAACTATCACTTTTCCTTAATAAAAACATATTCTGCATACCTTGTATACAATACGTTGATTATAAATTTTAACAATTGGTAATTTCTATTATATAGAGGAAACTTGTAAGTGGATAATTATGAACTTTCATACACTAGCATTTTATAGCAGACTAGCAAAACTGACATAAATATCTCATAGTTTTTTATAGTTATGTAAAGGATATAGGAATATATCCTTATAGTATAGTTTCTGAACTTGGCAAAAATAAATACATTCATCAATATATCCAAATATATACACCCTTAAAATTATGCCTAGCAATTAATATTTCAGTATTTTATCTCACTTACAATGATTTAAGTATTTAATGAGTATCTATTAATTAACATAATTTAGTATAAGTCTAAGGTTTTTAGTTACCTAAACATCTTTAAAAGCATCTTTTTTTTAATAGGCTCCACATGTAGTGTGGAGCCCAGTGTGGGGCTTGACCTCAAAACCCTGAGATGGAGTCATGAGCTGAACTCAAGTGTTAGATGCTTATCCAACTGAGCTACCCAAATGCCCCAAAGGCATCTTTTTTAAAAACAGCCTTATTGGGGGACACCTGGCTGGCTCAGTCAGTAGAGATGCAACTTTTGATCGCAGGGTAGTAAGTTCAAGCCCCATGTTCTGCACGGAGCAAGCCACTCAGTGATATCCCTCCCTTTTGAAGGTCACTGTATCAGTGATGGGGTTCCCATCATTACTTTTTCTCCTTCTCTCCTACCCTTCTCTATGTAGTCTCTCTGTGGTTTATTGTACAGAAGCTCTTCAGTCGGTCCTCAGTTCCTTTTTGAGAGGAATTTCTCTATATATAGGTATGAATTCAGTGTGTCCATGGGAGGGAGTGAGTTCAGGATCCTAGACTGCTCTCCTATATATTCTTTGGTGAGGTGTTTATATTTTTTACCCATTTTTAAGTTGTCTTATTTTCTTAGTTTTGACTTCTCAGTGTTCTTTCTATATTTTGGATAATAATCCTTAATCAGTTATGTGTTTTGTAAAGATTTTCTCCTAGTCTGGCTTATCTTTTCATTCTCTTAATAGCTTCTTTTTCACTGCAGTTTTTAATTTTAATGAATTCCTGTTTAACTTTTTCTTTCATGGCTCATGTTTTTGATGTTGTATCTAAAAACTCAGCACTCACCAGAATTACCTACATTCTTTTATTTTAAGATTTTATTTATTTATTTGACAGAGGCACAGTGAGAGAGAGCACAAGCAGGGGGAGTAAGAGAGAGAGAAGCAGGCTTCCCACTGAGCAGAGAACCTGATGTGGGGCTCTATCTCAGGATTCTGGGATCCTGATCTGAGCCGAAGGCAGACACTTAATGACTGAGCCTCCCAGGCGCCACCCCTCAACATTATTTTCTATGTTATCTTCTAGTAATTTATATTTTTGTGTGTTTTACAATTAGCTCTTTGATCCATTTCCAGTTAAATATTGTGATGGGGGTAGATGTGTGTCTAGATTTAACTAAATTTGAAGTTAGTTGTCCAGTTGTTTCTGTATCATTTGTTTCTCCATTGAGTTGCCTTTGCTCCTTTATGAAAGATAAGTTGATTTTGAAAGGGTCTATTTCTAGACTCTCTTTTCTGTTCCATTAATTTGTCTTTTCTTTCACAATTACCATACTATCTTTATAAATATAGCTTTGTACTCAGACTTTAAGTTGAGTAGTGTCACTCTTCTGACTTCGGTCTTCTGCAATACTTTTGTTGACTATTCCAGGTCTTTTATTTCTCCATATAAACTTAAGAATCAGTTCTGCAGCAGAGTTGACTATTGAACAACATGGGTTTGAACTTCATGGATCCAGTTACATATGATCTGCTTATAATATAGTAATGTAAATGTATTTTCTCTTATGATTTTCTTAATAACATTTCTTTTCTTTACCTTACTTTATTGTAAGAATACTATATAATATATATATAATATACAAAATATGTGTTGACTATTTTATCACTAAGGCTTCTGGCCAACAGTAGGCTATTAGTAGTGAAATTGGGGGAATTAAAAATTATACATGGATTGTTGACTGCATGGAAGTCAGCACCCCTAAACCCTACATTGTTCATAGGTTTCTTGTAGCTACAAAATAACTTGCTGTGATAATGACTGAGTTTGCATTGAGTCTTTCAATGAAGTTGGGAAGAACTGATACTTTTCTAATATTTACTCCTCCTATTCATTTATATGGAATATCTCTCCATTTTTTGTTTCTTTCATCAGAGTTTTCTAGTTTTGTCATATGGGTCTTGGATATATTTTGTTAGATTTATACCTAAGTATTTAATTTTGGTACTAAGATAGATGATACTATGTTTTAAATTTCAGATTCCAATTGTCCATTGCTTTTACATAGGAAAGCAATTGAATTTGTATAGTAGCACTATTCTGCAACTTTGCTATGATTGCTAATTATTAGTCCCAGGTATTGTTGTTGTTGTTGCCATTGTTTTTGTTGTTGCTAATTTAGATATTTGTCTTCTTGTGTATATCTCGGCAGATTGCGTCTTTCAAAGAATGGGTCCATTTTATCTAGGTTTTCAGATTTGTGGGCATAGAGCTTTTCATTATGGCCCTCTATTTTCATTTTAATGTTTATGGGATTAGTAGTAATTGGCCCTTTCATTGCTGATATTAGTAATTTCTTCTTAGTTTTTCTTAGTCGGTCTAGAGGTCTGTCAATTCTATTAATCTTTACAAAGAACCATCTTTTGGTTGTGTTAATTTTATCTGCTAATTTTGTTTCAATTTTATTGATCCTGCTAATTTTTATCCTTTCTTGTTATGCTGGATTTAATTTTCTTTATCTAGCTTTCTAAGGAAGAAACTTAGATTATTGATTTTGATTTTCTCTTCTAATTTGTGCTATTAATTTCCCTTTAAGCACCACTTCTGCTGCATCATACAATTTTGATAAGTTGTATTCTTATTTTCATTTCAGATTCTTTTAAGTTCAAAATGTCTAGTTTCTCTTGAGACTTATTATTTAACCAAGTATTATTTAGAAGTGTGCTATTTAATTTCTGAGTGTTTAGGGATTTTCTGGGTACCTTTCTTTTACTTATATCTAGTTTAACTTACTGTGATCTGAGAGCACAATATATATTATTTTATATACATATTATATAATTATATGGTATAATTATACATTATATAATTATAATTATACATTGTACTATATATACCATGTAATAACTTAATATATAGTATGTAAATTTTATTATTTCATAATTATAATTATTTATAGTATTCAAAACTTGTTACCTTGTGCTTTATAGCCCAGAATGGGGCTTGTCTTTGCGAATGTTCAGTATCAACCTGATGAAAATGTATTCTGCTGAGTTGGATGAATTATTTTTTAAGGTCAGTTAGATCCATTTGATTGGTACTATTTAGCTGAACTCCATTCTTACGTATTTTCTGCCTCTTGATTCTATTAATTACTGATTGAGGGGTGTTTAAATCTCCATTCGTAAGAGTGGATTCATGTATATCTCCCTGCAGTTCTGTCAGCTTGTGCCTTATGTAGTTTGATGCTGTGTTTTTTGTTTTTTTGTTTTTTAATTTTTTCAATTTATTGATTTTCAGAAAAACAGTATTCATTATTTTTTCACCACACCCAGTGCTCCATGCAATCCGTGCCCTCTATAATACCCACGACCTGGTACCCCAACCTCCCATCCCCCCGCCACTTCAAACCCCTCAGATTGTTTTTCAGAGTCCATAGTCTCTCATGATTCACCTCCCCTTCCAATTTACCCCAACTCCCTTCTCCTCTCTAACACCCCTTGTCCTCCATTATATTTGTTATGCTCCACAAATAAGTGAAACCATATGATAATTGACTCTCTCTGCTTGACTTATTTCACTCAGCATAATCTCTTCCAGTCCCGTCCATGTTGCTACAAAAGCTGGGTATTCATCCTTTCTGATGGAGGCATAATACTCCATAGTGTATATGGACCACATCTTCCTTATCCATTCGTCCGTTGAAGGGCATCTTGGTTCTTTCCATAGTTTGGCGACCGTGGCCATTGCTGCTATAAACATTGGGGTACAGATGGCCCTTCTTTTCACGACATCTGTATCCTTGGGGTAAATACCCAGGAGTGCAATTGCAGGGTCATAGGGAAGCTCTATTTTTAATTTCTTGAGGAATCTCCACACTGTTCTCCAAAGAGGCTGCACCAACTTGCATTCCCACCAACAGTGTAAGAGGGTTCCCCTTTCTCCACATCCTCTCCAACACATGTTGTTTCCTGTTTTGTTAATTTTGGCCATTCTAACTGGTGTAAAGTGGTATCTCAATGTGGTTTTAATTTGAATCTCCCTGAGGGCTAATGATGATGAACATTTTTTCATGTGTCTGATAGCCATTTGTATGTCTTGATTGGAGAAGTGTCTGTTCACATCTTCTGCCCATTTTTTGATATGTTTGCCTGTTTCGTGTGTGTTGAGTTTGAGGAGTTCATTATAGATCCTGGATATCAACCTTTTGCCTGTACTGTCATTTGCAAATATCTTCTCCCATTCCGTGGGTTGCCTCTTTGTTTTTTTGACTGTTTCCTTTGCTGTGCAGAAGCTTTTGATTTTGATGAAGTCCCAAAAGTTTATTTTCGCTTTTGTTTCCTTTGTCTTTGGAGACTTATCTTGAAAGAAGTTGCTGTGGCTGATATCGAAGAGATTACTGCCTGTGTTCTCCTCTAGGATTCTGATGGATTCCTGTCTCATGTTGAGGTCTTTTATCCATTTTGAGTTTATCTTTGTGTACGGTGTAAGAGAATGGTCGAGTTTCATTCTTCTACATATAGCTGTCCAGTTTTTCCAACACCATTTATTGAAGAGACTGTCTTTTTTCCACTGTATATTTTTTCCTGTTTTGTCGAAGATTAATTGACCATAGAGTTGAGGGTCCATATCTGGGCTCTCTACTCTGTTCCACTGGTATGTGTCTGTTTTTATGCCAGTACCATGCCGTCTTGGTGATCCCAGCTTTGTAGTAAAGCTTACAATCAGGTAGGGTGATGCCCCCTGTTTTATTTTTGTTTTTCAACATAAAAAGAGACACTTAGGGTGGCAAATTCTTCTCCCCTACAGTTAAGCATTCTTCCTTGTAATGGGACCTTAATAATATATATGATCATGATTCACTATGCCCCAGACAGTGCTTTGGTGAGTTCTATGTGCATTTCCTTTTTCACCTCATCTGTTTCAAAGCTGATCAACCTCAACCCAATCCATTTTTTTCTTCACCTAGCTTGAGACCTCCAGTCAAGTCCTTTAAAAATATGTATGTAATGCATTTAATCAACACAAGGAGCTATGGTGATTGTTAAAGTAGTTTTATGTATCCCTGTTGAGATTCATTATGGGCTTAATTTATAGATTAAGTTTCAAGACTACCTATCTCCTTTTTTCTTTTTACAAGTTTATTTTTTTTTTCCTGAGGTAAGCTGCTTCCCAACCCATTTAAAACACATCTTGAATATGATGGCATATAAGAGTTCGTGAGTTGAAGCAGGTAAAAGACTTAATAACATAGCTGAAAGTAAGGGCTTCCTTCCCTCAGTCAGCTCTATTTTAAGAAAGGAGAGTGAGGGCTTCTGTATAAAGTGAGATAAGAATCAACATCTTTCAGTTTCTAGCATCCCTGACTTTCAAATGAAAATGTAAATGAAAGCATTTTTATTTTTATTGAAACTATTAATGTATCCTCCATTTTGAGCCTGGATATATCTTTAAGTGTATAAATAATGATTGTTTCCTCTCCATAAGCATATGAGTGATAGAGGAAGAAACACATAAGGAGTTATTCAGTTCATATCTTGGAAAAATAATAGCAATAAAGTTCTGGTAGTATTGCAGAGGTTATACTCTTTTTTTTTTGCATGTAGCAGCAATCATATTTTAGTTGGTACTCATGGACATGAATTGAAAGAATGAATTGAAATGGATATAATACTTTCATCTATTCAGGAAGCTATCAAATGAGGTGTTATGACTTACACTGAGCAACTTCAACCTATCATTTTTGCCAAACTAAAAATCTGATTAAATGTCAAGCAAGTGCAATGTGAATGTGACTTCCAGAAATGTTCTAAATAAGTAGAAATGGCTGTTTCTTTAGCTTTATGATTTGAGTAATCCTTTTTTGAGATACCAACTTATTAGAACTAAGATGGGTACTGGTACCTGGAAGTGACAGTAACTGAATTTCAGCTGGTAAGTCTACCTCACCATCTGGTTTCTCTTTCTACTCACCCCCTTTTCATTATGCTGTAATCATAGTGACTATCTTTTGGCATTTTCAACACACTTTATATGGCACAATTTGTACCCTTTTGAGACTTTACATTTGTGCTTCCTCCATCTTGCTATTTGCATCCAGTTCTTTGATGGCTTAGTTACCTGAAGGATTAGTGGGGCAGGAATATCTACTTCTTATGTGGCTCACGTATATGGCTGCCAGTTTAATCCTATCCTTGTAGTCAGGGAACTTATTTCCTTGCTACAGGGGCCTCTCCACAGCACTACTTGAGGATTCTCAAAACATGGAGGCTGGCTTCTCCCAGAGTGAGCCAACCAGGAGAAAGAGAGCCACACAGAAGCTATGCTGTTCATGCCCTAACTTTTGAAGTCACTACATCACTTCCACTTTTAAATTTAATACCTTAAAACCATCCCACATTAAAGGGGAGGGGACTTAGATTCCACCATTTTATTGGAAGAAGGTGAAAGAATTTACATTATATTTTAAGACCACCATACTAAGCCTCATGATTCTTCTTAATCTAAACATTCCTCAGTTAACAGGTATTGTATTGCTTATAAAATTAATGCAATAATAATAGTAGCAGTGAACAGATAGTAATATTTATTTGAATGTTATGTTTCCTTTAATTATGTGGCTTTTCAGCAGGACAGTGGTCATGGAAGTTGGAATCTGCTAAGGAGTGTGTAACAACTTATGTGCTGAATCAACTAGCCCTGAAAATAGATGGTGCTGGAGTGTTGGGCCCATACTGGCTGGTGTTGGTGGTCAGTGACTTGTGTGAGAAGGATGAGGAGGTCAGGGAGGCATGTTGTGGTTTCCTCCCCAGGTGGAGCCCTCTCCCTACCCCTCACCCTGTGGACGCTAAGCTTCTTGAGGTAGGAGTGCTGCTGAGGTAAGCCTTAAAGCCTAGGAGAAGGCTGTGGTGGAGCCTCTGTAGGTGCAGATCTTGTTGGTGGTAGCAAATATAAAATAAGAAAATAAGTAAGTGGCCTTTCTATACTACCCTGGATTTTTAAATTTAGTTTTATTATATCTACTGTTTTCAAGTCTCTTCAAGAGATGTTTGTCTCTAATTTTATAAAGGATATGGAAGACCAAAATTTACTTACAAATTCATTTATAACAAATGGCAATGGGACACATATATAATATATATATATATATGAATTTTATTTCACTTTACAAGTTGACCAGTAATAAAGTGTTAAACTGTATCATGTATAAGATTCATGAAACTATGTTTTATTTCATCCAATTAATTAAAGTAGAATTTGCATTCAAATTCTAGGACCTACTTTAATTTTCAAACATTTGTATAAAATAGTAAAAAGTAAAAGGTAGATGCAGTCAAATGCTCTACCACTGAGCTATACCCCCTAAAAGGTAGATGTTATAACATATAAAAGTGTGTATATTCTTTCTGTATTTAAATAACTTAATGGTTCAAATTAATGCTTTAACTGAATGTCATTCCACTATTCTAAATTTTAGTCTTTAAAACAACTAATTTGATATATAATTTTTTAAAAAGCAGAAGGTAAAACTTACTCATCTTTGGCATCTTACGTTCAAGTGAGATGTGTGTTTATGAGTACTTCTATCTTCCTGTAGTTAATGAAGTCTTGAAACAGCAAAGTCCATTTTTCAAATAAATGTATAAAATCCTAAAGATTAAAGGCATCACATCATTGTATACTTCAGATAATCATACTATGAGTAGATATCTTTCCTGTAGATATATTCAACTACAGACAAGAATGGGGTGTTCAAAATTACTAAAAAGTTATTTCTGTTCTTCAGCTGAAAAAATTCAGTTATATCACCAGCTGAAATTCAGCACAATGCTAGGTCTTGAGTGAAATTAACCTCTTAAAAATGTCTTTTGATAATTGCTGTTAATTGTGATGATTTTATTAACTAAATCTTTTAGTGTTGTTTTAATTCTATCTTCTTATAATTTTATTTCAAAATTCTGGAAGATGTTTGTCTTCAATGTTAATTATTTTAACCATGTAAATTTGCTTTGTACCTCCTGGGCAGCAGCATGTTATGTTTGCAAAAAGACACATTTTAGAGTCAGTTAACTCTATGTTTGAATTCCACTTAGGCCTTTCATTTGCTCAAGATCTTGACAAATAGCTGATTTTTTCTTGGTTTCAGTGTTCTCTTATGTAAAAAGGGATTAACATCCAATATGCAGTGCTATTCTAATGATTCAATTAGACAGCATATATGCTTAGCACATAACAGATGCTCAATAAATATTAGTTGTTTACTTTTTTCCAAAAGAGCCTGTCTTCTGGGAGCATTTCTGTTTAATAAAAAATAAAAGCAAAACCTTGCAAGTCTCTTTAAAATAGTGACTTAAATGTGGTTATAATCTGGTCTGATTTTGGCAAAATGGTGAAACAATGGAAACAAATCTCTGCTCTTCTGAATCTATTTTAAGAAACCCTCTTCCTTTTTCCCCCATCACCTGATAGATGCCACCATTTAACATGTTGTTACCTTGAACAGGTTACTTAACATCCCTGTGCCTGTTCCTTGTCTGTAAATTGGGGATAATCATAGTGCCTACATCATGTAGTTATTATGAAGATCAGTTCAAGTAACTCAGACATTTATAATAGTGCCAGTAAAATACTAAACGGTATTTATATTAGGTACCAATATTATTTGGAAAGATACTATAATTCTTTTTCTTTTTTTTTAATATTTTATTTATTTACTTGACAAACAGAGATCACAAGTAGGCAGAGAGGCAAGCAGAGAGGAGGAAGCAGGCTCCCCGCAGAGCAGAGAGCCCGATGTGGGGCTCGATCCCAGGACCCTGAGACTATGACCCGAGCCAAAGGCAGCGGCTTAACCCACTGAGCCACCCAGGCGCCCCTATAATTCTTTTTCTTAATGCTCAGGAATCACCTCCAAACCCCCATAGCCTGGCTTGAATCTAACTTACAAATTTTCATATATATTCCCACTACTAACAACATCCAGTATAATTCTGCTAAACTCAAGTGCAGATGGTGCACTTAACTTCAGGAGGTTTCCACAGCCTTTGAAATCCATTCTTAGATCCCTTAACATGCTTACAAAGAATTTAATTTGGAAGATATGCAAAGGAATTTATAATATTTTTGAGTACAAAAGTATAACAGAGCTCCAAATACAGAGTATAATATTTATAGTTTATATAAAATGCTTTGTATTTAAACATCTTTAATATACATTTATTTCTGTACCTTCCAAGCTTAGTCTCTTATACTTCCACGGATGCCTTTTTTCTGGCTTTTGCATCTGAGTTCATAGAATATATTTTACTACAAAGGTATTCTAATGTTTGTGTCCTCATTTTGCTGTTTCTAGCTTAGATAGAGAGTTTTCATTGTGTTGAACATGGCGATTATTCCACTAGCTTTTTTTAAAAAGCACTTGTTTCCTCCTTTCAAAGACATGCAAAACAGAAATCTTTCATAATTCTATTTACACACTGGAATCTATTGTGTGAGTCAGCATAAGTAAGACATATCCCTCAGTGAATCATTATTTCCTTCTTTAATTAAGATTATCAACTCCTTGTCTTTTATTGATAGATCCAAATTTCATCTCCCAGGTAATTGATTAAGGGCAAATCATCAGAAATTTGTCACAATTCCAAATAGACAAAGAACGTAAATTATAGGTCTGCAGTATAAAGTGTGATAAGAAAGAAAGAAGAATGGAAATACCTATTTTGTTCAATATATTTCAGAACTGTGCACACCATCAAGGATGATGAGTAAGCACGAAATCAATAGATGGGAACATCGAGCCCTTCCACTTTGTTTCATAAGTTTTTAAAAAAATATATAATGTTAGTCTCCAATTTTATAAATAGTGGTCTGGTCAATGCTTAAAACAGTAATTTTATTTAACAGTAATAAAATCCCCAAAATATATCAGTTATATACATTTAGCCTTTTTTTCATTGCTGTAGAAATAGAAAGGGAAGGAGGACTGGATCTTTTCTGGAAAAAGTAAGGAAATGGGTTCAGGTGAGGTAGAAAAATGACTTAGTTTTAGTTTTCTATGAATAAAAATAATAGGAATCTAGGGAAAAGAATGGGTCACTCCAGGGGACATGGAAATGTAGTTGTTGTGATTCTCCAAACATGAAATGCCTGAACAAAATGTTTCTTTTATCATTTGAGTATTTTTAAGAATTAATAAAGTGACTGCCATCATATTTCATTCCTGATGCCCACTCTAACCATAAAAGTGATAGGAAACATATCTTATTTATCTGAATATTTTCAGTAAGTGGCACTGTCTGGCATATAACAAACACTTGATGATATTTTATAAATGAAAGAGCCAGTAAATGAAATCCACTAAATAGTATGCTAAACTTGAAATTCATTAAGTTCTATTTGAATATATATGTGATATATGAGTAAATGAGTTGAATTTATATATGAATATATACTTTTGTAGATATGACAGTTGTATATGAATATATTGCATCTATGTATTTATATAAATAGGGAGGGAGAGTCGATATATTGTTTGTCTTGTTATTATATTGTATCCCAGAAGGCAGAGCTTCCATTTTCTACTTTCTATGAGGAGCTCTCTCTCATATTACCTTTGTTAAGTAATATTCTACATAGGTTGGAACACTTTATATAGATTGAATGAAATATATTGCCTATAAGATTTTAACTTTTAAAGTACTCTTTATCTTATTTTTAATTAACAGCAAGATAAAGATAAAAGTAATAATTTTCCCATCATTGTGCATGCATAATGTTCATTTATTTTAAAGAATCACTAACATTATTTTCACTTCTAAGTTTATGTGCCATATATTTTTCATTTGGAAGTAAACTACACATATTTGCACATTGAGAGGTTTGGCTCACCCTTTACCTTATATCTCATTTGATTATTACTATTTTATAGTTAATATAAAGGCTTTTATCCTCCTAGAGGACTTTAAATATGGTCAGGAAGAATGTATAATAACCAAATTTTAGAACCATATTTATTATATGTATTTGACTGGAAGTAAAGTATTCAGGGCGTTAAAGCAAAACATACATTCACAGTCTATGCACATAGAGGATTTATGTACAATTTCCCCTCTGTTTCAAATTGAATTGTTGCTGTTTTGATTGGAAAGAAAATTGTTGAGTTTAATAAGATATAAATATATATCCAATATGTCATTCAGAGATATGACGTAGTACTTTTGGTGATTAAAAAATAATATATAAACACTTTAATTGTGGTTTTAAATTTAAAAAGAGAGATAATTGCTGTTAAGGCATAAGATGGCTGCCAGCCTGTGGCAGGAACAAAGGTGGTGAACATTGCTGGCATTCAGCAGGTCAAGAAATTTCATGCAACACTTACATGTAAGTCTTTCTGTTACTGTAATCAGGGCTGCTGTCAATTGTCATGGCTGACTGCCAACTCGTGGAGTCAGTATTTGTATTTTATCTTCCTAAGGAAAACTCATTCAGGAAACTATAGAACATAACTGCTGGCCTGTGACTTGTTTTATTTTTTAAATAAACATGCAGTTCAGGGAGGGAATCACCATTCTGTGCCTATTATTTACTTTTGAGTCAGAGAGACATAATCTTTCAGTTGCAGTGAATTTGAGAAGAGAATATTGGAGAGGCATAACAGCAGCTGTATATAGCTTGTATAATATTTATGTCTTTCTCTCTATGAGATGGGACCAAGTTCTGTATTTTTGTGAGTCTTGAATTTTGAACATAAAAAGGTACAGTATCTTTGGTACTGAATTTTAAGGAGAAATTGTGACTAAATGGAACAATACAAAAAGGTCCTTCAAACATTTCACTTCCTGATTTTCAATATCATCAGTTATCTGTGGAGTTATGTTTGCTAAGAATACATAAAATATTAAACAATCAAAACTATTAGACATCTCTGAAAAATATGAAAGCCATAACATTATCATACTGGGTTTAATTCAAGTGAGAAGAGATGCCTAATATATGTGGTGATCATTGGTGTGTACTTGGAAGGATGTTAAATATCCTTTATTCCAACTCTTAACCATCTTAAACTTGAGCATGTAAGTTGAAGACTTGCCAAGTTAAAAGTGAATAGAGAAGGAGAAATGTAGCATGTTAAGTGATTGCTCCCTGGAAGAAAAAGTGATTTGACTTGCATTCCTTTCTTAAATGTCAACTTAACAGCAGAGGATTAGTCTTTCTGTCTTGGTGGCCAAACTTTGAGAGGTGATAAGCTGTCCTCAGAATCTCCTTAATTCTCTGTGACAGTTTCATGGTACTATACTGCAGTGGTAAAATCTGTTCTATTACTCAGATGAAGAAACACAAATAAATTTAATATTATTTCTTTTATCCATGTTTCTTTGATTGATTCTGGGTTATTATTGAAGATTTTAGGTAGCAAATGTGCCAAAATACTGTACCGTGTTGGCATCCAAGAAAGGACAGAAGGAAAACAGAAATAGCTGGTGACCTTTAGCCAGTAAGTGTTTCCGCCAAGAAAGGAACAGACTCAAAAAACAATAAAACTCAATGGGTTAAGTGTAAAGTTCTATGAAATACCAAACTAACACTTGTAGTCCTTCATCAAAATGGCATTCGTTATTTGTGGGATTTTGTGGGGCATTTATTGAGTGCCAGATATGTGCCATTCATAAGTAGTTCACCATCTTGTACATCATGTGCTTTGCAGAAATTTTCTGAGAGGTGACAGATTTACCTAACTCAGCTATGCCATCTTGCTGGCCTATATTATAACAAAAGACATATGTGGTGAGATAGCTAATCAGAGTAAGGGCATTGGAACATAGTAAAACTTGTCAGGAAAATTTTTATAGAACACGATTTTAGTTAGATTCACCAACATTGCTTTAATGTTGTGACCTCCCACTTTCTCAGCAACTTTATCATGTTCTCTGTATAGTGATAAAACTTTTACTGGATCCTTCCTCTCGGCTAGTAAAATGTTTTTGTTTTGCTTTTCTTCCTTGGTGACTTTAGTTCCTTACCTACCATTCATATTTTAGAAGCTTCCTGTCTAAAAAACTTTAACAAAATTATCCTAATTAATAAAGTCAATGAAAATCTCCATTTGGGTCCATCCAATAGAAATGTGTTGGTCCCCATCTTAGATTTCCTTTCAGTAGCATTGGACAGTGAAAGTTTCAGGATCAGAAAAAATAGCAATCTGGGTTATGAATGAAGTGACTTGAAGACCATTAAATGTATGTAGTGAAGGAAAGTAACAGAGATGACTCAAGGATTTTGGCTTTGGTGACTGAGATGATGCCTTTAATTTAAAACATAAATAGAAAAAAGCAGACATTTTTAAAAAGAATAATTAGCTTATTTTTTGGTATGTTGAGTGAATTGGAAACATAGACCCTTTTATCAGAAGAAATAGCAAGATGCAAATATCTACTTGAAAATGGAGTATAAGGTATAAGTGAAAGAAAATGAGAGAGCTGAGGGCAAGGGTACAATGAAATTAAGGATAAATGGCAACTCTGGGAGGATACTGAGGTGGACAGCAAGAGGAAGCAGTGAAAAGATTTGGAAGAGTGATGAGAAAGTTAGAAAAATCAGGATAAGTAAGTGCCCTAAGTCAAAGAAATAGAACTCCAAAGAATGAGAAAATGTACAAATATCAAATCATATGAAGACTGGACTCTTGGATGCAGTGATTAAGCTCGACTGTAAGCTATATGAGAGCAGTTTCTTTAGAATATAGAGAGGAAGTCAGTGAATAAGTGTGAACAAAAGATAAAAGATATGGATGTTCCCTTCAAGAATAATTGAAAGTGGGGTACATGGGAACTGGATGAAGCTGTTGGTTTAGGGGAAATCAGGATGGAGGGAAGGTTGCTGTGTTTTGTTATGATTTTAATCTGAGTAATACAAATACATGGTAACAATCACATAAGAATCCCCGGCTTTTAATCTTTTAAGTCTCACTCCCTGAATTTAAGCTATTTTTAGTATTTTTATTCTGGTGGAAACTCCCATATTCAGACAGTATGCTTCTACTTCCATTCTTGAACTGTCACCATAATGTAAAAGAGGTAAGTCTTTAATTCACTTAAATACTAATACTTCCTTTCCTTTTAATTTTTTATGTAGACTTTATAAATTGTACTATTTTCTTATTTTACTTCTTTATTACAAATTGATTTCCAACTTGATGGGATAATGATATTAAGCCACTAAATTTTTTATCCACCTTTCCATCTCCTGTATTTGTCAGCTATACTTTTACACTGACAGTAGTATTAACATCTAGGTTGTATCATACAGTCATTGTAAAGTCTTCTGTGTTCACTCCATAGGAAATGTGAAAGCTCCCATTTCTCTCTCCTGGCATGAACCATCATGACTGAAAAGAATGTTTCTAGAATCAAGAGCAAATGGATTTTTTTCCTTCTACTTCATCAGTTACTTAAACTAATGGACATTTTTAGTTTATTTCCTAACTGGGCCATTAGTTTCTTACAGAAAAATTTCCCTTGAGTGCCTATTGGTCTTTCTTTTGTACTATTTGTCTTTTAAATTTTACTAAATATTAATCATATATCAAAATATTGATAAAATTAAATATTAAATGCAAATTAAACTTCACGTTGAAAGTTTTCTATTTCTGCTTATGCATTTTTACATCATGAAATATTTTCTGAATGTTTTATTTATAACTTGTTTATAGTTATTAAAACTAAAGTATAAATATTGAATACTTTATAAATGCTTAATATCTATAAGATGTTGAACATATAGTAAATGAAGTGTATAAGTTTTGAGGATTAGCAGTAATGTAAACATTCATGCATCTGTGAACTATTTAAAAAGGTAGGGACGCCTGGGTGGCTCAGTTGGTTAAGCAGCTGCCTTCGGCTCAGGTCATGATCCCAGTGTCCTGGGATCGAGTCCCACACTGGGCTCCTTGCTCAGCAGGGAGCCTGCTTCTCCCTCTGCCTCTGCCTGCCATTCTGTCTGCCTGTGCTCGCTTTCTCCCCCTCTCTCTCTCTGATAAATAAAAATAAATAAATAAATAAATAAATAAAAAGGTAAAACTTTACCATTAACATCATAATCCCCTTTGGGGACTTCCCTACCACTATCCCCTTTCCTCCAGCTTCAAAAGAAACCATTAATATAAATTTAATATTTATTATCCCTTGCCTTTTTTTGGGAAAGGGGTGTGTGTGTATATAGATATATAGATATATATATTTGAATCCCCAAAATAGGTTGCTTAATTTTACATGTTTGAGATCTTTATATACATTGAATATTAACTGTAAAGTCTTCGGAAACTTTCATGTTCAAAATGTTTTTGAAATACAAGTACTTTTTTTTTCTTTGCTGAAAGTCATCCTGTGTATTGTTGTATAATATTCCATTTTATGAATATACCCAACATGTAATCAATATCCTGTTTACAGGTAGGCAGACAGTTGCTGATTGTTTTTGTTTTTTTTTTAATGAATTTTCTTGCACATTTTTTCTGGCACTTACTTATAAGAGCTTAGTGGTATATATCCAGAACAAGAATTACTGGATCACAGAGTAGGCATATCATTGATTTTTCTAGGTAAACCCAAATGCTTTCTAAATTAATTGTACTAATGTATATATGTATTTCTGTTGCTCCAGACTCCTGGAAAAATAATTGTCTCTTCAGATCCTCTGCCCATTTTTTATTTGGATTGTTTGAAATTTTGATATTAAGTTGTATGAGTTTTTTATATATTTTAGATGTTAATCCCTTATCAGATACATGATTGGCAAATATTTACTTCCATTCTGTAGGTTACCTTTTCATTTTGATGATGGTCTCCTTTGTTGTGCAGCTTTTTAGTTAGATATAGATAGATACAGTTCCATTGTCTGTTTTTGCTTCTGAAGTCAGATCCAGAAATCACTGCCAACTCTTATGTTAAGAAGTTTATTGCTGTAGGAGCTTTAACGTTTTTGGTCTTATATTCAAGTCCTTAATCCATTTCCAGTTAAATTTGGTGTAAGATGATAGTCTCTTTTAATTCTTTTGCGTGTGGTTGTCCAGTTTTCCCAACACCATTCATTGAAGAAACTGTACTTTCCCCCATTGTATATTATTGCTTCATAAGCTAATTAACCCTGTATATGTGCATTTATTTCTGGATTCTCTATTCTGTTCCATTGATCTATGTGTCTGTTTTCATGCCAATACCATACTCTTTTGATTATTATAGTTTTGTCATATAGTTGAAAATCAGGGAGTGTGATGCCTCCAGCTTTGTTCTTTCTTAAGATTGATTTAGCTATTTGGGGACTTTTATGTTTTTTCTGTTTCTATGAAAAATTACATTTTGATAGGGGTCACACTGAATCTGTAGATTGCTTTGGGTAGTGTGGATATTTTAACAATCTTAAATCTCCCAGTCCATGAGTGTGAAATATCTTTCTTTTTGTAATTTAATATTATTATTAATATAATAATGTATTATTTGTTTCAGGGGTACAGTCTATGATTCACCAGTCTTACAAAATTTAGAGCTCTCTCCACAACACATACCCTCCCCAATGTCCATCACCCAGCCACTCCATATCCTACCCCCTCCACCATCAACCCTCAGTTTGTTTCTGGAGATTAAGAGTCTCATATCATTTGTCTCCCTCTCTGGTTTTGTTTTGTTTCATTTTTTCCTCTCTTCCCCTATGATCCTCTTCCTTGTTTCTTAAATCCACATATCAATGAGATCATATGACAATTGTATTTCTCTGATTGATCTATTTCGCTTAACATAATACCCTCTAGTCCCTACCACATCAATTCAAGTAGCAAGATTTCATTTTTGATGGCTGCATAATATTCCACTGTAGTCCATTTTGTGTGTGTGTGTGTATATATATATACCATATCTTTATCCATTCATCTGTCAGTGTACATCTGGGCTTTCCCCGTAGTTTGGCTATTCTGGACATTGCTGGTATAAACATTGGGGTGCAGATGCCCCTTCAGATCACTACATATACAAATTTAGTGTAATTGCTGGGTCATAGGATAGCTCTATTTTCAACTTTATAAGGAATCTCTATACTGTTTTTGAGTGGCTGCACTAGCTTGCATTCCCACCAACAGTGTAGGAGGGTTCCCCTTTCTCTCTCTGCATACTTGCCAACATCTGTCTCTTGACTGACTTGTTAATTGTAGCCATTCTGACTGGTGTGAGGTGGTATCTCATTGTACTTTTGATTTGCATTTCCCTGATGCCTAGTGTTGTTGAGCACTTTTTCATGTATCTGTTGGCCATTTGGATGTCTTCTTTGCAGAAATGTCTGTTCATATCTTCTGCCCATTTCTTTTTTTTTAATATTTTATTTATTTGACAGAGAGAGAGAAATCACAGGCAGGCAGAGAGAGAGAGGGGAGGAAGCAGGCTCCCTGCAGAGCAGAGAGCCTGATGTGGGGCTCGATCCCAGGGTCCTGGGATCACGACCTGAGCCGAAGGCAGAGGCTTTAACCGACTAAGCCACCCAGGCACTCCTCTTCTGCCCATTTCTTGATTGCATTATTTGTTCTTTGGGTATTGAGTTTGATAAGTTCTTTATAGATTTTGGATACTAGCCCTTTATCTGATGCGTCATTTGCAAATATTTTCTCCCATTCATATGTCTTTTGTTTTTATTGACTGTTTCCTTTGCTGTGTGGAAGCTTTTTACCTTGATGAGGTCCCAGTAGTTAATTTTTGCCTTTGTTTACCTTGCCTTTAGAGACATCTCCAGCAAGAAGTTGTTGCGTGTATTCTTCTCAAGGATTTTGATGGATTCCTGTCTCACATTGTGGTCTTTCATCCATTTTGAGTCTATTTTTGTGTATAGTATAAGGAAATGGTACAATTGCATTCTTCTACATGTGGCTGTGCAATTTTCCTAACACCATCTGTTGAAGAGACTGTCTTTTTTCCACTGGACATTCTTTCCTGCTTTGTCGAAGATTAGTTGACCATAGAGTTGAGGGTTCATATCTGAGTTCTTTATTCTGTTCCATTAATCTATGTGTCAGTTTTTGTATCAGCACCATACTGTCTTGAGGATTACAGCTTTGTAATAGAACTTGAAGTCCAGAATTGTGCTGCCACCCACTTTGGTTTTTCTTTTTCAACATTCCTCTGGCTATTCAGGGTCTTTTCTGGTTCCATTCAAATTTTAGGATTATTTGTTTCATTTCTATAAAAAAAAGTTGATAGTATTTTCATAGGGATTGCATTGAATGTGTAGATAGTTCTAGGTCGCATAGACATTTTAACAATATTTGTTCTCCCAATCCATGAGCATGGAATGTTTTTCCATTTCTTTGTGTCTTCCTCAATTTCTTTCATGAGTATTCTATAGTTTTCTGAGTATAGATTCTTTGCCTCTTTTGTTAGATTTATTCCTAGGTATTTATGGTTTTGAGTGTAATTGTAAATGGAATTGACACCTTAATTTCTCTTTCTTCTGTCTTGTTGTTGGTGTATAGAAATGCAATTAATTTCTGTGCATTGATTTTTACATCCTGCCACTTTACTGAATTCCTGCATGACTTAAAGCAGTTTTGGTGTGGATTTCCACATAAAGAGTGAGGGTTTGACTTCTTCTTTGCTGATTTGGATGCCTTTTATTTCTTTTTGTTGCCTGATTGGTGGGGCTAGGACTTCTAGTACTATGTCGAATAGCAGTGGTGATAATGGACATCCCTGCCATGTTCCTGATCTTAGGAGGAAGAGGTCTCAGTTTTTCCCCATTGAGAATGATATTTGTTGTGGGGTTTTCACAGATGGCTTTATGATACTGAGATATTTACTCTCTATCCCTATACTGTGAAGAGTTTTAATCAAGAAAGTGTGTTGCACTTTGTCAAATGCTTTTTCTGCATCTATTGAGAGAATCATATGGGTCTTGTCCTTTCTTTTATTAATGCAGAAGATCAGCAAGAACATCCAGCCAAGACCAAGTTTACTAATCAATGAGAACTGAAAAACTCCAGTGCTAAGGGAATACAGCACATAGAATTTATGGCTTTTCCCCCATGATTCTTTAGTCTTTCAACTTTAATTTCAAAAATTTTCTTTCCTTTTTCTTTTATCTTTTTTTCTTAATTTTTTCTTCCCTTTTTCAACCAACTTCTTATCAATTCATTTTTAAATCTTTTTTAATGTCCATTTTAATAGTCATATTCTATCCTTTCATTGTTTTTAACCTTATTTTTGTCTATATAAAAGTTTCTCTTTCTTTAAAATTTTGGGATGCAGTTTCTTCTAAGAGACCAAAATACACCCAAAAATCTAGTGTATGGCTCTATTCTGTTCACCAGCCTGATCATACTCTCTCCACCCCCCACCTCTGGTTTTGGGTCTCTTCTGATTCATTTAGTGTATATTTTTCTGCTTACATTGTTGCCCTTTTGGTATTTTGTTCTCTTGTTCATTTATTCTTCTCTGGACAGAAGGACAAGATGGAAAAACTCACTTCAAAAAAGAGAAGAATAGGTAGTACTGACTGCCAGGGACCTAATCAATATGGACATTAGTAAGATGTCGGAATTAGAGTTTAGAATAATGATTATAAAGATACTAGCTGGGTTTGAAAAAACATAGAAGACACTAGAGAATCCCTTTCTGGAGAAATAAAAGAACTAAAATCAAACCAAGTCAAAATCAAAAAGGCTGTTAATGAGGTGCAATCAAAAGTGGAGGCTCTAACTGCGAGGGTAAATGAGGCAGAAGAAAGAATTAGTAATGTGGAGGACCAAATGATAGAGAATCCAGAAGCTGAGAAAAAGATAAAACAACTACTGGATTATGAGGGGAGTATTTGAGAAGTAAGTGAACTATAAAGTGAAACAATGGTAGCATAATTGGGATCCCAGAAGAAGCAGAAAGAGAGAGAAGGGCAGAAACTTTATTGAAGCAAATTATAGCAGTGAACTTCCCTAATTTGGGGAAGGAAAGAGGCATCAAAATCCAGGAGGCACAGAGAATCCCCCTCGAATCCCCCTCAATATCAATAAAAATAGGTCAACACCCTGACATCTAACAATAAAACTTAAAAATCTCAGAGCCAAAGAGAAAATCCTGAAAGTAGCTTGGGATAAGAGATCTGTAGCCTCCAGTGGCAGAAATATTAGATTGGCAGCAGACCTATCCACAGAGACTTGGCAGGCCAGGAAGGACTGACATGATATATTCTGGGTACTAAACAAGAAAAATGTGCAGCCACGAATACTTTATCCAGCTAGGCTGTTATTGAAAATGTCTTTCTATATATTTGTGTCATTTTCAAATTCCTTTGGTCAGTGTCCTACAGTTTTCAGTGTAATGCTTGCTTTGGCAGCACATGTACTACAGTTTTCAGTATATATAGGTCGTTTACCTCCTTGGTTTAATGCAGCCCTATTTTATTCTTTTTGATGGAGTTGTAAGTGGGAATGTTTTCTTAATTTCATTTTCGGCTAATTCATTATTAGTGTATGGAGATACAATGTATTTCTTTATATTGATCTTGTATCTTGCAACTTGACTGAATTCATTTATTCTAATAGTTGTTTGGTGGAGGCATTAGGATTTTCTATATAGTAGTATCATGTCATCTGCAAATAGTAACAGTTTTAATTCTTTCTTTCCAATTTGGATGCCTTTTCTTGCTTTTCCTTTGCCTTTTTTGCTAAGTCTTCTAGAACTATGTTGAATAAAAGTGCAAGAGTACTTTGTCTTGTTCCTGATTTATAGGAAAAGTTTTCAGCTTCATTGAGCATGATGATAGCTGTCATATATTGCTTTTATTATGTTGAGGTATATTTCATCTGTACCCACTTTTTTGAGCGTTTTTATCATAAATGAATGTTCAATTTTGTGAAATGCTTATTCTGCTTCTATTGAGATGATTGCATGTTTTTTCTTTACCTTGTTAAGTGGTGTATCACATTGATTGATTTGTGGATATTGAATCATCCTTGAATCTCTAGAATAAATATCATTTGATCGTGGTGTATGCTTCTTTTATTGTACTGTTGAGTTTGGTTTGCTAATGTTTCATTGATGATTTTGCATCTGTGTTTATCAGGGACATTGGCCTGTAATTTACTTGCTTACTTGCTTTTTTAAAATTTTATTTATTTATTTATTTATTTATTTGGTGTCTTTGGTTTGGTTTTGTGTAATGGTGGCTTTATAATGAATTTTTTATTTCTTTGGTATTAATTATTATGTTTCCTTTATCATTTATTATTCTGCTGATTTGGGTCCTACTTTTTTTCCCTAGGTTAGGCTAGCTAAGGGTTTATCAGTCATGTTTAGCTTTTTGAAGAACCGACTCTTGGTTTGGTTGATACTTCATTTTCTTTTTTGGTTCTCTGTTTCATTTATTTCTGCCCTAATCTATATTATTTCCCTTTGCCTGCTAACTTGGAATTCTCTGTGGTTTTTTTCCCCCCAGTTTCGTAAGATGTAGACTTGGATTTATTTATTTGGATCTTTTTTGTTTCTTAATATAGAAACTGATTGCTATGAAGTTTCTTCTTAAAACTGCTTTTGCTGCATCTTATGAGTTGTGGAGTATTGTGTTTCCATCTTCATTTGTCTCAAGGCACTCTTTTCTTTCCCCTTTAATTTTTTTTTTTTGACTTACTCATTGTTTGGGAGTGTTAATTTCCTTGTATTTGTGAATTTTCCAGTTTTCCCATTGTTAATAACTTGTAGTTTCATGTAACTGTATTCAGAGAAAATCCTTGTTATCATTTCAATCTTGGATTTACTGAGACTTGTTCTGTGACCTAACATATGGTTTATCCTGGAAAATTTTTTTGTGTGCTGCTTCTGCATGGTGAAGTCTGATTTTGAAACTTTCTATCGAATTCTTCAGTGACTGCATTTTTCATGTCTCAGGTTTCTTTTATTTATTTTTTTTGAAGGTCAAGCAAAGCTTTATTTCCTCTTTTATTTTTTTGATGGTTTTTCTTTGTCAAACTTACTTTGTTCATGCATCATTTTCCTATTTTTATGTAGTTTTCTGTCTCTGTGCTCTTGTAGTTTGCTAAACTTCCTTTGGAGGATTATTCTGAAATTATTGCAAATTTGATTATTCTGTAAGGCAGTTACAGATCTCCATTTCTTTAGAGTCAGCTATTGGAGCTTTATTAGTTTCCTTGGCAGTATGTTATTTACTTGATTTTTTTTCATTATTCTTGATTCTTTATGTTGGATCTGAGCATATGAGTAATTGGGCTCCTCTTTCAGATTTTACAGGTTTGCTTTGGCCGAGACAGATCTTTACCAGTCAGCTCAATTTGTGTTACTAGGTGTGTGATGGTAATATCCTTGGGCAGGTAGAGCCTGCTATTATGGTTTATTTGGGATCCAGGCAACTATTTGAGCTCTGAAATAAGAGTTGACAATTGTCGTACTGACTAAGAATGGTTGGATAGGACTCCTAATTTAGTTCCTTACTCAGCTAAGGGTATAAAGTGGGCTACACAATTGCCTGGATTCTCTGATCAGGCTTACCAGATGGTAAGATGGTAAGATGGTCATTACCTGACCAGATGGTCAGGAATGGGTATTTTTTAGTAATAGGTGGGGCTATAAATTAGCTTTCTTACTCTGGAAAGGCAGCAAGATGAGACCCAGCATCCATAACTTGAATCAGACAAGACTATATACTAATTTCCTGGCCAGATGGGTCCATTGGTTTTACTCTGCAGGTGGGGTATGCCATAGGCAATGCCCTCCATTCAGTTGCCATTGGAAGCAGGGCTGTTGGTTGGGGTATGATGCTTACTATGTTCTCTGGTTAGGTTCCCTGGTTTTGCAAGCTGATGAGTGTGTTTAGCAATGGCCAGGTCAGTGAATAAGTGTCTCTGGCTGAGTGATCTGGGAAAAGCAGCTCTAAAGCTGGTTAAGTATCTTTAATATCTTCTCTTAAGCCCAGCAGTGCCCCAAGTTCCCTGGCTGAACACACTATTGACTTTGTTCTGTGGGTGATCAACTGTTCTTGCCTACCTTTCTGCTTCCCATGTTCCTTGTTGTACAGCCTCCTGGTATTCTTGCCAGCCCTTTTGGTTGGATGCAGCCCAGGGTCTCAGGAGTGGGGCTGTGTTTCACCTCACTTGGCTGGGCATGACAGGTAGGGGTCATTCCATGCAACTCCCCAGATTTTTCTAGTAGGCTTTGCAGTTGGCTGGGGCTGGGAGCTACCCTCAGCCTTGGCTATAAATTAATCCCCCTGCCTGTGTGTACCAGGGGAAACCTCCATGCGTTTACTGGCTTTGCTCTGGGAGGTGATCAGCTGCACCAGCTCACCATCGAGGTGAGATCAACATCTCATCTTGAGCATTGCTAGGCTGAATAGCTCCAGCCACTCTCATCATATTGAGCTGGGAATTACCTAGTCATAGGCAAACCAGGTTCTAGGGCTGCAAGACAGAGTACTCAAATCCAGCAGATGTGTACCCCAGTGAGTTTGCTGGTCAGAGTGCACTACTAACTTGGTTTTGCTAATGAGAAAAGCTGCTAGTTGGCATTACTGCTTGGGTACTGCATGTATGAACTGGATCTGCCAAGATCAATGTGCTAGGTGTTGCATCCTTTTCCATCACAGATTCCCAGTGGTTGAGCCAGGCAGATTGCCTGCAAGCCCTGTTTTGTAAGACCAGAGTAGGGGCCTCCACAAAGCAACTCACATTGATGGGGATGCTGGTTGTCTCTTCTAGGCTCTCCTTTCCCACTGGAGGACCTATAGGCTCAAGGGAGACCTCTCCTCATGGTGCTACCCTGACCTCGGGGAGGGGCAGTGTAGTCATCATGTACCCACTTCTGTTACCTTTCTAGGGAAGTCTGTCTTGGTTTCTGTGGTGCCAGAGTATGCTTCAGCCTCACGCCAGGCTCTAGGATTTTCTCATTTGTGTTTTGTTCATGAATAGTTGTTCTTCTTATGAGATGAGCCAAAGAAATTACCTATGTTGCCAAGGTAATAGCACTCCCCCATTACTTTCTTTAACAGCCCATCCTCCAAATAGGATGCTAAGAAAGAAGGAATTATTTGTAAAGATTCTTCCAACTCGGTACCTGGGACACTATTTCTTACCATTTCTGTGGCTAACACCTGCTTATCCTTTACATCTCAGCTTAAATTTATACTTTGTCTCTCCATACTAAGTAAGTTTACCCTTGGTATATGCTTTACAGTACTAAGTGTGTTGTCCGAATATCATTAATTGTTTTTTCATTATCTTTCTTCCCCACCAGACCACCATGATGACAGGAATCATTTCAGCTTTATTACCTTCCATGTCTAACACAGGAGTAGGTAATTAATATTCAGTAGATATTGATTGATTGGTTTAATGAGCAATTTATTTGGTGTTATGGTAATGGTTCTAGAAAATTTCCAAATAAAAATTTGCAAATTTTAAATATCCAGTTTTCTAGTGTACTTCACATTTATATCAAATGTGCTGTTATATCCTCAAAACTATAACTATATCTTTATCTAGTATTCTTTAGATGCTTGGCTATTATTAACAAGGTTTATGAATATTTTATATAATAATACAATGTCCCATATTGACATTAGGTTTGTAAAGGACATTTATATATAAATTGATGAATTTGTATGACAAAGGTTTAATTCATTGTTGGTAGGGTTCTCCTGAAACAGATGTATAGACAGAGATCTGTTGGGACAGGGCAAGACATTAATTTGGTATCAGTAACCTATGAAAGGAAGAGGGAGAAGGCAGAGCTGGACAGAGGGAGAAGCTGATCTGAATGCAGCCTGACAAAACCCTGGTCTTGGCTAACCTAATGGGAGGACTTTTGACTAAGTAGTTCCCATCAGAGTGTCCCATGCTGGGCTGAAAAGGCAGGAATTTTTATACCCCTGCCTCACTCTGTTATTATTGGGCATAGGCTGCCCCGGGGAAGAGAATGGCCTCAGATAAGGCTGCTCACACCAGCAGAGTCTGACCCTGCAAGGGCTGCCAGCTGGATGCTGCCTGCTGACCAGGCTTCTCAAGCTGGGCAGCAAGCCCTTCCTATATTTATTATTTAAATTCAGTATTTCGAGTGCTTGAGAGTTCTGATACTTTCTGCCCACAAAACAGCCGTAAGAACTACTAGCAGAGCTGAGATTCAAACTCAATCAGTTTGACTTCAGAGTTTCTGCTCTTGACCACTCTGCTATCCTGTCTCCCTACTTTGTTCGGTACAGAGGTATACGCACAGTATGAACAAATTGACCATCCATCTCCCAACTACTAACATATATAGATAGTATGGAGGTTGAGCTTTTTGAGTTTATGAAAACTGTGAAATTATGTTAATCCTTAAGAGTATATCAGTAAGGCTCTCAATCAAGAAAGGTAAAATTGTCATTCTTGCCCAGATTTTTTTTTTTTTGTCCAAGATAGATACTGTTCTTTGACTCAAGTGGTCTGCTTCCCTATTCCAAGCCAGTCTATTCTAACTTTGTCACTTCCTTTTATAACTTAGGTTTCACTGGCTTTGAGCCAGCCTATTAAAGTAGATATTCTATCCACCTATACTTAATCCCTCAGAATTTCTTGGAGTCCAGAGGTAGTGCATCACACATTCTCATTAAAATGTTTGGTCTACTACAACATAGTATCCATGGTGCATTTCTGCTCCCCCTGCTCTTGTCTTTCCTTCTGCTGTACATAGGTATATCTATGAATTATAGCCATCTCTCAGGCTGCTTTGCTTCTAAAAGGATCCTGCTGCCATGTTTCCCATTTCTGATGAAGGAATAGCACAGTCAACGATTCCAGAGTATTTAGGATTGCTCCTCTTCTCTGCCTCCTGTGGCGTGGTTACTGGATCAAGCTGCTTCTCTGGTTGTCTCTAACTTCACACTGAATTCTCTCTTAGGGCCTCATACACATAGATGTCTCTTGATTCATGGCCACTAGTTCACCAGACATGTCTTAACATTGGTGGTTGAAGGCCAGTTTTAAGGCACATTTGTGCGATTACATTTCCTGGAAATCGATTCTGAACTGGAGTTCTGCTAGCAAGAGGTTTATTAAAGTCAACATCTGAGAGGGAGTGAAGGTAGCCTAAAGGGGTAAAGGGAGAAGTTAAGCTTCAGTGCATTTAGTAAAGAGGCCTCATCACCCTTGGGGAGCTCTGGAGCTGGGATGGCCCTTTATTGTTGTCCTAATAGTACATAGGTCAGTCATTGGATGCCCATCTATAAATTAAGGTAAAGTATTACTCTTTGAGGAAAATTCCTGGGGAGGCTCTCTGCTATAAGCTGCCATCCGGTAACAGTCCCCAGAGTGGGGAGAATGAGTGCCTCAGTTCTGAAGGGTAGAACGGATTGGCAATTCATACCATCCAGTCCACCATCCAGATTATTGTTTTTTTAAGGATTTTAAAAATTTAATTATTAGAGAGCACACACAAGCAAGGGGAGCTATAGGTAGAGGGAGAGGGGGAAACAGGTTCCCTGCTGAGAAGGGACCCTGGGATCATGACTTGACCTGACGGCAAATGCCTAACTTATTGAGCCACCCAGGCACCCCACACCATCCAGATTATTTATTCCACTGACCAAAATTTAGTCTTTTAAGTTATAAGATGGTTTCAGAAATACTCCCTATTATATTTGCTTGGTTCTGGATAGAATATTTTTTTCTCTTTGCAATTTTCACACACGTACACATGCAGCAGTTACTATTAGGACTATAACACACTTGACCCTTCTACTCTGCCTACTCTAGGTATACTTTTCATTTGCAAAGGATTGCAAAACATTACTGCTTCATGCAATTAAAAATAGTATCTTCCAAAATGAGTGCTGTCTGGAAGATTCTCTATGTAACTCACATGTGCTTTCTTAACTGCTTGGTTTCCTTATATTTTTTCATTTTTTTTTATTTGAATATAGTTGATATACAATGTTAAGTTAGTTTCAGATGTACAACATAGTGATTCAACAAATTTATGTGTTGTTATATTCATTGCAAGAATAGCTCCCATCTGTCAACATGTATAGACTCTATATTGACTACTGAATACCATTGACTATATTCTTTTATTCCCATGCTTTATTTATTCCATATCTAGAAGTCTGTATCTTCCACTCCCATCCATCCTTCTTGCCCATCTCCCCATCTCCCTCCCCTCTGGCAACCATCAGTTTTCTGCATTCATAGGTCCAATTCCGCTTTTTGTGTTTGTTTATTCATTTTTTTAAGAGTGAAATCATATGGTATTTGTCTTTCTCAATCTGATTTATTTTAGTTAGCATAATACCCTTTGGGTCCATCTACATTGTCACAGATGGCATGATAACATCCTTTTTATGGCTGCATAATATTCCTGCGTGCGTGTGTGTGTCTGTGTTCATGCACACCACACACACCACATCTTCCTTATCCATTCGTCTACCTGGGCCTTTAGGTTCTTTCCATATCTTTCAAAAGTGCTGTATCCCTGGATCAGGATGCTTTTAACAAAATGCTGCCTCACTGAGGTAAGTGAATGGGAGTAACAAAACTCCCAAAAGAAGGAGTTTTAAGTAAGCTTTCCAATTATTAGTTCCAGTAATTCAAAAACTACACATATATATCCTGACCAAATATAAAATAAGCAATATACAGTGATACTATAGATATTGTAGAAACTCGGTATTTCTAGTATCTTCACAATATTAGACAAAATCCATTCTGTTTAATTCAAGTGTGTATGGGTCTCCTCCTGAAAATGTCTTAGAAATATGTACATTAATAGTTATTTGCTTGTGCGGATGTCTCCCAGGTGACTTTTCTTTTCAGCACTTTCACACCCTGATGTAATTCTTGTTCACCCTCTTCCCAAGGTCTCCACTGGCAGGCCAAAACCAAGATGACCAATCACCTGCTCCCCGTTGTTCTTTCTTTCACTCCTCAGAGCTATAAATCTCTACCAAGTGTTAAGGTAGTGATCAGATCAAATATTTTTACCTTAAGGTGGGAACAGTTTATTTAATCCTTCTGCATGTTTTCATATGAAAACATGAAACCTGTTGGTGAAATTTAGAAATGTGAGGCGATCAACGATGAATAAAGCATTTCAGAAAGTTTGGTTTTGAGGAAGAGAAGGCCATTTCCTGTGCCCCTTAAAAGGCATGATTTGGGTAATTGCTATTCTTTATACATGATTGACCTTCTAATTTTGTGTGCCATAGCACACTGGACATGTAGAGACACTGCCAGGTTGCAGCAAAAGGAAAATTTCTACTTAGTTCTATGAAGTATCATAAAATGATACCAGCATACTAAGGATTAACTATTGATCAACCTTATTATTTGGTCAAGCATGTAAGATTTGGGTTTTGAACTGTAGATCAAATTATAATAGTAGCATATGCTACTTTTGTGAGCAGAGACAGTGATCTAGATACTCAGCTACTTCCTAAGGAATTCATTTTCATCCAGTCTGTACGTTTTGCTCTCTGAAGTTTTTATAGTTGTAGAAACAGCATGAGGAAGAGGACCAAATAAATATTTTGATGATGTTGACCCTGTTTTGGTTGATAAATGATGGAGCTGTTTTTTGCTATGTAAGTGTTTTGCATATCAATTTTAAATTATTTAGTAAATACATAATTCCCCTTAGCATAACTAAATATGTCACATGTGTTTGGGAGATAGCCTGAGATTGCTCTTTATAGTGTTTTGTGAATTGCAACCAACTGCAATTTAATGGTTACTATATTGAAATCACACTTGTTAACTTATCTTGGAACTATAGGTTATATCAGGCAATTTAACCCCATAGTGTTAAATTTAAAAAAATTTCCTGCATAATAATTTTCCCCTGATTAAAACAATGAGAAGCACTTAAGTCATCACTAACAGCGACAGTGATTCAATGCAGGGCAGGCATTCCTTGTGAATCTAGGTCAAAGTAAAATAGTGGCTCTTACCTTGAAAAATAGGCTGCCATCATTGGAATAACATTTGTATAAACTTTATTTCAATAGCACTTTATCTATTCAGTAGGAGTTACACAGGTATAATGACTCTGTGTGTGTGTGTGTGTGTGTGTAGCACAGCAATGACTTAATATTACAAGTGACAGTGCATTAAGACACTGTCCATGGAGGTCAACTAGATTCATAACTTTGGGCAATAAGCAAATAAGCATTAGCTATTATATATATATATGTATATATGCTATACACACACATATATAATTTTTACATATTATATACACATATATATTGCTCAAATATATGGATCAATGTGTTTATGCATATATACCTATATTTTATTTAGGTAATATTATATATTATATTTTATTATATTATATTATATACAATATAACCTAAATAAAATAGATTATATATAATAAAATCTAAAAATAATATTTTTTATTTAGGTTACTCATATTATTTTATTTGATTATATCTTAACCAATGAATAAAGTATATGAATTGTATTTGCTAATGTTGTAATACATTTCTTACAGCACAGCTTTTAGTGCTTTGATAAATGATATTATATACTTTCAACCACTTTTAATTATCCCTAATAACCCCAATAGGTTTAAAAGTGTTTTCAACCCTATTCAAAGTGGCTTGCTGGCTATTAAAGGCTGAGTGCCTCTGGCTGAGAGGCATCTTGGCTGCTAACATGGGTAATTATAGACATTCCTAAGGCTATTAAATTTGTAAGGCTATTAAAACATCTAATGTTTCTTAGCTTTGATTATAAGATATCTGAAATTGCCTGGCTGGACTAGGAGTTTCTTATATTAAGCATTTAGGTGATAAAATTTCTAGACCAAGTCTTATCTATGTTCTGTGATGTAAAACTATACTTCAGCTACTCCATAAACATTATCTAGTACCTAGTTTTTAAAGACTTAATGTATCTTCCCATGCTATAGTTGAGTTCTTTATTTATGCAGCATTTCTATAGACATCGAAAAGTTAAATCTTGTACTTAGATTTCATTACATGTGGAAATATGTACTGTGGGTAAAATCAAACTCACACACACTGCAGGGCATCGCTATTTGTATATCACACTGACATATGCAAATACAATTAAATACAAATACAACAATTAAAACATTGTTATTTGTAAATATCACATATATAAAGTAAGAGATTTTTTTTAAACTGTAAGCAAACTTTGAGATCGTCTTGACCAAACATCTTATTTTTTAGTTGATAAAGCTGGGACACATAGAGTTTATATGACTTATACTGTCACATACCAGGTTATTGGCAATATCAAAGCTATATGGACCTAGAGCTGCCAATTCTCAATAGAGAATAATAGGCTATTGTGATAATATAATCCACTCTTTATAAAATAGAAAGCTCTCCCAGTTTTACTTTCTTCTAAGTAAATTTATTACAGTTGATGATTCAGTTGTTTGTGTGAATAAACCTGATGGTTGTTATTCAGTTAGAATACAAATAAAAATTAATAATAATTAGTTTCTGACAGTTCCATCCTGTCAAATTGCCTGAATCTATTTTAGAGCCCATGTACTTTTTTAAAGCATTCATATCATCTCCCCCTAAAATATCTTTAAATAGAATGTTTCCATGTATTAAAAGAGAACAATTTAGTGTAAAACAGGGATGCATCCTTCATTATCTTCATTAGGTAAGGGCTTGAGGATGACTGGGTCTTTAACCTATATTTGACCAACAAAGACAATTGTCAAGAAATCAGACTACGTACTGGAAAATTCTAAGATCAGCTTTTTCAAATATTAGTTTTGTCCATTTTATCACTAGAGAATATCTATTTACCTCACCAGATCTTAGTTTGTTCACCTATGAAATGAGGATAATGTTACATTATCTGTTTTATGAGTATTAAATGAAATAGTGATTGTAAAGCACGTGTCACAGAAGATACCTAGTATGTTGAGATGGTGTGGCATTTATTTACTTACCATTGGCCTCTGAAAGTACTTCTCAGATTCTGTAAGAGATGATCCTGGATTTTTTGAGACCCAGAGTTAAATGGACATTAAAAATACCAAGGATTAGCAGAAATGTGGATCACTCAAAAGTTTCTGGGGGGGGGAAGGTAGTTTAATTAAAATTAGTATCAATTTGTGGCCATTCACAAGATAAGATGAAGTAAAACTGTGTATTATAAGGAGCACATAACCCTATCAAGAATTCAGAAGAAATAGAGTAAGGAAAATTAAGAGCGAGAATGCTTTTCATATAAGAAAGAATGATTCACAGGGCTTTACCCTAGAGAGGATCTAATTCAAACTAAAGATCTCCAGTTACTCAAATCCATATCTTGTGTAACTGCACAGCATTTGATTACTTCTGAAAAAGCCTAGTTTGGAAAGAAGTGGTTATATTTCCTACTTGGTTCTGTCACCTCTTGTTCAGAACACCTCCCACTGACTTTGGCTCTGACATCAATGCCTTTTCATGCTCCTCTAAGTGTTTCCTAGTTTGTTTTTGTCCTTAATCATGGTTCAGCCTTTTCTGTACTTTTCAAGACATTTCTAACAAGTCTGATACTCAGTTATTTGTGTTAACAAAGCTGCATTGAAGGATGATACTAGGGAATAACAAAGGTTATAGAGACTATAATAGAAAAAAATTAAAAACTAAACATCAAAACATCCTCCTCCAACTGTGACAGGGTAGTGGTAATTAGATAAAATATACTTGCACACACAATGGTATAAGGCATCAGAGAACAATAATGGTTTCTAGTAATTGAAGGACAGTGATCTTGAAGAGAAGGAAGGTGTGTTTAGCTGAGTCCTGCATCCCTCATGTATTTCCCTTAGGAAAGTTAAAGGCTCTCGGTGTAAACTTTGAGACTCAAAAGAAGTAGCAACTTAGAGCTTCTGTCTGTCTCATTGAAAATAATTGGAGCTCAGGACTACCAAAAAGTCAGAACCTGAGAATATAAGATGCTGGAAAGGAGGAAACTCCTAAAAATTGAGCTCTGTATTCTGAACATTTTCCCCTTTTGAGGCATTGGTCAAACTCCAAGCTGCCCAAATACCGAAGCAAGACATATTAAAAAAGGATGTTATATACAGTGTTCATGGGTTGGATGATATTCTGTTGCTAAGATATCAGTGCTCCCAAAATCAATCTATAAACATTGTACAGTTTCAATAACTAGATTTTGTTCATGGAAACTGATAAGCTGGTTTTAAAAACGTATGAAAATATAAAAGGCCAAGAAGAGTTGAGGCTAGGTTGAAGAAAAACAATGTTAATTATCTTACACTCCAGATATGAAGATTTATTATAAAGCTTCAATGATTTAGAAGTGTAATATTGGATCAGAGATAAACAGACCAGGTGAACCAAATAGAGTCCAGAAATAGACCCAATACAGTGAAGAAAAGATGATCTTTTCAATAAATGATGTTGCATCATTTGGGTATACAGATGGAGAAAAAGCAATGAAACTTAACCTCTACTCCCATCATTCACAGAATCAATTCTAGGTATCATAATCATAAAAGTCAAAATAATAGAGCTTCTAGAAGGTAATGTAAGAGAATGTCATCATGATTTTGGAGTAGGCAGTGGTTTCAAAAAGCCATTAAAATACTAATCAAAAAGAAAAATAGACTGATAAATCGCTTTATGAAAATTGAGAACTTCCATTCATAAAAAGACACTTTAGTATATGCATTCCCAAAGCAAGCACTAAAAAGACATTTTAAAAGAATGAAAAGGCAAGCCACAAAGTGGGAGAAGATATCTGCAATATGTCAGTCCAATATAGAACTGATATTGTGACATACAAAAAATTTTCTTGTATCAACAGGGAAAGAACTGACAATACAAATTAAAATTTAGATAAAATATGTAAAAAAGGACTTCACAGAAAAAGAACGCTATGGACTAAATGTTTGTGTCCCCTTCACACACAACTTATATATTGAAGCCCGAACCCTCAGTGTGACTGTTTTTGAAGATAAGGCCTTTAGGGAGATAATTAAGGTTAAATGAAGTAATAAGTATGGGGCTTTAATCCTTTAGGATTAGTGTTCTCATAAGAAGAAACATCATAGAGAGCTCTTTCATCATGTGAGGACACAGTGAGAAGGGTGATATCTGCAAGCCAGGAAGGGGGACGTCCTCACCAGAAATCAACCATGCAGCCACCATGATATTGGGCTCCCAGCCTCCAGAACTATAGGAAAACAAATTTCTGTTGTTTAAGCCACCCAGTCTGTGGTATTTTGTTATGGCAGACCAAGTTGACTAATACGGAGGATGTCTAAATGGCCAATAAGCTTATGTAGAAAGGTGCTGGAACAAAATTAGTCATGAGTGAAATGCAAATTAAAAGCACAGTGAGATACTGTGTACTGACCAAAATGTGGAGGAATAAATTAAAATACAAACTTTCAGAGAGGATGTGAAGAACTTTTAATTCTTGACCACTGCTTGTGGGATTTAAATTGGTTCAACCATTTTAGAAAAAGTGTTTTCCAGTGTCTATTAAAGCTGAAAATATGTACCCAAGATAAATCAGTATATATGACCATTAAAATACATAATGTCCAAATGTAACATATTTTAAGAAAAAAATTGATTTTTTGGTACTATTATGAAAATAGTGAATTCAGTAAGAGACAACTATAATTCATTTGTGGGATGCCTGGCTATTCTTACCACCTTAGTTTTGTTATCAAATGATTAATGTAACCCACATTTTACTAAATTTTATTCATTTGCCAATTATCATACTTTTGTACTGTCACAGCTATGATCCTGATTTCTGCAACTTTACAGAATCATTCAAAATTGATGAATTTGAGCAATACATACACAAACAGATGGGAATGGAAGAGGTAAATAATACCCAGCAAAGCAAAAAGTGGATTAGACTGCAGATGGGTTGTCACTGAGATAAAAATTTTTAAGCTCATGAAATAAGATGCGTAAGGTGAGTCAGAGGTCCATGTCACCTGGTCAGAGAATTCAGGCAGTATTATAAGAGGCTTCATCTCTTTGATAGTTTTATCACCATTAATAGGCTAGCTGTAGGTTAAGAAACCTAAGAATCCTACATTTTTAAGAACCCAGGAACACATTCATATTCACAGTGGTTACAAGACTGATACATAAAATTAGAATTTTTATATTGGCTTAAAATTAAATTATCATGAAAACTGAAATGCTCAAACATGGTAAGAGAAGCCAAATTAATGGTTATATTGATTGAAACTAAAAAAAAATGAATTCCACATATGTGATGTTTAATGGCCCAGGCTAAGATACCCAGATGCTTAAAATTTATAATTGTGTAAACCTTGTCAGTGGAAGAGAATTCTTAATCTCAAGTGATGTTTCTTTCTCCTCAGTGGTGCTTGAATGTGTACTACCACTGCACTGTTTAACCCTGTTTCCTTCCCCTTCCTCTCATTTTATATGTTTCTATCTAACTGAACCCCCTTTGGATGGACTCTCTTTAAATACGATAATATATTGAAACATGTTAAAGTCAAGTTTTGCAAGCTGGATGCCTGTCTCTTTGAGGTGACTCTTGTGAACTGTTTTATGCTGTTATTGAAAATAATGTTTGTTTTTAAAATTTTAAAGGAAAACCTACTCCCATATATTGGCTGCATTAAGTAAATATATAAACAAAGACCACTAAGATTTGAAGGTGTTTTTTCCTCTTTGAACAATAAAGTCTGTAAAATTCTTACTATAGGAGAGGAGGAAAAAGGATATTTTGAAGCAAGTAGGCATTTCTTGAAGAGCTCAAATTCATATATGCATTAATACTTAGAATATTTCATCAATAAACATTCTTACAAGATTTTATGCAGTAGGCACTAAAAACATGGAGATGCAGAGTTTAGACATGCTCTTTCTGAGTGCTTACAATCTATAGGGGAAACAGGAAAGTAATCACATGGCTCAGTTCCAAAATTATTGCTGTCTAGGAAGAGATAGATAAATCCAATTTTATGTAAAAAATTATGATAGAGAAATAAACAGACATATACAAAAGCATAAGGAAGTTAGATTCCCTACTCTAGTTCAAGGATGGTGGATGAAAAGAGTGTTCAGTAACAATAGAAAACTTAAAGATATAGGAAAGTGAAAGAGGGATGATATTTGATAGATTGATTTCTCTAAGCAGACCAAGCTGAAAGTTTGCTTAGTAAATGATTGGGGTGGTAAAGGTGGGGATATAAATAATGGTGAATCTCTATACAGAATTTGTGGGTTGGTGGTAAAGATATTAATGTAGAGGAGAATTTTCCCCCAACAGCTTGTATTATTTTTGTAAAATGGGAAGTAACTTGTCATAAGTAAAAGAAAGCTGTAACAGAGGAAAGCTTAGGTGAATTTGAAAATCAGGGATTTATGGCATAACCAATATAAGGAACTGAATGTACTTCTCCAGCAACCATGAATAGTTCAGGTCAAGAGAGAGAAAGTTTAAATTATCCAGGGTGAAATTGTACAAGTCATGACTGAAAGAAAGGAGTGCCCTGGGTGGCTCAGTCAATTAAAGATCGGCCTTTGGCTCAGGTCAAGATTCCAGAGTCCTGGGATGGACACCCACTGCAGGCTCCCTGTTCAGCGGGGATGAAGACTCTGGAGGGCATAATGAGCTAAGAACCTTGTCTGGCTTTAAATGAATCTTAGCCCTTATAAATAAAAATAGGAATACTAGAGCACTAGAAACACTGACAGCATTCTTCAGTTTGAAAGATAACTTTGTAAAACTGCAGACATAGACACAGAAGACATTAAGAGTACATTGGTTCTGATAAATTGCAGGCAGAGGTCCAGTATGGCCCAGTAATAGCACAGGACTTGAAAACAGATCAGTAGATCATGTCTGTTTGGAAAGACTTAAAGCAATATCAAGGATTTCAACAATAGCTCAGAGAGGAGGGTTGTGAATTACCATAGGGTATTACAGCTGATTCCACCCTGGGATTCAGTCAGCCTGTCTGTAAAAGTTGTAGGCCACAAACCCTTCTCCCTGTCTCTGGTTTCTATTTGTAATAGTTGTTGTCCATGAGGATCTTGTTTTCTTGCAGAAACAGGAAAAGATGGACAGTTGTCCTACTTCTGGAAGAAATGATCTTATTTAATACCTTTAAAATTTTGTATTTGATAAGAGGAGATAACTATGGGAGGGAGGAGATGGACCCAGTAGAATTCTATCTGGAGACATAGATAACCTTAGCAGTCTAGAGTGCAATAGTTGTGTTCTTTGACCCTGACTTAATTTTAGCAGATAATATCCACTGGAAAGGAACAAATCCTTGTTGGAGGCTGGACTTTTGAGGGGGTTGATATCCAGCTAATACATTTTTGGGAGTGACTGTTGTCAAAAATCCAGAAATACCAAAACAAAAAATGCCAAATCATTAAATACTATTTAGTAAGAATTTATTACACATAGAAGAACAGTTCACAAAGTGGGAACTTCCAAATTGAAAAACTGATAAGAAGCTCAGGGGCATGAAATTATAGGATGGCTTATGAAGTAAAAATGAAGAAGCTGTTAACCTTTTCAGTAATTGGTTATTACAGTGGGGGTTTCCAGACAGCAGGAGAATGGTTAAAAGTGATTATCTCGTATCATTCTTAGGAAATGACTTGTTTCTCTTATGATTGAGGCATTTATAAGAATAACCTAAGTTATGTTTCTCTTAATGCTCATGAAATAAACTACATTTAGTTTTGCTGACATGGCCTAAATGGTTTTGTCTGTTCAGGGAATTCTCAAGTCTGGTGTTTATTTTGTATTTTGTATTTTATTTTAACACTATCAGGTAAACTTTTGGTGGTAATATATTCACCCTTGTACCCACATAAAATAAAGCAGAGCCATACCACATTTATATTTGTATGTAATCTATATTTTACTTTACATTTGAACTCACAATTCAGCTAGTTATTTAGGACATTATTGATGATTAATTTCTTTTTTTAGTTTTATTTTTTCAGTGTTCCAAGATTTGATGTTTAGTTTCTTGAATACATTTTAATATATTGTTTATGTTGCTATTAAAACAGATTTCTGATTAAGAGATTTTTATATTATTTTCACCTGAGAATTCCAGGTTTACCTTATTTTTATAACTAAGACCCAGATACTCACCATGAGAATGCTAATGGGCAGATCTATCTTAATACACATAGTAGAATGCTGTCTAAAAAATGTCTTCTCCCATTTGGGGATATATTAGTTTTCTCTTTCTGCTGTAACAAATTTCCACAAATTTACTGGTATAACATAAATTTATTATCTCACAGTAAGACTGGTGGTAAGTCATAAAATCGAGATACTGAAAAGGATGTGCTTCTTCTGGAACATGGAGGGAAGAATCCATTTCCTTGCCTTTTTCAGTTTCTAGAAACCAACTGCATTCCTTGATTTATGGCCCCTTCCTCCATTTTCAAAGCCTCTACCTTCAAAGCATATTTAAATATTTCCCCTTTTCTTCCTTTTTTAAAAGACTTTGTTTTTAAGTAACTCTACACCCAACATGTGGCTCAAACTTAGAATCATGAGATCAACAGTCCACCGTCCATCAACCAAGCCAGTCAGGTGCCCCAAATCTTTTCCTTTTTCTATTTTTAGCTCTGTCTTTCTTTCTTCCTCTCTCTCTTCCTCTTTCTGTCCATTTCTCCAACCTCTGCCTCTATCCTAACATCTCCTTCTTTGACTCAGACCCTCTGCTACCCTCTTATAAGGACCCTTGTGGTTATGTTACACCTACCTGGATGATCCAAAATATTCTCCTTATCTCCATGTCCTTGGCTTAATCTTATCTGCAAAGTCTCTTTTGACATGTAACATATTCACAAGTTTTGGGGATTAGGACACGGACTTCTTTGGTGGTGGGCACTATTCTGCCTGTAACTGGGAGGTTATTTTCCAGTACATTTATCAACTGTGGAAAATTCTTTACCTTTTTTTTTCTTTCACACATATTTCCTGAGCATGTATTAGGTACCTGTCCCCTAATGAAAGACAGTAGTAAATAGTAAAGGCACTGTTCCTGCAGTCAAGAAGCTGAATGTCTCCTGGAAAAATAAGTGAACTTTGAACTTAAGAACTTTTTTTTAATGTAGTTTTTGGATTGTACCATGATCTTGTTTATATTTAAGTTCTATATGTTGGTAATACTTGATATCACATTTGTTTATATTTATGATAAAAACATTGATGCCCTCCAGCCAAAGACCACCAGGAACATAACCATAATGGAACAAATTGAGTTTATTACTTACTGCAGTAAGGGAGAATATATATCATGGGGAATATGTGCCATCTCAGGTTGTTAGAAAAGACTTACTATTGGATTTGTGTTTGGTTAGGAAATCTTGGAGAAAGTCTAAGGAAGTGGAGAGTCAGTCTCAATTAGGTTCTCTAAGTAAGCCAGGGCAATTCTGTGACTGATTATCTCAGACACCTTACGTATGGGGAGGGGGCAGAGTAGAGCAGGGATAAAGCTGTCATAGGCAAAGAAGCAACAGTCACTTAGGTTAGCTGAAAGAGGGACATGTTTGGTATTCTGTGGGTGAAATAGTAATCTTACTTACATCCCAATGTATTCATGGTCTCATAGTAACCTTGTGTGATATTGGTGTTCTATGAGATCGTTTATGTCTGACAAGAGACCAACATAGCCTAGCAGTGAGCCTCAGGCCAGCTTATAAAAACACAGAGGTCTAGGTCATTCTAGTTCCTATTATGTTGCGTTCATGGTGTTTCACATCCTTGTCCCATACGTGACACTTGTTAAACATGCAGAATTCTGGATCTGTGCTACAGTCACAGCATCAGAATCTCTGAGGATTGATTTATACACAAAAGATTCAAAATATCTCTTTTTAAAATAGCAAATATTTATCAGTGTTAAGTATTTGCTTGTTTGTGATTATTATCTTTAGTGATTTCTCATATTTTAATTTTTTATTCATAATTCACATACAATGATTATGCTCATATTTATGCATGATGCTTTGTTAGATATTCCTTGGGAATAGCTGACCTGTGTCTAAATGATAAACCAAAATAAAGATGCATTTTTGAAGAGTTTTAAATTAGGCACTAATGATGCTTGTGTAGACTTAACATCTGTAGTTTAGTCTTTTATTTTCACCAGTTGCTCTTCTGTTGACTGCGTATCACCTGATATCAGCACTGTAGACCACAGCAGGACTGAACAACCTTTCCTATTTGGGTTCTGAATGCACGCTTTGCCGTCATCTCTTTGTATCATCTTCCTGCTGACAAGTTTCCTCATGTACTTTAAACCTGAAACCACATATGCCTTACAACCTCACTCTGATGAGAATGCCCTTTAAAAGCTGAGCTAAAGGTATTTTCCTAGTCCCAACAGGATAACATGATGAATGCAGGGCCTACAAGAGGGAGTCTGTGCCTTCAAAATAGCTTTCATGATACTTATGCATTAATTTCTGGGTGTTTTATTTTTGCAACAGTATAAACATGTACAATAGGAAAACAAAAGCAAATGTACTTTCTTCAGTACAATCTCACATAATTATGAACACTCTAAAATATGGCTTTAGGTTCTCAAAATAAATTTTTCTGAAACAGTAACAATTTTAATGTCATGATTCAAGTATTTTTATGTGTTTATAGGTAATTTTAGAAAAATGTATGTTTCCAGAGAACATGCTAAAGCTCAACATAAATTAAGGAAGAGAAGATAGATCTATAAAGTATATATTTAGTCATATAACTTTTCACAATTTGTATTCCAATAGAAAATTAGAATTTAATAGACATTCTGGAAGAGTGGCAGTGTAAAACAGCCACATTGTCTTACAAAATGTCTTATACTGGTACTTTTTGGTACTTTTTAAAGTGCCACACCGAATGGAGCCTGATGTGAGACTGGACCTCACAGCCCTGAGATCATGACCTGAGCCAAAATCAATAATTGGATGCTTAACAGAGTCACCCAAGCTTCCCATTGTCCATTCACTTTTTAGATATAATTACTAATTTCTCAAAGATGGATAATCTTTAATAGAGTAACACTTAATTTATAAAAATATTCTAAAGAAGCAAACTACAAATCGTTCTTAAATTATTAGAATCAACAAGCATAAAATTACTCTTGTCAGATTGCTCTAAGCATTTCTAAAGGTTTAGCTTCAGTTTCTGTACTTACAATATTGTAGACCAGTAAAAAACATTCACAGGTCTCCACCGTTTGAGTGGTACTGTCTGATATCATATTTAAGCAAAGGGGTTTTTGTTTTGTTTTGTTTTTTCCTTAAAGATTTTATTTATTTATTTGAGAGAGAGAGTCAGGGGGAAGGAGCAGAGAGAGAGAGAGGGACAAGCAGACTCTGGCCTGAGTGTGGTGCCCAATGCAGCACTCAATCCCACAACCCTGAGATCATGACCTTAGCCAAAATCAAGAGTCAGAAGCCCAACTGATTGAGCCATCCTGGTGCCCCAGGCACTGGGTTTTTAATGTTTATAACATCATAATTTGTTAGAGTTATGAGGGAGCTAAGAAATTTAACCCCAGATTTTTCCAGTTCTATTGAGATATAATTGACCTACATCACTGTATAAATTTAAGATGTTCAGAATTTACATATATTGTGAAATGATTATAATAGGTTCATATAGAAATATCCATTTATTTCATGTAGATACAAAAAAAAAAGAAGGAAGAAAAGGAAAATTCTTCTTATGATCTGAACTCTCAGGATTTACTCTCTTAGCAACTTTATTATATACCATACAACAGTGTTAACTATACTCATCATGTTGTATATTACATCCCAATCCTTATTTATTGAATAACTGAAAGTTTGTATCTTTTGACCACCTTCTTCCAGTTTCCCTTTCCCCTACCTCTGGTAGCCACAAGTCTGATTTCTTTTTCTGTGAGTCTGGCTTTTTTTTGTTGTTTTATATTATGCATACAAGTGAGAGAGATCATATAATATTTGTCTTTGTCTGACTTATTTCACTTAGCATAGTGCCTTTAGGGTCCATCTATGTTGTCATAAATGATAGGATTTCTTTGTGTTTTTTTAATGGCTGAATGTTAGTCCATTGCACATATATATATACTACAACATCTTCATCTCTTCATCCATTGAAGGACACTTAGGTTGTTTCCATATATTGACTATTCTAAATAATGCTGCCAAGAACATAGAGATGCATATATCTTTTCAAATTAGTGTTTTCCTTTGAATATATTCCCAAAAGTGGAATTGCTGGATCATACAGTAGTTCTATTTTTAAGTTTTTGAGGAACCTCCATATTGTTTTCTATAGTGGCTGTCCCACCAGCAATGCACTATAGTTCATTTTTTTCAAGATCCACACCAGCATTTGTTATCTCTTGTCTTTTGGTTGATAGCTATACTAATAGGCATGAGGTGATATCTCATTGTAGTTTTAATTTGCATTTCCCTAATGACTAGTGTTGTTGAGGATCTTTTCATTTACCCATTGGCATATAGTATGTGTATATCTTCATTGGAAAAGTGTCTGTTCAGGTCCTTTGCCCATTTTTAACTGGGTTATTTGGGTTGGGATGTTGTTTCTTTTTTCTTTTTTGCTATGGATTTGTAGGAATTTTTTAATGTATTTTTGAATATTTACCCATATCAGTTATATGGTTTGTAATTATTGTTCCCGTTCTGTAGATTGTCTTTACTTTATTGATGGTTTCTTCTGTTGTGCAGAAACTTTATAGTTTAAAGTAGTCCCACTTGTTATTTATTTTGTTGCTTGTGCATTAGGTGTCATATCCAAGAAATGTTTACCAAGATCCATGCCAAGGAGCTTCATTCCTATATTTTCTTCTAGGAGTTTCATGATTTCAGGTCTTGCATTTAAGTCTTTAATCCATTTTGGGTTCATTATTTTCAGTGGTGCATGATACAGGTCTACTTTTTTTTTAACATCTGATTGTCCAATTATTCCAGCAACATTTATTGAAGATACTGTCTTTTCTACATTGAGCATTCTTGGCTCCCTTGTCAAGCCTTAGTTGTATATATAGGCTTGGGTTTATTTCTGGGCTCTTGATTCTGTTCTGTTGGTCTATCTGTGTATTGTTTATGCCAATACCATACTGTTTTGATTACTGCAGCTTACAGTATAGCTTGAAATCAGGAAGGGTGATGCCTCCTACTTTGTTCTTTTTTTCTCATCATTTCTTTGGCTATCAGGGTCTTTTGTGGTTCCACGTAAGTTTTACCATGTTTTGTCCTACTTGTGTAAAAAAAATGCCATTGGAATTTTGGTAGGCATTGCACTGAATCTATGGAAGACTTTTGGTAGTATTGACATTTAAAAAAAAATTAATTATTTATTTCTTTTCAGTGTAACAGTATTCATTGTTTTTGCACCACACCCAGCGCTCCATGCAATCCGTGCCCTCCATAATACCCACCACCTGGTTCCCCCAATCCCCCACCCCCCACTCCTTCAAAACCCTCAGATTGTTTTTCAGAGTCCATAGTCTCTCATGGTTTACCTCCCCTTCCAATTTCCCTCAACCCCCTTCTCCTCTCCATCTCACCTTGTCCTCCGTGTTATTTGTTATGCTCCACAAATAAGTGAAACCATATGATAATTGACTCTCTCTGCTTGACTTATTTCACTCAGCATAATCTCTTCCAGTCTTGTCCATGCTGCTACAAAAGTTGGGTATTCATCCTTTCTGATGGAGGCATAATACTCCATAGTGTATATGGACCACATCTTCCTTATCCATTCATCCGCTGAAGGGCATCTTGGTTCTTTACACAGTTTGGTGATCGTGGCCATTGCTGCTATAAACATTGGGGTTCAGATGGCCCTTCTTTTCACTACATCTGTATCTTTGGGGCAAATACCCAGTAGTGCAATGAACTTTTGGGACTTCATCAAAATCAAAAGCTTCTGCACAGCAAAGGAAACGGTCAACAAAACAAAGAGGCAACCCACGGAATGGGAGAAGATATTTGCAAATGACAGCAGAGACAAAATGTTGATATCCAGGATCTATAAAGAACTCCTCAAACTCAACACACACAAAACAGACAATCATATAAAAAAACGGCAGAAGATATGAACAGACACTTCTCCAATGAAGACATACAAATGGTCATCAGACACATGAAAAAATGTTCATCGTCACTAGCCATCACGGAGATTCAAATTAAAACCACATTGAGATACCACCTTACACCAGTTAGAATGGCCAAAATTAGCAAGACAGGAAACAACATGTATTGGAGAGGATGTGGAGAAAGGGAAACCCTCTTACACTGTTGGTGGAAATGCAAGTTGGTGCAGCCACTTGGAAAACAATGTGGAGATTCCTTAAGAAATTAAAAATAGAGCTTCCCTATGACCCTGCAATTGCACTACTGGGTATTTACCCCGAAGATACAGAGGTAGTATTGACATTTTAGCAATTTTAAAGTTTCTAATTCATAAACTTGGGATACCTTTCCATTTATTTGTGTCTTCTTAGATTTCTTTCATCAATGTCTTGTAGTTTCCTGAGTAGAGAGCTTTCACCTCCTTGATTAAATTTAATCTTTGTACTTATTGTTTTTGATGCTATTGCAAGTGGAATCAGCTTATTTCTTTTTCAGAGAATTCATTGGTAGCATATACAGATGTTACTGGTTTTGTATATTAATTTTATGTCTTGCAACTTTATCATTCTTTTCATTTTATTTTATTTTATCTCTTTTCAGTGTTTTTTCATTGATGTAACAGATTTTTGGTTGAGTCTTTATGACTTTGTATATATAAAATCATATCATCTGCAAATACAGGCAATATTACTTCTTCATTTCCAATTCTGATGGCTTTTATTTCTTTTTGTTGTCTGATCACTGTGGTTAGGACTTCCAGTACTGTGTTGAATAGGAATGGTGAGAATGGGCACTCTTGTCTTGTTCCTTATCTTCGAGGAAAAGCTTTAAACCTTTTACCTTGGGTACGATGTTAGGTGTGAGCTTGTCATATATGGTGTTTATTGAGATATGTTCCCTCATAATTTGTTAAGCTTTTTATCATGAATGGATGTTAAATTTTGCTTTTTTGTGTGTCCATTGAGATGATCATATAATTTTTTTATTCTGTTAATGGAGAATAAAAGAATAAATCAGTCACATTGATTTATTTGTGTATGTTGAACTTATGTTTGAACTCTTTGCATCCCAGGGACAAATCCCACTTGATTATGGCGAATTATTCTTTCAATGTGCTGCTTAATTTGGCTTGATAGTATTTTATTGAGAACTTCTGCCTTATATTTATTAGGGATATTGGCCTGTAGTTTTCTAGTACTATCCTTTTTTGGTTTTGGAATCATAATAATGTTGGTTTTGTAAAATTGGTTTGTGAGTGTTTCCTCTATGATTTTTTTGGAAGAGTTTGAGAAGGATTGGTATTAATTCTTCTTTAAATGTTCGGTAAAATTCACCTATGAAGCTTTCAGGTCCTGGGCTTCATTCAGGACCTTCATCAGGTTATTTTTGATTACTGATCTAGTCTTTTTTTTTAAATTGTGTTATGTTAGTCACCATCCAGTACATCATTAGTTTTTGATGTAGTGTTCCATGATTCATTGTTTGCATATAACACCCAGTGCTCCATTCAATCCATGTCCTCCTTAATACCCATCACCAGACTCACCCATTCCCTTACCCTTCTCCCCTCTAAAACCCTCAGTTTGTTTCTCAGAGTCCATAGTCTATCATGATTACTGATCCAGTCTTAATCAGAGCATTGAAAGTAGTAAGAATGACACTGTTGGTCAGGTTCTTGGCAGATGCAAAAGCAAAGGCAGCCAGTTAAAAAATGGGATAAGAAGGGTGCCTGGGTGGCTCAGTGGGTTAAAGCCTCTGCCTTCAGCTCAGGTCATGATCTTAGGGTCCTGGGATCTAGTCCTGCTTTGGGCTCTCTTCTCAGCAAGGAGCCTGTTTCCCCCCACCTCTCTGCCTGCCTCTCTGCCTACTTGTGATCTCTTTCTCTGTCAAATAAATAAAATCTTTAAAAAAAAGAATGGAATAAGAGAGGCTAATGGACAAGAAGGAAATAAATATTGTATGCATTGTATATATAGAATAAATAAAGAGAGTGATGTTATTTATAATTTTAAAATGATAGAAGGAATGAGTTAATTACAGAAAAGATTAATTTGAGTTTTTGATCTACCAAGTGTAGAAGTAACAAAGCTAAATAGAATTGTGATCCAGTTTTACTTCTTCTTAGGAAACTACTATTGCTGCTGTGACTGAGCCCATCCTTCATTTGTCTTTTTCCTCCCCTCCCACTTCCAGTGTGTCATCAAGCCCCACTGAGATAGCTACCTAATGATGCCTCAATTTTTTTATAGTTTCTGCTTTATCCCTGAGACTCCAGTAGTGCCTGACACATAGTAAATGTTGAATAGCTATGTGTCAAAAGATCAAATGAATGTGTGTTCCCCAGTACATGCCACGATGCTGTTTTTCCTTGTCATTGTGATTTTGAACATTGGTCTCACTTTGCCTGTAATGTTCTTTTATAACAGAAGACAGGCTTCATCCACATGGTACAACTTACCTGAACTTTTACCTAAAATCTCCAAAAAAAGGTCTCCTTACCTCTAGTCTGAGCCTAGATGTATTATTTCGCTATAATTTACTTATATATGTCTTCCACAATAGACTCAATGATCTTGAGTACAAAAATTATAACATTCTTCTATCTTTATCTTTCCTTTAGCTCTGTTTATCACACATACTAGTTTTATGGGGTGCCTGGGTGGCTCAGTCTGTTAAGTGTCTGCCTTTGGCTCAGGTCATGATTCTGGAGTCCTGGGATTGAGCCCCATATTAGGCTCCCTGCTCAGTGGGAGGGAATCTACTTCTTCCTCTCCCCTAGCTCCTTTTCTCTTGCTCACTCTCTCTCTCTCTCTCTCAAATAAATAAATAAAAGCTTTTTAAAAAGTTTTATATTTTGCTTTTCTAATTTGTGTAAAGCTTCTTACTCCTAAAGTCTAATAGTTATAATTTTCGCTTTGATTGATAAGTACACTAGAAACTTTTACCCCATTCTTTTGTTTCACCGTTTATTTACATGTCTTTTTGCTTCGTTTTTTGAAACAAGGAAAAATTTAACCAAATTCACTAGACATGCTCTTATTAACATTCTAAAATATGCAATCCTGTCTCCGGGAAGTAATTATGAAGGATGTACCACCTACTTCGATGTTTTCTGTGGTGTGGGTTGTACTTCTAAATACCAGAGATTTCTTGCCTTAGTACTGACCGCAGTTTTATTGGAAAAAGTTTATAATTGAGGGCACACCCAACTGATCCCTAATCTATGTCAAGGTTACTTCTCGGGTTAATTACCCAGTACTTAACACTTGCATCTGACCCTCATACAACAGCAAATTCAAAAAGATTCCATCCTTACTGAGGTAATGGATTGCATCTTTTCATAATTCTCTACTAGTTGGATAATAAAGTAATTTACAACAAAATCTAATCTTTTCTAACTTCATCTCATTGTTTGCAACATCCCTAGATAAAGGTTCCTTGAAGATCACTTATATACTGTCACACAGTTTATGGTAATCCCTTTCATTAATATATAGTCCTAACTCCTTTGTCCCCATTTTACCTTCTGAATAATTAGTAGATTAATAGAGTCACAGTCTTCTAATTTATCCCAGATATTTACAAGTATACTTTAGGGGGGGAAATTCCTTTTTATTTGATAACACCTTGCTAGGCTACCTGCATCATCAAGTGACACACTTGGAGTTCTCAGTTAAGTTTTCCTTACAGGACTATTCCAAATTAATGTTGAAGCAACACAACCTATTTTAATATATGGCCAAGACCTAAACAAAACCAGCAATTTAACTATAGTTCTTACACTCACATTTTAATCTGCTTATTCAGCAAATATTTTTTGATGACTTAATATAAAACAGGCTCTGGTTTATTCTGAGGATTTAGTGTGGAGAAAGACAAGTTTCCCACATTGGACCTTATATTCTAGAGGTTAAAGGTAGATAACAAAAAAGTGAAAAACTGCATAAACAAGATTATGTCTCCCCATTATGTACTGTGTAGCATAAACAAGTAGATGTAATAGTGACTGGATGTTTTCTTTACATATGTGTTTAGGGAAAGCATCTCTGAAGAGACGGGCTTTGATCTGAGGCCTGAGAATTGAGAAAAGGCAGCTACAGGCAAAGGAAAAATTTTCCAAGTAGAGGAAACCAGCAAATGCAAGGCTCTATGGAATGGATCACTTTGGCATATTCAAAAGGCACTGAGATCACTGTGACTGGGTGTAATATAAACAGGATTTGCAGGGAAAAGTGTGTATGGATTGATGTCTAGTGTTAGGCAAAAACAAGATCACAGAGGGTTTTAGAATGAAAAGGTAAGGGATGGGATGTTAAGGAGATGTTAAGGAGATGACATAGTTGGATCTTTGTTTTTGAAAAATTTGTCATACTCCTGTAATAAGAATGGATTTTAATGGGTGGAAGCAGGAATCCCAAATTAGAGATTATGTCAAGAGTCCGGGAATAAGATGATGGTCACCTAGACTAGGAGAGAATTGGACTGATTTGAGTTAAATGCTGGAAGTAGAATAGATGGCATTAAATTGATATTCTGGGTGAATAATACATAAGAGTGAAAAAAACTGCCTTTTTTTTTAAACTTAAGCTTAATATAAAGAACCATGCCTGTTACACATGTACTATGGGGGAATATAAGGATAGCTGTTCTTTTTTTCCTGTTCAGCTTCCATTCCCACTTCTAAATTTAGCATCCTGATCTTTCATTGAGGATTCTCCCTTTTCCTCCTTAGTTACATTGTTTGTGTGGGACTTCCTCCACTTCCTCGCTCAGATGTGGGTATGAGATGCAAGCTTGGTTAACGAATATTTTCAAATCTTGCATCAAAGTGATTGATTTAGTGACCACATCTGGCCCAGACAAATGCATCCCTCAGTTCTTGGATTCCACTAATGGAGATAAGGTGCTCTTTTCCTAAAGTGAATGATAAATTAGTAAGATTTTAATTTGGAACACCTGGAGGTAAGCACACTGAGCGAGCATGCCAAGGCAGAGACAAACCAAGCTAAGTGGTAGATTGAGAAACCAAGTCCTGATAATATTTTTAATCCCCTAAACAGTGCTATTCCTGAAACAGCACTGATTCTGGGACCTTTCAGTTATCCATTCCAAAACTTAGCTTTAACATGCTTGAGACAGTTATAGTTCACTTCTCTCCCATGTAACCAGGAGTTCTTATTGATATAGATGAGAAATTTGTTTTAGGTATATTAAGATTGAAATACCTATTTGGGTTTGCAAGATTAAGATACAGGATACTTGGTTAAATTGGAATTTCAAATGATGAATACTTTTTTAGTATAAGTGTGCCCCAGCTACTGCTAATTCTGGCAAGCCTGTGTTTATTAGATATCCAAGTGGAGATGTCAAGTGAGCCATTGCATCTATAGGCCTGGTTGTCAGGAGAGAGTTCGGGGATTTTGATGTATATTTGGAAGTTGTCACAATAGTGATGGTGTTCACAGCCTTGGAGCTAAAGCATTACAAGTTGATAAAGAAGGCAGGTAGAATTGAGAGAGTATTCAGTGCTAAACCTGAGGGCAACCAACTTCATCGCTTGTAAAAGATCCTAAAAGTTTGAGAAGAAATAGTCAGTGAAGGTGAAAATAGTGTCAAGGACAGTAAATTGAGTTTCAAGACTGGAGTCATCAACACCAACAAAGAATAGCAAACTTCCCTATCAAAACAGTGGACACCTTTTGCTTCTTATCAGTTACGTACTTAGCCCTCTCAACCTTTCCATCATTTCCTGTAACTATTCAGATGTCATGGCCCCTCTGGTCATTGTTAGAGACTTCTAGAAAATTAACTCCTTTCTTATTGGTGCAGTGATGTGCACCATCTCTTCTGCCTTTGATATTTTTGGACTTAAAATCTCTTCCATTTCTGTCGAACAGCTTGAGAATTTAAAGGTTTAAAGATAATAAAGAATTAGGTGACTAACATAACATGATTTTAAAAAAAGATAAAAGTTAGAATAGGTGCAATGACTGGTAAATAAAAGTACTCTATTCAGGGGTGAGAATAAGGGCAAAAACAGCTCTAGTGAACAGTTGCTCGTTACCCAACTGTTACCAACACTGCAGGACCTATAGGCCTTTTTGCTCCATCTCACTAAGTCTGACTTGTCTTCCACCTTCACTCTGTTTAGGTGTCCTTACAGAGCAACTAGTCACCCTCTTGTTTCTCTTGTTTTCTTATTTTAACTTCTCCCTTAATTAATTGTGGAATGGAAGTACCTTGTGGGAGAAGTTTTTGTCTTGTGATTCTTTTTTTATTTTTAATCAGATTATTTATAATTATAAAGTAATGAAAACTTGCACAAAAGGAATTGAAATAATACACAGAGGGCAAAAATTGAGAACTGAAAGTCCTCTTTCTTTTTTCCTACTTCAGCCCATGTCCTTGAGATAATTGTTAACAATTTTTTTCTCCAATTACTTATATTTATTGTGTGCTTACTATGTGCCAGAAGCTACAAAAATGCTTTAAATAAAGAAATTTATTTTATCTTCACAAAAGTCCTTTGGCAGTTAAGGAAAATTACATGCTGAGAAGACAGGCAACTTTTCCATAGTCACAAAGTCTAGTAAGTGTGTAATATACATGCTTTAGTATGGATAACATAAAACATTCTTTGACTGAAGTAAAATAAGAAGATGTTTTCAATGAAATCTATTTAGAAAACATCATGTTGCTTTAGAAATACTGTTTAATGATACAAACACTAATACAGCTTTTGGGTCTGCAGAATTTGTTTTGTGGCATTGGGCTCCACATCTGTTGTTTTCTTATCTGTGAGCTCACCTTCCATTAAACTTATCCTTCTACAGAAATTTTCTCCCTCGTGTGATCTGACTGGGTACCTTTTTTATGGAGTATTTTGAAATATCTAGGAACTTCAATTTTAATATTCAGGTCTACTGTTTCCACGTGAAGTGAACAGCATACCCACAGCATTGTCACAAACTTCAAATTCCCATTTCCCGAAGATAACTTTTTCCACCTGTGCTATAGGCCAGGTAGCTTGTTATTGGCAAATAAGCCATAGACATAACTGGCAGAGACTTGGAGGCTTCTTTTCAGGAACAAGAAGCATAGTCTGGGCTTTTGACTTCCAGCAGCACTTGGGGTTTATAGCCTCCATTTTTATCATGAAGCAAGCATTAACACAACAGGTTCCAATTTCTGTTTTGTGTTACCTTGTTATTTCCAGTACGCTGAAAATTCCAATTTTGCCTGTGCATTCATCTATATATTTTAATTTAATATCTTTTGAATATTTTATTGAGCATTTTAAATGTATTGGAATTGGAGAGAAAAGTTAATGCCCATGCTCAATCACCCTTCTTGACTCAAAGTGTTAGTGCCACTTTTACCTTGGAGATACATAAATGTTAAAAGTATGTGGTCCACTAAATCTTTTTAATTTCTCCTTGATTTTTAGTATTTGGTAAGTTTCAAAAATTATTTTCACCCCTTCCTTCCCTTTTTTCCCTTCTCCTTATTCACAGCTTCCAAACTTAATGTTTTAACTTAGGGAAAATAGGGAAAGACTTAAACAAAGGGATTGATTTCTTTCATTTAATTTTGTTTATGAGTTTACACACAGTTGCAGTTATGCTAAAAATCTACCTACAGTAATACAACTTATTTCTCTCATTTCTTTAATTAGGAAGAGTATGAAAACTGAAGAGTCTACTCACAATGAGAGAATGAAGGGGGTGACACATACTTCAAAATGAACTAGCACACAGATTTTCTGTGCCTCAAGGTCAAATAAATTACTAATACAACTTAAATATTTTTGTCCCTGAGGAATGGGAAATCTAATGGTTTCCTCGTCTCAAGCAACAAAGGAGATATATAAACCTCAGGAAGGATGGACTGGGGAAACTTCACAAGCAGGCATTTGATACCAAGTTGAGCAATCCGATTGCCTGACACCCTGGTTGGGTGTTATTTATCTGTTTTTAAAATAGCTTTCCCAACTATTAAATTTCACTTGACTCTCTAAAAACTTATCCCACTTGAGATATTATGAGGTCAGGATCAGAATTTGGATCACTGTCTTATTTATTTTTTTTTTTCCCAATTTATTTATTTTCAGAAAAACAGTATTCATTATTTTTTCACCACACCCAGTGCTCCATGCAAGCTGTGCCCTCTATAATACCCACCACCTGGTACCCCAACCTCCCACCCCCCCGCCACTTCAAACCCCTCAGACTGTTTTTCAGAGTCCATAGTCTCTCATGGTTCACCTCCCCTTCCAATTTACCCAAATTCCCTACTCCTCTCTAACGCCCCTTGTCCTCCATGCTATTGGTTATGCTCCACAAATGAGTGAAACCATATGATAATTGACTCTCTCTGCTTGACTGATTTCACTCAGCATAATCTCTTCCAGTCCCGTCCATGTTGCTACAAAAGTTGGATATTCGTCCTTTCTGATGGAGGCATAATACTCCATAGTGTATATGGACCACATCTTCCTTATCCATTCATCCGTTGAAGGGCATCTTGGTTCTTTCCATAGTTTGGCGACTGTGGCCATTGCTGCTATAAACATTGGGGTACAGATGGCCCTTCTTTTCACGACATCTGTATCTTTGGGGTAAATACCCAGGAGTGCAATTGCAGGGTCGTAGGGAAGCTCTATTTTTAATTTCTTGAGGAATCTCCACACTGTTCTCCAAAGAGGCTGCACCAACTTGCATTCCCACCAACAGTGTAAGAGGGTTCCCCTTTCTCCACATCCTCTCCAACACATGTTGTTTCCCGTTTTGTTAATTTTGGCCATTCTAACTGGTGTAAGGTGATATCTCAATGTGGTTTTAATTTGAATCTCCCTGAGGGCTAATGATGATGAGCATTTTTTCATGTGTCTGATAGCCATTTGTATTTCTTGATTGGAGAAGTGTCTGTTCATATCTTCTGCCCATTTTTTGATGTGTTTGTCTGTTTCGTGTGGGTTGAGTTTGAGGAGTTCATTATAGATCCTGGATATCAACCTTTTGTCTGTACTGTCATTTGCAAATATCTTCTCCCATTCCGTGGGTTGCCTCTTTGTTTTTTTGACTGTTTCCTTTGCTGTGCAGAAGCTTTTGATTTTGATGAAGTCCCAGAAGTCTATTTTCGCTTTTGTTTCCTTTGCCTTTGGAGACGTATCTTGAAAGAAGTTGCTGTGGCTGATATCGAAGAGATTACTGCCTATGTTCTCCTCTAAGATTCTGATAGATTCCTGTCTCACGTTGAGGTCTTTTATCCATTTTGAGTTGATCTTTGTGTACGGTGTAAGAGAATGGTCGAGTTTCATTCTTCTACATATAGCTGTCCAGTTTTCCCAGCACCATTTATTGAAGAGACTGTCTTTTTTCCACTGTATATTTTTTCCTGTTTTGTCGAAGATTAATTGACCATAGAGTTGAGGGTCCATATCAGGGCTCTCTACTCTGTTCCACTGGTCTATGTGTCTGTTTTTATGCCAGTACCATGCTGTCTTGGTGATCACAGCTTTGTAATAAAGCTTGAAATCAGGTAAGGTGATGCCGCCAGCTTTATTTTTGTTTTTCAACGTTTCCTTAGCGATTCGGGGTCTCTTCTGATTCCATACAAATTTTTGGATTATTTGCTCCAGCTCTTTGAAGAATGCCGGTGGAATTTTGATCGGAATGGCATTAAAAGTATAGATTGCTCTAGGCAGTATAGACATTTTAACGATGTTTATTCTTCCGATCCAAGAGCATGGAATGGTCTTCCATCTTTTTGTGTCTTCTTCAATTTCTTTCATGAGTGTTCTATAGTTCCTCAAGTATAGATCCTTTACCTCTTTAGTTAGGTTTATTCCCAGGTATCTTATGGTTCTTGGTGCTATAGTAAATGGAATCGATTCTCTAATTTCCCTTTCTGTATTTTCCTTGTTAGTGTATAAGAAAGCCACTGATTTCTGCACATTGACTTTGTATCCTGCCACGCTGCTGAATTGCTGTATGAGTTCTAGTAGTTTGGGGGTGGAGTCTTTTGGGTTTTCCATATAAAGAATCATGTCATCTGCGAAGAGAGAGAGTTTGACTTCTTCATTACCAATTTGGATACCTTTTATTTCTCTCTGTTGTCTGATTGCTGTTGCTAGGACTTCTAATACTATGTTGAACAAGAGTGGTGAAAGTGGGCATCCTTGTCTTGTTCCTGATCTCAACGGGAAGGCTGCAAGCTTTTTCCCATTGAGGATGATATTTGCTGTGGGTCTTTCATAGATAGATTTGATGAGGTTCAGGAATGTTCCCTCTATCCCTATACTTTGAAGCGTTTTAATCAGGAACGGATGTTGGATTTTGTCAAATGCTTTTTCTGCATCAATTGAGAGGACCATGTGGTTCTTCTCTCTTCTCCTATTAATTTGTTGTATCACATTGATTGATTTACGAATGTTGAACCATCCTTGTAGCCCAGGGATGAATCCCACCTGATCATGGTGGATAATCTTTTTAATGTGTTGTTGGATCCTGTTGGCTAGGATCTTGTTGAGAATCTTAGCATCCATATTCATCAGTGATATTGGTCTGAAATTCTCCTTTTTGGTATGGTCCTTGCCTGGTTTGGGGATCAGGGTAATGCTGGCTTCATAGAAAGAGTCTGGAAGTTTTCCTTCTGCTTCAATTTTTTGAAACAGCTTCAGGAGAATAGGTGTTATTTCTTCTTGGAAGGTTTGGTAGAATTCCCCAGGGAATCCGTCAGGTCCTGGGCTCTTGTTTTTTGGGAGATTTTTGATCACTGCTTCAATCTCGTTATTAGATATCGGTCTATTCAGGTTGTCGATTTCTTCCTGGTTCAATTTTGGTAGTTTATATTTTTCCAGGAATGCATCCATTTCATCAAGGTTGCTAAGCTTATTGGCATATAACTGTTCGTAGTAACTTCTGATGATTGTTTCTACTTCCTTGGTGTTAGTTGTGATCTCTCCCCTTTCATTCATAATTTTATGAATTTGGGATTTCTCTCTTTTCTTTTGGATTAGTGTAGCCAGTGGCTTATCGATCTTATTGATTCTTTCAAAAAACCAGCTTCTAGTTTCATTGATACGTTCTACTGTATCTCTGGTTTCTCCCTCATTGATCTCAGCTCTAATCTTGATGATTTCCCTTCTTATGTGTGGAGTTGGTTTGATTTGTTGTTGATCCTCCAGTTCTTTAAGGTGTAGAGACAGCTGGTGTGTTCTGGATTTTTCAATTTTTTTGAGCAAGGCTTGGATGGCTATATATTTTCCCCTTAGGACCGCCTTTGCTGTATCCCATAGGTTTTGGACCGAAGTGTCTTCATTCTCATTGGTTTCCATGAATTGTTTCAGTTCTTCTTTGATCTCCTGGTTGATCCAAGCATTCTTAAGCAAGGTGGTTTTTAGCTTCCAGGTGTTTGAGTTCCTTCGGAACTTTTCCTTGTGATTGAGCTCCAGTTTCAAAGCATTGTGATCTGAGAATATGCAGGGAATAATCTCAGTCTTTTGGTATCGGCTGAGTCCTGATTTGTGACCCAGTATGTGGTCTATTCTGGAGAAGGTTCCGTGTGCACTTGAGAAGAATGAGTATTCTGCTGTTTTAGGGTGGAATGTTCTGTATATATCTATGAGGTCCATCTGGTCCAATGTGTCGTTCAATGCTCTTGTTTCTTTATTGATTTTCTGCTTCGATGATCTGTCTAATTCTGAAAGAGGCGTGTTAAGATCACCTACGATTAGTGTATTCATATCAATATGACTCTTTATCTTGATTAACAGTTTTCTTAAGTAATTGGCTGCTCCCATATTGGGAGCATAGATATTTACAATTGTTAGATCATCTTGGTGGATAGTCCCTTTAAGGATGATATAGTGTCCTTCTGTATCTCTGACTACAGTCTTTAGTTTGAAGTCTAATTTATCTGATATGAGAATCGCTACCCCAGCCTTCTTTTGAGTCCCATTGGCATGAAAGATGCTTCTCCACCCCTTCACTTTCAGTCTGCGTGTATCTTTAGGTTCAAAATGGGTCTCTTGTAGACAGCATATGGATGGGTCCTGTCGTTTTATCCAATCTGCAACCCTGTGCCGTTTTATGGGTGCATTGAGGCCATTCACATTGAGAGTGATTATTGATAGATACGTTTTTATTGACATCGAGTTACCTTTGAAGTTTTTCTTTCTGTAGACTGTCTCTATATTTCTGTTCAATGCTATTCTTGGGATTTTTCCTCTTTTATAGAACCCCCCTTAATATTTCCTGCAGTATCGGCTTGGTGGTTGCATAGTCTTTTAAATCTTGCCGGTCTTGGAAACTCTTTATCTCTCCATCCATTTTGAATGTCAGTCTTGCTGGATAAAGTATTCTTGGCTGCATGTTCTTCTCATTTAGTGCCCTGAATATATCTTGCCTGCCTCTTCTGGCTTGCCAGGTCTCTGTGGACAGGTCTGACGTTATTCTGATGGGCTTCCCTCTGTAAGTAAGGAGCCTCTTTGCCCTGGCAGCTTTCAAGAGATTATACCTACAATTATAATTTCTCAATTTGACTATCAGGTGTCGTGATGTTTTTTTGGAGTGTATAATCTTGGGTGGAGACCGTTCAGCCTCTAGTACATGAACGCTGGTTTCATTCGCGAGATTCGGAAAGTTTTCATGAAGGACTTGTTCCACGACATCTTCTAGACTTCTTTCTTTCTCCTCCCCTTCAGGAATTCCAATAATTCTGACGTTGGAACGCTTCATGGCATCACTTATTTCCCTAATTCTGCTTTCGTGGGATCTAAGCTGTTTGTTCCAGGCTTCCTCCTGATCCTTTCTCTCTATCTGTTTGTCTTCCAGATCACTAATTCTATCTTCTGTCTCAGTTACCCTAGCTTTGAGAGAGTTTAGATTGGATTGGAACTCATTGAGAGCATTGTGGACCTCCTCCCTGGTAGCTTTAAGCTCCGCCCTAACATTGTGAACATCCTGTCTGGTCGCTTTCAGTTCGGCTCTAATCAATTCTGTTTGGTCATCCATGGCTTTCTCCAACCTAGCTATTGCCTGGATAATTGTTAGCCTGAATTCTCTTTCCGACATATTGTCTATGTTGATAGCCGTTAGCTCTGTTGCAGAAGGTCCATCCTCTGTATTTTTCTTCTGTTGGGCATTCCTCCTCCTAGTCATTTTGGTGGGAGAGGACTGAACAGATGTAGCTGGATGTATCAACTCCGGTGCAGTCAAGGTGCACCCTGGAACACTTCCTGATCTCCGTCTCAGAAGCCTCAGTCTGGGTGCAGAAGCTGAATAAATTCCCCCTTGGATGCTGGCAGTGCAGGTTCCAAGTTAAAGACCCTGGGGGCGCAGGATCTTTTGCTCGTCCCCAAAGCCAAGGCAGTGGCGGCTGTCTGGGAGCTCCTGACCGCCAGAGAGGTTCCAAGCAGCGATCGCACACTGAGATTTTGCCACTGGCCAGGGCTGGGAGTGCCCGGCTTGCGCGCACCTCTTTTCAGAGGCGGCTGTGGGTCGGGCGCGCGTCTGGGGCGCTGAGAACGGGGCGCTGGTCCGTAAGCCGCAGGCTGGGCTTTTGCGCGCCTCTGTCCCGGGAAGAGTTTCGCGGGCGCGAGGCTTAGACTTTGAAACAATGGCCCGGGTCTAGAAGCGCCCCAGGGCCTTAGAAACCCAGGAGAGCTGGAGCGACGTGCACGCGCATCTCAAGCTTTGTGGTAGGGCTAGCGCGCGTTCTGCAGACCGGCTCCCATCCCCTCACAGGAGCCGGAACCCCGCGCTCTGGGGCGCGCTGGCGGCTTAGGGACCAGGAGCCGGTTTCTCCGCCGCACTCTCTCTGCCTCCGCGCCGGGGAGGCCGTCTGGGACCGGGGACTCAAGCCCCTGTCCCTAGCCGCCCCGATTCCCACAGTTTGCCCCCGCGATCCTTTGCTCTTTTGGAGTGCTTTCAACCAGTCTCCGAGTTAATGCTGGTCCCCAGACGCAGGGCACTCTCGCTCGTATCGGGGTATTACTTTCCCACCGGTCGCCTCTGGTGGCTCCCTCCCCCTTTTGTTTATCTTCCGATCTCAGTCCGCTGTTCCCATTCCGCTTTACCTGCTCACTGGCGTCTTCTGCCCCTGTAGAGATCCAGACGTGTATAATTCTGATCTCAGGCTGATTTCATGGGTGATCAGAGTTCTTTGGTAGGTAATCAGCTCACTTTGGGGTACCAGCTGAAAAGACGCCTCTTCCTAGTACCCCGCCATCTTGTCCCCCTCCCGGATCACTGTCTTATTTAATACCGAATGTTTTCCCATGATGATAAAGAGAAAAGATATTTTGGGGCCTCATGCCTTCAATAGTCCAACATTTTGTTTAAGCACCTACTACAGGAAAAGCACATTATTAATGAATTCCTATTTGTTTCTTACTACCCTGTCCCATCCTGAGTTTGCCTTTGATCTAAGACTTTTTGCTCCTTAAAGACTATGACTTTCACTAAATGTCTGCTCAGCCACTTCCTGGGTTTTAGCAAATAATTCTATCAACACTAATTTTCTATAGGCATAAGCCAGGTCCCTACTTGCTGTGATATTAGAAAACAGTGAAAGGGAGAAAAGTCAATGATCCTGAAAAGGGACTAGAGAGAAGCAATGAAAAGGACCACAGTGATTCACTGTTGTAAAGAGTATCAAATAATCTTGCCAATAAATTACCTGGAAGTAGACTCAATAGTTAGAAGAATTTACTTTTGCAGGGGGAAAAAAATGCTATATGTGTTTAGAGACTATAAAGTCTTGGCATTTATTGTGAGAGACTTCTGAAAACTTCCACATGAAGAAATAAAGATTACTCATAAGTCTTTTATTGACATTAAAAAAAAAAAAGATTTACTCATTACACGTATTCTGATTTGTTTAAAAAAATTAAGCACCTCGTTATGCTAAAGCAAACATCAAACATTATACCTGTTTTGATTTTATTTTTCCATCTAAACTTAGTAAGTCACTAAAATTTCTAACTTTTTTGCATATAATCTCTGTATTTCCACAGTTTTTATTACATCACAGGATTTCTTGAGTGGTTGTCAGATCATATTTTTATAATAATGTTTTTTGGGGATTTTAACTGCTTCTATAGTTAGCAAGCAAATACCTATTTTTGTTTGCATTGATGAACACTACAGTATGATTTGTCCTGAGATAATGGATAGTTTTTTCTGTATTTGATAGCTTTTCCTATCTTTTTCTTAAAATTGCAAATTTTAGATGATCCTTACTTTGTCCTCCCTTCTAACATAACACCAACTAAAGTTAAAAAAAAAAAAAAGAAAGAAAAAAAAAAGCATACTGGATTCCAAAGTCAAAGTGTCAGATAGTTCTCCAGGATGACTGGATGATCCGTATTCCTAATATTTGCATTCATTTAAGGACTCGGGAAAACTGCCACAAATAATGGCTGTAATTATTACAGTACATTTGTTCTCTAAATCGACTTTAGGGAGAAAACGTTATGCTATTATTTTTAGCGATGATATAAACTAGGCTCTTGAATTGAGGGATAGCTTCCGAACTGACCTGGAAAGGAGACATAGCTACTGCTGCTTCAATTACATTAATATGGAATACCTGACTATTTTAAGACCTATTTAGTCTTCTATTTTCTGGCTGGGAAATCACATGTTTGCCACCCCTTTAGAAATTTAAATACTCTATAAATAAAGAAGGAAATGTGATTTATTTATCTGCTTTATATTTTTCTTTTTCTTATTATTTTAACATAATCCATTTCAATTGTTTATTAATGTTGAAATTTTACTTGGACTTTGCAGATGTATAGCTAAGTGCATTCAGGATTTCTCATGAATTCTCACCTCAATTAAGGTGTGGGTCTTTTTTTTTTTAAAGATTTATTTATTTATTTATTTGACAGACAGAGATCACAAGTAGGCAGAGAGGCAGGCAGAGAGAGAGGAGGAAGCAGCTCCCCTGCTGAGCAGAGAGCCAGATGCAGGGCTTGATCCCAGGACCCTGAGATCATGATCTGAACCGAAGGCAGAGGCTTAACCCACTGAGCCATCCAGGGGCCCCCAAGGTATGGGTCTTTTATAGATCATTTTGTAGTAATAAAAATCAAGTTCTTCTAAATCAACTGAAATTTTATAGATTCGTCACTGAAGCCCAAAACTGATAGCTTTATTCTCTGTGTCAGTCCTGGAAGAGTTAGCCCAACAAGAAGGGTGGTAAGCTGACTTTTGTATTTTTCTTTCCTGATTATGATCTTAAATTCCTTGTTTCCCAATGCACTAGTGTATCTGAGTTAAAACCAAAACACAATGTTAATAGTACTTGCATATACAACACCCTTAAAGTCTTCTTTCAGTTTTGTTTTTGCCACACTTCAGTTTACATTATTTTTGTTTGGGGACAGTTTTTATTGTTTGTTTGTTTGGCTAATTGCTTGTTTCCCCCCTCCAAATTATTTATATGAAACTGAATTATCTGTTTAACTGAATTAGTGGCTGCAATTCATTTTTTTTTCCATTTTAGAAAGTATAGCGTATTTTTAGAAACATAATAGTGTAAAGAAAAACATACATGGTAAGAGGATAATGGCACCAAAAGTAAAGAATAGAGATTTGTATGGTTATGATACTAAATAACTATAGCAGCAGCAACAACAATAATAATGATAGTGTTACTAGATGCCATGTATATAGCATTTATCATGAGCTTTATACTGTTCTAAGTGCTTCATGCATACTAACTCATGTAATTCTCACAACAGTGGGAATAATCAAGACAAAAAGAGGTTAAACTAATTTGCTTAAAGGTCACAATGGAAAGGTCATGAAGGAAAAATGGAAAAGTTATGTTTAAGCTAGAAGATTAAAAATAAATGCATTTTAGGAATGTTGTAAAGTGCAGCTACTGAGGAGTGCAGGAGTTAAAATGTTAACTCTAGGCTGGGTATCTTTCACTGCAACAAAAGGTATTTGATGAATTTATAAAGACCTTTCCCCCCAGATCAAGTAAATTACATTTATTTAATACTTTTTGCAAGGAATGGGTTTTTGGCTGAAAGCAGTTTAAAATTGTGGGGTCACGCAAGCATAATGCATTGGAAAGAATTCATAGTATTTTTAAAATGTATTTTTAATTATTATTTTTTCTAAGTAACATATAATTATTTTGGGGCACAGGTCTGTGATCTTGAAGGGAAAGGCAAAGAACCAAATATGGTCTAGACTGGAACCTGGCAGGTTTAGAAGAGCTTAGTAACATTTGTGCTCACCACTAGAGCCAGTGAATCCTAAATGTTTCTTAAAACCCTGGACCCTCTAAGTCTGGAAGAGTCAAGTTGGTCAAGGTTTTGTTCTGTGTCCAGATATGGGTAACACTAAAGCAGTGAGAGAAAATAACACAGTGAAAAGAGACTTACGTAGAAGAAAGGTTTACCAATGGAAAAGTCAGTCTTCTGTTTACTATGGTTTAATAACTATGGGTGTCATAAGACTCCTATAATACATTTTAAAAAATGTGGGTCTTCAATATATGATTCTGTTTTCCCTTAATATTTAAATTGGGACAACTATATTAATAATTAAAAAAGTAAGAAGTTAGAAATAGTCTATATGTTTTACTGCTACATATTTATTATAGAGATTGTAAAAGAGACAAGCACCGTCTCTTAAAAATCTTTCCCTTCAATTTTTAAGTCCAAGTATATAATTATTGATGCAAACTTGTAAGAACTTTTTAAGTCTTGTAACTGACAGGCTGAACATAATTACTAATTTCTTCCCAGAATTTCTGCCTTTGATAAACTTGTAAGAGCTTTTTTCTCAATAGATAGATACGTGATTGAAAAATCACCAAAAGAAAATACATTTTTAAAAGATGAAGATATTATCTAAGTGGAAAACTGGCAAGCTTTAATTGAGAATTTTTTTATTATTACAAATTAAGTGAATGATTAAAAATGCCAGGGAACAGAAGATTGTTTCATATGGCTCTCTGTTCAATGTGGATTGCCAGTGTGGGAGAGAATCCTTGTAAATCTTAGCATTGCTCCCACACAACCACCTACACAGATGATCGCTTGACTTTCATGCTAACAATAGATGTGTTAGTAGAGCTCTCACCATCTGCAAAATGAAGTGCACTTAAAAAAAAAGTAACTGTAGCAGACAGTAGTAATTGCTTATATATTGTTATTAGCATTTTATATTTACATTTAAAAGGTAAGAATTTAAGCAGTGATAACTCCCAGTTTAAATAAGGTCAGTCCCTGTGATAGCTCCCAGATTAAATAGTCCTAGATATCAGATAAAGTTGTTAGAAAACTTCACTTTTAAAGAAAATTTGATTAATTCCTTTCTACTTAAAATTCATCTGTATCCAAAAATGCAGAATAGAATATAGATTAAATGAATTCTGATATACTTACTTCTTTAGTAATAATACTTATAATCATGTACGTTATTTGTTATAAACCCCTCTACAAAGTCTAATTATCACCGCTCTCCTAATTTTTTCTGTAGAATTCCTTCAAAGGCACATTTACTTGGGTTTCCCGGCTCTTAAATCTATTTTATTAACAGTGCACAATGAGTATTATAGAAATAATCTTTGTGTTGTTAGAAAATACAGTGGCCTCTTTTCCCTTATTGACTTTTTTGTCAAGAATGACTTTTTCATCAAGAATGGAAGGGTACATGATGCCACTACTGGGACTTATTAAAAGACTCAAAGGCATAGTGTTAGAAAATGAATTATCTGGATTCTTTGTAGGAAATGGAGTGGCCTAAGGCTTCATATGTATACCCTGCTCACACTTGTAAGGCTGGATGTGACAGAGAGGACAGCAGGCATGTGACTGATGGAAGGCAGGTTGAGACCCATTTTTTTCAACCCAACACAAACAGGTGTGGTACTATTTTGTATTGGCAAAGTTCTCATGTTTCCAACCCACGCATTCAAACATTTGGCCTGAATAATTTTATCCTTTCATATAGATGACTAAGGTAGTCTACATGAGCTGTGAGAATTACTGTAACCCCAAAATACCATCCTAAATAGCACTGCCTAAAATTTTGTGATGAAATGTTCACTTCTTTAATATATATACCTTTTTATTCTCTTTTTTTTTTCTTTTAAAGTAATCTCTGTGCCCAACATGGGACTCAAACTTACAGCCCCAAGATCAAGAGTCACATACTCTACCTACTGAGCCAGCCAGGTGCTCTTCATTTGTTTATCATCAAAGTTGCCTTTTCAAAGCCTATTTTAATGCAGATGATTTTAGAAACAGTACTACTTAAGACAATATTAACTTAGTTTGATTTAGTTTTACCTAATTTATTTTCCCTCTTACATAAACTATAGTTTTAGAAATATAATAGAAGGAAATTTAGAATTAGAAGGAAAATAAAATATCATCTAGTCCAAACACTTCATTTTACAGACGGTAAAATTGAAGCTCAATAAAGGCTCTTATACCTAGTTAAGCACAAATCTAGAACTAATCCCTAAGACTCCTGACTCTGGTCTAGTGCTTTATCCATTGTACTATCATAAAACATTAAGAGAACAGTAATCTTTTAGGGTTAAAGTTAGGGGGTGCTGGAAAGGAATAGAAAACAGGGGGGAAAAGTAGAGAATAGGAGGTATGCTGATCCCTTGCAATTATTTGTCTAGGGTTGATCCACATAACAGAGTCATTAGTAGGATTGAGTTTAATTATACCAATGTTAGATATGTAGGTCAGTTAACTTCACAATACAATGGTAACTGTTTGCTAAAGTTCAGCAGTAACAAAAAGTCTCATAATGCGAGGACTGTGGAAATTTGCACTCACATCATTCCCATCCAAAAATCTGTGAATGTAGAAAAAGATAGGGATAGTTGTTCAAATATCCTGTGTGTTAGCCAGTTCTGCTGCAAAAGCAAATTGTTGAAGATTAGGAAGTATATAAAAGAAAGGTCAAATAGCATGGAGGACAAGGGGCGTTAGAGAGGAGTAGGGAATTTGGGTAAATTGGAAGGGGAGGCGAACCATGAGAGACTATGGACTCTGAAAAACAATCTGAGGGGTTTGAAGTGGCGGGGGGGTGGGAGGTTGGGGTACCAGGTGGTGGGTATTATAGAGGGCACGGCTTGCATGGAGCACTGGGTGTGGTGAAAAAATAATGAATAACGTTTTTCTGAAAATAAATAAATTAAAAAAAAAGAAAGGTCATTTTTTCTAAGGTTGGGGGTTAATATTTTTCTTCAAAGTCAGAAAATAAATAAAAAGAATGAGGCTTAAAGGTAATAAGCAATTCGAAGGCAATAAAACCAAAAAATTCAGTTCTTACAGTACACACTTTATTCATTTAGGAAAAAAAGTCTATATAATAAATTCAGTGAATAAGAGTAGCCAGAAAATTTGAAACATGTGGTAACTAATCTAGATTATATATTTGGTAAGTCTTAATATATTTAAAATGACAAAATATTTCCTTATTCGTGTTTTATTAGTCAAGTTTTATTCTAACTTGACTAATATTAGGCAGATCCATGGAACTTTAGGAAATTAATTTTATCTTCATTGATTAGCTCCATTGTATACTGTATATGTGATGAAAAATAAACTCATAAAGTAGGTAAAACCAGTTAATGAAAACTGCTTTGAAAATAGTAGGTAATCATTAATATTTGTTAGGTAAGGTATTTCTTAAAAGTCAAAAGGAGGGTGCCTGGGTGGCTCAGTGGTTTAAAGCCTCTGCTTTCCGCTCAGGTCATGATCTCAGGGTCCTGGGATTGAGTCCCGCATTGGACTCTCTGCTCAGCAGGGAGCCTGCTTTCTCGTCTCTCTCTCTCTCTCTGCCTGCCTCTCTGCCCACTTGTGATCTTTCTCTGTCAAATAAATAAATAAAATCTTAAAAAAAAAGTTAAAAGGAAATAAACTCCTTTCAGTTTTTTTAAATTAGAAATCATATTTGTTGTTCTCCCTGTTTAGGAAATTGATGTCTAATACGATAATGCAAATAGAAGACAACAACTTCAAAATCTCAGTAGCCCCAGAAGGTGTCATTGAAGTTCACAGGGGAAGCTGCAATAAAGCATTATTGAGTCAGTGCCCTTCTTTGGCAAGGTGGTGTCACTGGGGTCCAGTGAAAAATGAACATACACACGCACTCAGTTGTCAGGATAACATCAATGCAAGACTGGCTAATTAAAAAATTAAATAGAGGGACGCCTGGGTGGCTCAGTTGGTTAAGCAGCTGCCTTCGGCTCAGGTCATGATCCCAGCGTCCTGGGATCGAGTCCCACATCGGGCTCCTTGCTCGGCAGGGAGCCTGCTTCTCCCTCTGCCTCTGCCTGCCTCTCTGTCTGCCTGTGCTCGCTCTCTCTCCCTCTCTCTCTGACAAATAAATAAATAAAATCTTTAAAAAATTAAATAGAAATCAAAGTCTTATAATATAGGACCTCCGATGTCTAGGATACAATAAAATATTACTCATTATACCAAGAACTGTGAAAATCACAACGTGACTGAGAAAAAATGAATCCATAGATGCTAACACTAAGATGAATCAGATTTTGAAATTATCTGACAAGGACTTTAAAACAGCCATCATAAAACTGCCTCATTGATAATATGACACGATCATTTTAATAGATGAAGGAAAAGCATCTAAGCTGAATGTCCATGATTTAAACTGTGGAAAAAACAGGTATAAAAGGAACTTATCACAATGAGGGCCATATATGAAAATCCCATAGCTAACATGATAATCAGTAGGGAAAAACTGAAAGTCTTCCTTCTAAGAACCATACAAAGCAGGATGCCCACTCTTCACCACTTCTACAAAGTACTAGAAATCCTAACCAGAGAAATTAGAGAAGAAAAAGAAAGAAAAGTCACCTGAATCAGAATGAAATGATCTCTGTTTACAAGTGACATGATCATATAGCTAGAAAATTCTAAAGATTCAACAACAAGAAAACTGTTAAAACTAATAAATGAGAGCAACCATCTCAGGTCCTCTCTCTCCTGGGAGCTTTGTACTATCGCTTTGCTATTACTCAATAAACCTTGCTTTGCTGCCCAACAAACAAACAAACAAACAAAAACTAATAAGCAAATTCAGTAAAGTTTCAGGGTACAAAATCAGCATAAAAAATCAGTCACATTTTTTTCGATCAATGACTTCTATTATTTTTTTAATTTTTATACACAAATAGCAAACTATTCAAAAAAGAAATTAAAGAAACATTTCCATTTACAGTAGCAACAAAATTAATAAAATATTTAGTAATAAACGTATGAAAGAGATGGAAGACTTATACACTTAAAAATGTGACACAAAGTGGGGCACCTGGGTGGCTCAGTGGGCTAAAGCCGCTGCCTTCGGCTCAGGTCATGATCTCAGGGTCCTGGAATGGAACCCCGCATCAGGCTCTCTGCTCAGCAGGGAGCCTGGTTCCCCCTCTCTCTGCCTGCCTCTCTGCCTACTTGTGATCTCCGTCTGTCAAATAAATAAATAAAATCTTTAAAAATGTGACACAAAGGAAAGAAGACCTAGATAAATGGAAACATATCCCATGCTCATAGATTAGAAGAATAATATTAAAATGTCACTTCTACCTAAAATGTTTATAGGTTTAATGCAATTTTTATCAAAATCCAATGGCATTCTTTACAGAAAAAAATGTTAAATCCTAAAATTCATACATAACAACAAAATATATTCAACAGTGAAAGCAATCTCAAGCAAGAACAAAGCTGGAAGAGTAATATTGCCTGATTTCACATATATTAAAAAGCTATACTACTGAAGATTGTTTGATACTGGCAGAAAGACAGACATAAAGACCACTGGAACAGAATAGAAATCCCAGAAATCACACATCTGTCGTAAACTGATCTTCAGCATGGGTGCCAAGAACACACAATGGGGAAATTATAATCTTTAATAAATGGTGTTGGGAACACTGGATATCAACATGAAGAAGATTGAAATTGGAACCTTACCTCACACCACATAGGAGGAAACATAGTAAAAAACTTCTTGACATTGGTCTGGACAGTGATTTCTTTTGGATATGGCAAAGGCAACAAAAGCAAACATAGACAAGTGAGGTTGTATCAAAGTAAAAAGTTTCTACACAGCAAAGAGAACATTCAAAACAGTGAAAAGGTAGCCAGTGGAATGAGAATAAGTATCTCAAAAGTTGTACAGAAGTTACATGAAAATGTGTTCAACAGCACTAATAATCAGGGAAATAAAGTCAAACCACGATGAGATACCACCTCAGACCTGTTAGAATGGCTGTTATCAAAAAGATATATATATAAAAAGCTAACAACTGTTGGTGAGAATGTGGCAAAAAGGGAGCACTGTCCACTGACAGTAGGAATGCAAATAGGTACAGCCATTATGGAAAACACCATGATTCCTCAAAATAATTAAAAATAAAACTACTATAGGATCCAGCAATCACACTTCTGTTTATATATCCAAAGGAAATGAAATCAGTATTTCAAAGAGATAATCAACACTCCCATGTTTATGGAAAGAACCTAAGTGTCCATTGATGGATGAATAGGTAAAGAAAGATCACATGTATGTGTGTGTGTGTGTGTGTGTGTGTGTGTGTGTGTGTGTATATATATATATATATATATATATATATATAGTTCAGCCTTTAAAAAAGCAAGAATAATTCTGCTATTTGCAACAACATGGGTGAACCAAGGACATTATACTGAATGAAATAAGCAGTTACAGAAAGGTAAATACTGCATGATCTCACTTATATGTGGAATAAATAACTAGAATTCATAAAACAGAGAGTAGAGTGGTGGTTGTCAGGGGCTCTGGGGAGAGGTTGGTTAAAAGGTACAAACCTTAAGTTATGAGTTTCTCAGGATCTAATGTACAGCATGGTGGTTATAGTTAGTTAATACTGTACTGTATACTTGAAATTTGCTAAGTGAGTTGATCCTAAGCATTCTCACCAAACACATATGAAAACTATATGAAATGATGGTTATGGAAACTCTGGCCTCTTGATACCTATCTGTTTATCCTGGCTGCTCTCACATTCCCCTTTAAGTGATTCTCCTATCCATTCTGGGCCTTCATCAATCCCCTTAAATCTATATTGACCAGCATTCTCAATTTAGTCATTTCTTTATTTCTTCTTGTATATGCCCTTCTAAACTTCACCGTTGTATCAATTATAGCTCTAAATAATTACTTTGTTTACTCTTGCCCCTGGGCTGCTAAGCTTTACTAAGAGAAAAAGCATATAATTTTTCATCAGCACCATTAAACATGATTTCTTGTTCATTCTGATTCTTCAACACCATATAATAATAATTTCATCTGACCAAATAACAGTCTTCCCATTAACTTGCATTGATTGTGCCATATCTTTGCTACCTTCCTCAGATCTCCTTACCTTAAGTAAACGGTTTGCTACATTAGAAAGAAAGGACATCAGTTTACTGAATATTTCACATTTATCCCCTTGTTTGCAGAAGTATCTATAAGAATCCTCACTGCCCCCTCATTCCATATGTTCTGAAAAATGTGTCCATTATCCTCATCAAAGGCAAACTTTCTTTCTGCATCCCCACTTATTCTTGCTTCCTGGGCCCATGGATTATCACTTTACTCTTTATCATATTAAACACCTCCCTTCTCCATTCAGTCCTGTACTATCAGATGCCCCTGTATATCTTCCAGGAACCAAAACCTCAAAATATATGACTAGGTTGATTACCTTTATTCCCTTTCTACTCTTATTCTTATTTTCTTTTTTAGTTACAGGGATAGAAGTTAGTGATTCATCAGTTGCCTATAACACCCAGTGCTCATTCCATCAAGTGCCCTCCTTACTGCCCATAACCCAAATACTTCATCCCTGCCATCCACCTCCCCTCCACAATCCTCAATTTTTTTCCCTATAGTTAAGAATCTCTTGTGGTTTGGTTCTCTCTCTGTTTTTATCGTAGTGTTCCTTCCCTTCCCCTGTGTTCATCTTTCTGTTTCTTAAATTCCACATGAGTGAATCATACATATTTGTCTTTCTCTGACTGACTTATTTCACTTAACATAATACCCTCTAGTTCTATCCATGTTGTTGCATTCTCCAGTATAGACCACATACTGGATTACAAATCAGGTATCAACCAGTATAAAAAGACTGAGATCAAACCATGCATATTTTCTGACCACAACACTATGAAACTTGAAGTCAACCACAAGAAGAAATTTGGAAGCACCAAAAATACATGGAGGTTAAAGAACACCCTACTAGATAATGAATGGGTCAACCAGGAAATTAAAGAAGAATTTTTTAAAATACATGGAAGCAAATGAAAATGAAAACATGACTGTTACAAACCCCTGGGATGCAGAAAAGACAATACTAAGAGGGAAGTATATAGCAATACAGGCCTTCCTTTAAGAAGCAAGAAAAGCCTCAAATACACAACCTAACCTTACACTTAAAGGAGCTGGAAAAAGGGGATGGCTGGGTGACAGCTGGTCGAGTGTCTGCCTTTGGTTCAGGTCATGATCCCGGCTCCTGTGATTGAGTCCCACATTGGACCCCTTGCTTAGCAGGGAGCCTGCTTCTCCTTCTCCCATTCCCCCTGCTTGTGTGCTCTCTCGCTCTGTCAAACGAATAAATGAAATCTTTAAAAAAAATAAAGGATAAAGAACCAAGATGCCCTTCAATGGACGAATGGATAAGGAAGATGTGGTCCATATACACTATGGAGTATTATGCCTCCATCAGAAAGGATGAATCCCCAACTTTTGTAGCAACATGGACGGGACTCGAAGAGATTATGCTGAGTGAAATAAGTCAAGCAGAGAGAGTCAGTTATCATATGGTTTCACTTATTTGTGGAGCATAACAAATAGCATGGAGGACATGGGGAGTTAGAGAGGAGAAGGGAGTTGGGGGAAATTGGAAAGGGGAGGTGAACCATGAGAGACTATGGACTCTGAAAAACAATCTGAGGGGGTTGAAGTGGCGGGGGGAGGGTGGGAGGTTGGGGTACCAGGTGGTGGGTATTATAGAGGGCACGGATTGCATGGAACACTGGGTGTGGTGAAAAAATAATGAATACTGTTATGCTGAAATTAATTAATTAAAAAATAAAGGAGCTGGAAAAGGAATGGCAAATAAAGCCTAAATTGAGCAGAATAAAGGTTAAAGCAGAAATCAATGTTAGAGAATTAAAAAAAAAAAAGAACAGATCAACACACTAGGAGCTTGTTCTTCAAAAGAATTAACAAAATGGATCAAACCTTAGCCAGACTTAACAAAAAGAAATGGGATTGCTGGATCATAGTGTGGTTCTATTTTTAACATTTTGAGAAACCTTTATATTGTTTTCCAGAATACCTGTACCATTTTGTATTCCCACCAACAGTGCAAAAGTGTTCCTTTTTCTCCACATCCTCACCAACACTTGTTGTTTCTTATGTTTTTGATTTTTAGCCATTCTGACAGGTGCAAAGTGATACCTCATTCTAATTTTCATTTGCATTTTCCTGATGATTAGTAACGTTGAGCATCTTTTCATGGGTCTTTTAGCCATCTGCATATCTTCTTTGAAAAAATGTCTATTCAGATCCTCTTCTCATTTTAAATCACATTTTTTTGTTATTGTTATTGACTTCTATGAGTCTTTATGTATTTTGGATATTAACCTTTTATCAGGTATCATTCAGTCTTCTTACTTGTAATCACTCTATTCAGATTTTCTTTTTTTAAGATTTTATTTATTCATTTGATGGGAAGGAGGAATCACAAGTAAGCAGAGCCCAGGCAAAGGGAGAGGGAGAAGCAGTCTCCCCTCTGAGCAGAGAGCCTGATGCAGTACTGGATCCCAGGATCCTGGGATCATGACCTGAGCTGAAGGCAGACACTCAACGGAGCCACACAGGTACCCCAGTCTATTCAAATTTTCTGCTGTTTATGATTCAGTCTTGGAGATAAATTTCTAGGAATTTATCTATTTTATCTAGATTGCCCAATATGTCGGTGTATTTCTTTGTATTTCTGCGGTAACAGTTGTAACTTCTTCTTTTGCATTTCTGATTTTATTTGAGCCAGCTCGCTCTCGTTCTCTCGCTCTCTCTTTTTTGCTAAGTCTAGCCAGAGGTTTTTTTTTTTTTTTTTTTTTTTTTTGGTAAGTCTACCCAGAGGTCAATTTTATTTAGCATTTTGAAGAACCAGCTCTTAGTTTCACTGATCTTTTGTCTTCTTAGTTTCTATTTCATTTATGTCCTCTCTGATCTTTATTATTTCCCTCCTCCTACTAACTTGGGGCTTTGCTTGTTCTTTCTCTGTTTGCTTTAGGTATAAAGCTAAATTTCTGTTACCGCAGAAATTGAGTTGAGTGTCTGCCTTCAGCTCAGGTCATGATCCCAGGATCCTGGGATCCAGTACTGCATCAGGCTCTCTGCTCAGAGGGGAGCCTGCTTCTCCCTCTCCCTTTGCCTGGGCTCTGCTTACTTGTGATTCCTCCTTCCCATCAAATGAATAAATTTGAGATTTCTCTTGTTTCTTGAGGTAGGCCTATATTCCTCTGAACTTCCCTCTTAAAATTGCTTTTGCTACATTTCATAGGTTTTGGTATATCATACTTCTGTTTCTGCGTATCTGTAGGTATTATTTTTTAAGATTTTATTTATTCATTTTTTTACTTTCTACTTTGATTTCTTCTATGACCCAGTAGTTGTTCAGTAATATGTTATTTAACCTCCATGTAGTTTTAGTTCTTTTCATTTTTTTCTTATAATTGATTGCTAGTTTCATACCATTGTGGTCAGAAAAGATGCCTGATATGCTTCCAATATTAAATTTATTGAGACTGAAGTTTTATGTCCTAACATGTGATCTATCCTGGAGAATGTTCCACATACACTTGAGAAGAATATGTATGCTGCTTTTGGACAGAATATAATGTTCTGTATGTATCTAAGTCCATCTGGTCTAATGTGTTGTTTAAGACTGGTGTTTCCTTATTGACTTTCTATCTGGATGATCTTTTCAATGATGTAGGCTGGGTATTAAACTCCCCTATCATCATTTTGTTACTGTTAATTTCTTCCTTTAGATCTGTTAACATTTGCTTTATATATTTTGGTGTTCCTATGTTAGTTACATATATATTTTTAAATATTATGTCTTCTTGTTGGATTGACCCCTTGTCATTCTGTAGTGCCCCTCTTTGTCTTATTACAGCCTTTGTTTTAAAGTCTGTTTTGTTTGATAGGAGTGTTGCTACCCCAGCTTTCTTTTAATTTCCAGTTGCATGGAATAACTTTTGACATCCCTTCACTTTCAGTGCATGTCGTTCCTTCTGAAGTCTCTTGTAGGCAGCATATAGATAGGTCTTGTTTTTTGTGCATTCAGCAGCCCTGTCTTTTAATTGGAAAATTGAGTTTACTTATATTTAATGTAATTTTTATAATCACGCACTTACTACCATTTTGTTCATTGTTTTCTGGCTGTTTTATAGTTCTTTTCTGTTCCTTTTTTCTCTTTCTTTCTTTCCTTATGGTGCGATGACGTTTTTAGTGTTACCATGAGAGTCACCTGTATCACCTTGTACATATAATAGTCTATTATACAAGGTAGTTTTGTTTTTAGATTCTGAATCCACCTGGATAGCACTTTTCTATGTTTTTGATATTATAATTTTCAAATATATATATATATATATATATATATATACACACACAATTTATTTATTTGACACAGAGAGAAAGATCACAAGTAGGCAGAGCAGCAGGCGGGGGTATGCGGGGGGTGGGTGGGAAGGAGGGTCCCTGCTGAGCAGAGAGCCAGAAGCTGGGCTTGATCCCAGGACCCTAAGATCATGACCTGAACCAAAGGCAGAGGCTTAATCCACTGAGCCACACAGGTGCCCCTCAAATATATATTTTAAGTTTTTTTTAAATTCCATTTAGTTAACATACAGTGTAATATTAGTTTCAGGTGTACGACACAGGTATTCAACACTTCAATACAGTACCTAGTGCTCATCACACAGTAAGTACACTTCTTAATCTTCAACACCTATTTAACCCATCTCCCCACAAACCTCCCCAATGGTAACCATCAGTTTGTTCTCTATAGTTAAGATTCTGTGGGCGCCTGAGTGACTCAGTGGGTTAGCCCTCTGCCTTTGACTCAGGTCATAATCTCAGTCAGGGTCCTGGGATTGAGCCCCACACCAGGCTCTCTGCTCAGCAGGGAGCCTGCTTCCTCCTCTCTCTCTCTCTCTCTCTCTCTCTCTCTCTCTGCCTACTTGTGATCTCTGTCAAATAAATAAATAAAATCTTAAAAAAAGATTCTGTTTCTTGGATGGCAAGTTAAATCTGAACATACTCTAAGACTCAACATTCTTACTCCTCACCCCCACCTTATACTTTGTGGGGTTTTTTTAAGATTTTATTTCTTTATTTGACAGAGAGAGATCACAAGTAGGCAGAGAAGCAGGCAGAGAGAGAGGGTAAAGCAGGCTCCCTGCTGAGCAGAGAGCCGGATGCGGGGCTCCATCCCAGGACCCTGGGATCACGACCTGAGCCAAGCATAGGCTTAACTCGCTGAGCCACCCAGGCACCCCACACTTTATGTTTTTGATGTCACTTTTTATGTATTCTTGTTTATTAATTAATTAAAGCTATAGTCTTACAAATTGATAAATTACATATAAAGAGACAATAATTCTAATTCTTTCTGGTTTCAGCTGTAGTTAGTAGTCTTTTTTATTCTCCAGATGGTATAGTCTAGCCGTAGCAGTACAGTATTGTCTTATTTTCTCGTGGATACTCTGGGGATTAAAATTAGCATGATAATTTAAAATAACCTAATTCAGATTAATACCAACTTAATCTCATTGTGTACAGGAACTTCACTCCAGTGTAGCTCCAGTCCCTCCTCTTCCTTCATGCTATTATTGCAAACAAATTACATTTTTATTATGTTATATTATGCATATCTTATACATTATATTTACTATGCCTTATAAACCTGTCTACACAATTTTATAATTATTGCTTTACGCACTGTCTTTTAAATCATATAGAAGAAGAAAAGTGTTACTAAGAAAAATACACTTATACTGTTTTTTTATATTTACCTATATAGTTATCTTTACTCATGCTCTTTATTTTTTTATTGAGGTATGATTGACATATAAAAAAACTGGTACATACTTAATGTATACATGTTGGTGAGTTTGAAGATAAGTATACACCTGTGAAGTCATCACCATATACATTACCATAAACTGAACCATCACCTCTAAAAGTTCTTTCTCTCTCTTTTGGATAAGCATCAGTGAAACTATGTACCCTTTGACCCACACATCATGTAGATTTGATTTACCATCTAACCTTCTTTAATATTACTTGTAGGGTAGATCTGCTTGTGGTGAATCTGTTTTTATTTTTCTGGAAATGTTATAATTTCTTTTTTCATTTCTGAAGAATAGTTTTGCTACATATAGGACTTTTGGTTAATAGTCTTTTATTCAGGGCTTTGAATATGCAGTCCCACTGCCGAAAGCCTTCATGGTTTCCCAGATTTGGGGGAAGGCTTGACAATCACTTTTCCAAAGAGGTAGAGGTAGTACAAAATCATTGCTCTATAGTGAATAGTAGGTTTGATTGCTGGGAGATGCAGCCCAAGGGGTGATGTAATAATCTTCAAATGTGACTCATGCATACTGAAGTCTAAAGTCAAGTAGAAGGGTATTCCTTCAGGTATTCAACTCCACCTAAATATGTCACAGAACATTCCCAGATAATGAAATATTTTTAAGCACATAAGCATTCACCAAGGACACACACTCTGGGTTAAAGAAAACCAAGGTGGGGAACTACATATACAAATCAGAGAGAATGGGTGTGATGTGATCGGGAAGTTCAGCTACCGTGCTGGAGAACTGTAGGAGTGGAAGAAAATGGTGAGAGGTTGGTAGTGACCACATTTTAGTAAGCCTTTCAAATAACCCCAGGGAAAGTGGACACAATACTGATGTATATGGTGAAAGATAAAATCTATTTGCTTATTTTAAAAATAAGGGAATTATGGACACCTTTGTAGGCCCATTTCTCAAGACTGTGGACTTGGTCCCTCATCAGCCTAAGGACAGCCTGAGGGAAAGAGTGAGGGATGATGTATAGAAACTCAGTAGTCATACTGGTAAGCATGTATTTGTCTAGGAAATGGGACAGAAGCAGGCCTCCTTATGGGCAAACAGAAGAGCAATGAACCCACAAAATGAGAAAGATTTACATAGAAGAGACTTTCTATGTTCTGTCTCATATTGACACTCTATGAGTTATCTGACCAGGGAAGTAGAGCTGAGCTAACATTTTAAATAAAGATGAAAAAACTACAGATTTAAAGATTGACATAAAAGCAGGCTATAGAGGAGTGTTTCCTTGTGGGGAAGAAAGGAACAAGCTTTGAGGTCAGATTGTACTGATTTTATACCATAGCCTGGCTACTTTGTCACTTTATTAGCTTTCTCATAGTTATGGAGGTTGAATTATTTTTAAAATAATACTTGTGTATATCACTTGCTATTTGTGGCATTGTAGATACTCAATAAATTATTATTATTTATCAGTCATAGAATATTTCACTGGCATAAGAAATGAAGTAAAGGTTTTGCTCAAACATTACTTTTCTCTAGCAATTATTTCTAGAACCTATGAGGGATGTTGTGTTGGATGATGAATAGAAACTCCTGCAGGAATCAATGTTGGTGAGTCCCCACACAATTAAATTCAGGATCATGGTAGGAAAGGAAGTCAAATGAATATGTAATATAAGCATTCAGTATACAAATGAAACTGAAAAAATGCAGTAGAATGTCAGATTTTGGAGATAAAATGTAAAAGTCTATAATCACAGGAAATTAGTGGACTATATAAAACCATCTTTTAAAAATATATTTATTTATTTGAAAGGAAGAGAGAGACAGTGAACATGAACAGGGGAAGAGGCAGAGAGAGAAGGAGAAGCAGACTCCCCGCTGAGCAAGGATCATGATATGGGGATCGACCCTAGGACCCTGGATCATGACCTGAGCCAAAGGCAGATGCTTAACCACCTGAGCAAGCCATGCGCCCCTATTTAAAACCATCCTATTAAAAGTTTGAGATAAATGTTTTTAAAAGCAAAACAACTGGCCATTCAAGATAGTGTTCTAGATAATTCACCTCCATTTTCTTCTTATTAATATATAAGGTATTTTTTGATACCCTAGTTCAGACTCTTACTACTTTTACATCAACTGTTGCAATAATAATCCAGTAATTCTCATGGCCATCAGATGTTTGTTTCTACAGAACATCTGCCACACTTCTTCATCCATCTTTCTTTCCATTTACCCATTCATCCTTCCATACAAATATTTCTCCATCTACTAGGTAGTATGTTCAGGGGACCTATTAAAAATTCCCTATTCTCAGTAAATACTGAGTCTTGTGAGGAGGGTGCATAAGTAACAAAATGATAATGTAATATGATAAAATAACTACTTGTAGGAATTGGTTGATTTAATTATATTATACCTACATATTGAATTATTGTGCAGCTTTGCATATTGGTAAGTGAAAAGGGAGATAACAAAACAGTATATAATGTTGCTATCATGGTGTTGATATCAGTATATCTACTGTCTATATGGATATGAATTATACAACTGTATTTTAGGTAACTATGTATATGTGTGTGCATGAAAACATAATGATGTTTGTCTTAACAGTGCTTATAGTTTCCTGCTAAACTGTCAGAGTTGGGGATTTTCCACCTGCCTCTTAACTCTTTTGCAGACTGAATTTTTTACAGTAAGCATGTATTATATGTGTAGTTAGATTTATAACCTAAAAGCTGTACAGACAATATCCAGACGTGCTTGACTTGGAGTTTCAGTGAATCTCAGTCCCACTTCTTCCTAGACATTACCTGATCCATTTATGCCTCACTTCTTCATATGAAGAATGGAGGAAATTATAGTGCCTTCTTCACAGAGTTGTTGTCAGCATGAGACGATAACCCAGTTAAAATCTTATTTAGTGATATATGACGAAAAGTAAGCATTCAAAACAGTCTGATGTTGGAGAGAGGAGGAGAGGAGAAGAAAAAGTAACCCATTTAAAGCTCTCCTGCCATAAATCTATCTCAATAAGGAGTCTCACAGTCAAAGAAACCATAGACTAGGGCTTGTCCTCTCTTTTAAGCTACATTGTTTTCGCAGATTTGTCCAGTGGCAGGCCCTCCACTAACTAGCACATCTCAGGTGGTTCTTATGATTGTTTCATATAAATCAAAGACCAGAGTTGATCTATGGAAAGAATGGAGTGATGGAGGTAGTTATCAGGAGTCATTGGCCATACTGTCAAAGATCTGTCTCACCTTCAGAGGGACCATGGATCAAAACCCAGCTTCACACATGAATAAGAGTAGATGTGCATGGAATACATTTCCCAGTGAGATGTCCTTCCCTGGAGTCTGGTACCAGTTGATGTTCCTTGTGTGGATCTTAAAGTGCCTAAGGGTGTCCAGGTGTTCTTTTTTTAACAACTAAAGCAGTATATCTAGAGTATCAGGACAAAGGGAAAATAGCAAAAAGGAAGTGCGAGTTGTAGTGAAAATTGTACGATGAAAGTTAGTGTGCAGTGATTCATTTGAGTTTGACTCTGCTATTAAAAGTCAAGAGAAACTGTAATTTTATTCAAGGCAAAGTTATACTATTGTATCCTTCTCAATCATGTTGTTATGGTTATGATCTTTGTTGAGGAAGTTGAACCATACTCCCCAAGTCTGAGGAAAGATGTGCACCTTTTGACATGGCAAGAAAGCTGCAGAGGACCTGAGGCATCTTGTGGAGTTGGGACATGACCATCTCAAAGGTAAGCTATGTGGAGAGAGGAAGCTGACTATGCCTTGTTGCTGTGCAAGACCCCATGGTTACTGAACATTTTTGTTGGAAGGAGGAGAGTAATCATGACTGAGGCTGAACGACAGTGATAAGGTAGAGACTTTAGGCATTATAATTTTATGGATGCAGAAGATTAAGATTAAGGATTGTGGTATTTTTTGTGCTTTCAAGTTTGTGGATTAAGACTCTTATACATTACATGTGGGGACTTCATGCAGGTTACTAAGAGTTATTATACAACTTAAATGTAACAGGGACCATTTTCACCCCTACTGCTGCAACTTACTCATTTTGAGATCATGATCATGATCACATTTTTAAAATTGCACATAATTATAACTATAAAGCCTCAGAAATCCCTTCACACATGTAGCATAAAGTGGATTTTAATGAGAATAACTTTGAAAGACTTATAAATACTCACTTAGGACCTCTAATAACATGTAGTTGTCAGAAGGAAGAGAGAGAGAGGGGAAATGAAGCTTTGAATCTGCTGAAAAGTTTCATTTCTCCATCCTTCCAAGGTGATACCTAAAAATGGAGGCACCTGGGTGGGAAACTTAAGATACCTATTTCAAACTAATAAAAACCAAAACCAAACAAAAAAGACCTCTTTCTAGAACTGGAGAGGCACAAAGTGGACAATACTACCATAGTAGTATTCTGATATCAAAACAACCTTAATAAATCAAGATATGGGCTAAAATGATAAAAAAATGTAAGTATAAAGAAGATATGGTTCATATCTACAATGGAATATTACTCAGCCATCAGAAAGGATGAATACCACCATTTGCACTGACATGCATGGAACTGGAGGGTATTATGCTAAGTAAAATAAATCAAGCAGAGAAAGACAATTACCATATGGTTTCACTCATATGTGGAACGTAAGGAATAGTGTGGAGGACCATAGGGGAAAGGAGGAAAAACTGAATGGGAAGAAATCAGAAAGGAAGACAAACCATGAAAGACTCTGGACTCTGGGAACCTAATTGAGGGGTTACAGAAGGGAGGTAGGGAGAAGAGTGATGGGTATTAAGGAGGGCACTTGTGGTGATGAGCACTGGGTATTATATGCAGCTAATGAATTGTTGAACTCTACATCAGAAACTAACAGTGTACCATATTCTGGCTAATTGAACATAATAAAAAAAAAGAATATAGGTGAATCTGTTTTGCCAGTGATGCAGTGATTCATCAAAATTTAAAGGTGTTTTCTACTGATGATAAACCTCTTTATCCAGAAGAAGACACATTTGAATTTTGTTTGAAACAGTGTAATTGATGCCAAATATCAGGTACCTGTGACATCCAAACATTTGCAGATTATGGACGTTTGTGATTTCAAACAAACAGTGCCAGAGGGACTATGAATTATTGAATGTAAGTGTTAGAACAGGCTAATAGACATTTAAATCAGAGAACATACTTAGTAAATTTGGTAAAGATTTTCTCAGGGGCAAGAGTGCAGTCATACAAAAATTGAAGACGTTGGCTCCAAAGACAGTAGCCTCTGGGAACTTAAAACTCAGAAATCCTGGATTTGGCCCTTTTAGAACATATTAAGGCAAGCACAGAATTGAGCTGAACTATCTGTGAACTATTCCCAAATAATGATGCTACTCTAGGAAGGGGAGAAGGTTGAGGTAGTTGATCTCCACGGATCAGGGAAGACAAGCATGGACAGTAGATTTCAGTGACACAGTATCTCCTTGAGGTACCCTTGCCTCAAGGAGAAGCATGGCCAGCTTCTTGGTTGTATGACCTGTGCAGTTGCACAGAGCACTGCACTTAGAAGGGAGCTACATTTGGTTTAATTCTCTGCTGTCAGTGTCTTGAAATACTTAATAATTTTCTAACAAGGGCCCTAAATTCCATTTTTAAATGGACCCTACAACTTGCATATATTTCAGGGCATACAGAAATTTTCTTGCAAGATGTTTTTCTTCCTGGTACCTAGCACAGAAACATAGAGCTATAAGACTAAAGGGACCATATTAGCTGGGACAAGAGACATCTCACGGGTGTTAAATGTAGCCAGACAGCGATGCTTTGGGGCAGTGGAAGGCTCTGGAAATGTTTATGGAAGCTTGACCAGAGTGGTAAAATTGGATTTCAGACATTCTTGAATTTCCCCACATCCCAGAAGGATGGGGCCAGAGTCATAAATAATTGATTTAAAGAAATAAAGAATCTCATTCTCTTTTGCCTAACTGACTTTGTGGACTGTGATCTGAATCCATTATAAGACAAGGGAAAGCCTTTTGCAGTAGGAGTTCAGAACTCAACAGTACATACTAACTGTACAAACTTGAACTAGCCACTTAAAAATTTCATGGATCAGTTTAAAAGCAGGATTTGATCTGCATATCAGAACTCATTCCATTTTAGAGTGTAATGAAATTTTATAAAGATGTTTTATAAATTAAAAATAATGATACAAAAATAAGATAATGATTTGTTATCATGAGTTTGATTTTTGTTGCCACACTTGAAAGATAAACTTATGAACATTAAATTGGTAGAAGGGAAGTGCTCTAAAAATGTTGAAAAGACTTTAAATTAAAGTGCCTTATCTTGTAAAGACAAAGATTTTAAAAGTAGATACTGGGGTGCTTGGGTGGCTCATTCAGTTCTGTCTTACCCTTGATTTCAGCTGAGAACATAATCTCAGGTTCAGGAGATCAAGCCCACCATTAGGCTCTGTGCTGGGCATGGGTCCTGCTTAAGATTGTCTCTCTCCCTCTCTCTCTGCCACTCCTCCTGCTCATGTGTTCTCTCTCTCTCTCTCTCCCTCCCTCCCTCAAAAAAAAAAAAAAGATATGCACTGAAATCTGTACCATTATAAAAAGAATAACATAATGTGACATATTCATCACATTCTTGAGTGAAAGAGCAAGGAAGCATTCTTTGAAGCATGCCAGAGGTATCATATGAATGGAGAGAAACCCTAATTTGAGCAATAGACAATAATTTACAGGGTTCACCAATTCTAGTAGCTATAACACTGAAAGATTAAAAACTCAAACTGATACTAGATAAATTAGTGGTGATAAACTACTAAAAATACTCTTTAAGAGATGCCAAAATATTTAGGTATATATTCTTAAACCATGAAGATAACATTTGTTCTAAAGAAAAGATTCACAACAGCTGTGTTTTTTGTTTTGAAGGGGATAAAACACCTTATTGATATTATAAAAATCTAATAGAAACAGAAAGAAGAAGAAGGAAATCTACACATAGATGAGGGCAATAGTAAGTGGTCAAGGAAAATTAGTCAGACTTTCATCAAATCAGTTACTTGGGACATCCAGCTTCACTAGCTGGGGAAGCCCAGTGAGATAGCCAGGCTGGAGTCCTAATGAAAAGGCCTGGGCAAAACATCCTGCCCTCAGGTGACAGTTCCATCTGACCATCCCATAAGGGCCATATTTATAGGACAGATGATAGAATCTGAAGTTAAACATTTGCTTGCCTACCTGCAGTTTGGAGAGAGCTCTGTTTCTATGTTATCACGTCTTTACAGCCTCAAGGAGCCTGGGCTAGGTATGCTTGCCTCTCCTCCTGGATTCCATTCCAGGGGGACCAGCCCAGTCTGGATCCAGAGGGGATGGGATGTAAGGCAAAATTTATAGCTCTTAGCATCCAGGCCAGAAGGGCCAGTTCTCAAATGGAGTCTGGCTAATGTCAATTAACCAGGGTCCTAAGGTCACTCATGAAGCACAAGTCTCACAAACAATATTCTTTGACCTGCCTGTGAAGCTCGGGGTGGTCAGTCATGCAGGACAAATCAAAGAAACCTCCAACCATACAGTACAACCTCAAAAAGGGAAATTATTGGATTCTGCTAATTTTGTAGCACCTAACAAAGAGAATACTTCCCTCAAGGGCCATATGCATATTTGGTAATTCTTAAACTCTTAATTTTGTGCTCCCTCAGAATAAAAGTATGCTCTGAAAATTATATTTCAGCCTGGCTGATATGCCCTATATTTAATTTTTAGCAGAAAGCAGTTTTTCATCCTAAAGGAGCCAGGTATACACTCAGGAAAACAAGAAGCTCAAAATTAGAAGTTCTAATCCAAAAATAAGTGATACTTATATATTGAATATTAGTATTCAGCAATATCATATCATGCTCCACATAACCGACACAAGCACAGCTTAGAAAGGCTAACTGATTTTCTGAAAGAAACTGTGCCTTCTCACTGAGAGCCAAGTGTTCTAAAGTGCTCATTAAAACTTAAAAATATGAGTTTTATTAACTAGTCTAGTTGTAATTACACTATGACTTTTAGTGGGTTTGTTTTATTCAGTCCATCTTCTGCTTCTCATCCTTGCTCTAGGAGAATGCCCTGCCTTCCTTAGTGGATGCTGTGGTATTCTGCCCAGATCCCCATCTCTTTCTCCTCCAGCTCTTGGGAATCTTGACAGCTGACCACTTAAGCTGAGTCTCCCTCCAGCGCGTACTCTAGCTGAAGAGAACTATAGTTAGCCTAAAGTCTATAGCCTAAAGTCACAGATAGTCCCAGGAGCAACATTCTACTAATGACTAGTGGATTCAGGAGTAAAAAGCCCTAGACCCCTCCTCTGATTCAGAACAACTCTACAGAGACATCCCACTTTCATTGTTTTCTCTGGAATTGGCTCAGGTTTTTGTCACAACTAATGACAAAATTAGTTTGTACAGTCATTTCTAAACTCTCTCACAGATACTGATTTTAAGAGCACTTAAATTTGCATGCACTTCTTGCTTGCAAATCTCTTTCTCAGAGCCTGCTTACCAGGGAACCCAACCTGAAATGAAGCCCTTAGTACTAGGATGAACACAAGACCTAGGCAGATACAGTCATGGTATCTCTCTGACCTATGCATTTTGATTACTTCAGTGACTAGCATATGAGCCAGGCTAGACCAACCAGAGTTTCTCTTAGAGATGTTCTTGCAATTGGGCAGGGTAAAAGACTTCCTTGTTATTCTTTGGACATAACCTATTAGGGGGTAGAATTTAGTCAAGTGCGTATCATGCCCACTGCTCTGTAGTCTGTGTAAATAAAAGAAGCAGAAAGCAGGGACAAAAAGAATTTTGTGCTCATCCCTTTTTATCGTAAAGGATAATTGAGCTCATGCATTAGCCTTTTTGCTTAAGTTAATTCAAGTTGAATTTATGAATAAAATCAAAGGACTCTTATCAATGAATAATTTTTATCTTCAAGGTTTATAAAAATAAAGTAATAAAAGACCCTAATTTATTCAGGTGGTTGGAAAAAAATTAGGTTTCTTCATATATTCACCATTTGGAGGAAAGGAAGTAAGCTGTTGTTCTCTAGAAGCCATTATTAAAAGAGTCGAGAATTACCTTGATTTCAGACCTTAGAAACCTGAAAAGACGTTGTAGTTTGAAGGAATGAATACAAGCTGCAGGCAGATGTGATAATTAGGCCCTTTTCCTTCTGCTTGGGAATTTATCTTTGTATTTATTTGAATAGTAGCTGTTGCACAAAATTTTCTTTGAGAATGTATGTAGACCTTTATCATTCCCTTTAAAAAAACAAATTCCTTTCCATGAATGACTTTCTACCTATGAACTAATAGAAACATATGCCTTTCATGTATTACCAGTTTTTGTGTGCTTGATACGAAAGAGATTTTGGTGTGTTGGGCATTTGATATCCTTTAATTCCCCTCTGTAAATCTCAAGAGACATTTTCTCTGCCTGAAAACTAAATCATTATGTGTAGCAGTAAAGAAAGCTATACTGGGGGCGCCTGGGTGGCTCAGAGGGTTGAGCCGCTGCCTTCCGCTCAGGTTGTGATCTCAGGGTCCTGGAATCGAGTCCCGCATCGGGCTCTCTGCTCAGCAGGGAGCCTGCTTCCCTCTCTCTCTCTGTCTGCCTCTCCATCTACTTGTGATTTCTCTCTGTCGAATAAATAAATAAAATCTTAAAAAAAAAAAAGAAAGAAAGCTATACTGGATCAGGGGATAGGAAGACACCAAGGAACCTACAAATATGCCTCCTTTAGCCTGTACTTTTCATTTTGTTCCTATGCTTTCACTCCCAAAGCTTTCCAGGTCCTCTGGACTTTCACTCTCAAAAATCACCACCTCAGCTTACATTAGCTCAGAAACAATTTACAGAGAACCTGTTATATGTCAGAGACTGTGATATGTCTTATATTGAGCATTTCCCAGATGTTTTTGTTTTTTCCCCTTTAATGCAGGTCTTTTTATGATAAACCTATAGCTTTTTTAAAGTGCCTGATAACACATATATTACACTCTCACATAATAATGTCAATATGACTGATTATATAAATCTAAATGAAAAAATATTTTTCTTCAGTACTTGAAAAATGTCATTCTTTTCTTACATCCAAAGATACTATGATGTCAGTCTGATTTTTGTTTCTTTGTAGTTATCTTTACTCTCTTTCTGGAATTTCTTACCTTCCTTTGGCCTTTTATGTGCCTTTTCAAAATAAAGTATTTATTTCACCTTTTTAAATTTGGCAATTTTATCTATATTAGTTCTTCATCTCTCTCTCTCCCCCCACCTTCCTCCATTTTTTTCTACCCCTACTCCTCTTTCCCTCCTCTCTTTAAAAAAAAAAATTCATCTTCTTCTCTTCTTTTTTTTAAATTTATTTTCAGCGTAACAGTATTCATTGTTTTTGCACCACACCCAGTGCTCCATGCAGTCCATGCCCTCTCTAATGCCCACCACCTGGTTCCCCCAACCTCACACCCCCTGCCCCTTCAAACCCCTCAGATTGTTTTTCAGAGTCCATAGGCTCTCATTGTTCACCTCCCCTTCCAATTTCCCTCAACTCCCTTCTCCTCTCCATCTCCCCTTATCCTCCATGCTATTTGTTATGCTCCACAAATAAGTGAAACCATATGATAATTGACTCTCTCTGCTTGACTTATTTCACTCAGCATAATCTCTTCCAGTCCCATCCATGTTGCTACAAAAGTTGGGTATTCGTCCTTTCTGATGGAGGCATAATACTCCATAGTGTATATGGACCACATCTTCCTTATCCATTCATCCGTTGAAGGGCATCATCTTCTTCTCTCAATGTGTGTTGCTACTATTCTGTATTCTGTATTTATAAACTTGTCTTTTGCATATCCTCTCTATTCTTTCTGCTTTCAGGGAGGGTAATTCCATTTGTTGTTCCACCTCACAAACACACCTAATATGTTCCTTATTTCAACATCACAGATTTTATGCTCTAATAAATCTCCTGAATTCATGATTGTGGTTCTTGTTTTATATTGTTAATATCTTTACTAATTTACAATTAATTTACTTATGACCTCTTTTTACAAGTTTTTAGGGTTTTCTCTTTCTCCTGGAATAGTGAATGTTCCCAGTGATTTGACATATTGTGGGTCCCTTTTATTCGTGTTTTAAGCTCTTAATGGGCCATTTTAATCTGGAAATTTATCATTCAGTTTGGTAAATTTCATTCTTTGACAGTTTACTTCCATCTGTTTCTTCTGTTCTTTCTTGTACTGCCATTGGATGTTGGAGCTAGTAATTGTTTACCTGTTTTCTTATTTTTAGTCTCTTATTTTCCATCTCTTTGTCTCATTCTACTTTTTTTGAGATTTTTCTCAACTTTATCTTTCAGCCCTATTGAATTTTAAATTCTGAATATCTTATAGTTATTATCAAGAACTCTTTGATGTTCTTTGAATTTCTCCTGTTTTAGTGGAATTCTCCTGTTTCTTAGATGAAATGTTTTGTGTTTTGTATTAATATTTTCAGTTTTCTTCTACTGTATACAGTGTCTAAGTTTCCTTCAATTTCCTTTTTTTCCAAGTATGAGGCCCATCAAATGCCTACTATTTGGGGGCTGTCCTTTTAAATTAAAAGTGAGACACTAGAAAAGCCTCTTTTGTGTCTTAACTCTAGGGTTATCAGAGGTCAAACCCAGCTTTTATTAATGGATCTCCCAAATGTCAGTTTTAGGACATTTTTTTTTCCTCTGAGGAAATAAAAAATAATCCTTACTCTTCTATCTGGTAAGTATATGCCTAAGTGTTTGTGTTCTAGAATCATGAAGGAAGAACTGGGATGAGAATACCCACAGTTCAGTATATAGACATAAACTTAATTCTGCCATTTTCCGGTCTGCATCTCAGCATGAACCATCTTCTCTGGTCCCCAACCAGAGAAGAACCCTCACTGGGTCAGTTTCCCCAGAGAGAAATCCTCCCTGAGCTCATGGGTATGTAGTCATCTACTTAGTGATCTTGTTTGTTATTAATACCTCTAAAAAATTCACTGTCAGTTTGGTTCCACTTTTAGAGGAAGAAGATGGATTATGCACATAGAGTAGTAATAACAAAATTAATTAGATTATTATATTTGTCAACCTGTTTTGTGATTCATGATTGCAAGCTTCTTTAATATTTATTTCTCTGATTTATTTTTTTTTGGTTTTTTTAAATACTTATTGACCAAGTCCTCCTTCTTAGAAGATTGTAGAATCATAATTATTTTTATGCTTTTATTATTTGAATGCCTATTTTTCTACCAGTACCTATAACCTATAAGTATCCTATCCCTCAGTAGGATAATGTAAAGCATAATTTTACTTACTTCCTACAACCCCTTTATATGATTGAAGTCATCTTATTTCTGAAAAACACAACTTTTTATTATTTGGTTTATTGTTCCTCACAAAAAGTGTTTTAATTACATTCCTGAACCCTTCTAATATAGCCCTTATTTAGACATTAATTTTTAGTTTCAACAAGTGTTTTGTCCCATGTATTCTGTCTTCCTCATGCTTGAGATACTTAGCTGTAGCCATTACTTGGAATTTGTGTTTTTTGGTTTTGTTTTTTTTTGGTGGGGTGGAATGTTTATGTGTGTGTGTGTGTGTGTGTGTGCGCGCACAAATGGGCAGTGGTACATTAATTCTTAATTCCTGAGATGGTTTCTCTGCTGTCTTTATGTATGAACATACCATAACTTTACTGTAACGTATACTCACAGACAGTCACACCTTTGAAATTCTGTGTGCTTTGAATCCCATGGACCATCTAGGATATGTGAATGTACTTCAGGGAGTTTGTGAACCAACCCCTTGTATGAATGAGTATACATTAATTTTTCCAGGAAAAAGGTGTATAATCAGATTGTCAAAGATACCCATTTCTCCAAAAGATTGTTTATAGTCGTTGTACCAGTGTATTCAGATATTTAGTATTACCAAACTATTTTTCTTTTCCTTTGCTGACAACTTACTGGGAAGCCTTTAGAAATTTACTTAATTGTTTAAATTTCATAAATTTTACCCTGATATGTCTACATGTTTTTCTTTTTCCACTAACTTTGCCAGGTACTTCAGGAGTTCTTTTAGTCTGAAAACTTCAGCCTTGTGTAAACTCTGGTAATTTTTTTCCTGTTATTTCTTTATATAGTGCATTTTCTCCACCATCTTTATTTTCTTCTGAGATTTTTGTAACAGATATAAAGGATCTTTCCTTCTTTTTCTACCTTAATATCTTTTTTTTGCATCATATTTAACTACTATGCCCTTTACCTCAAGGACTTGAAAACAGTTGTTTTCATAACAAAGCTGTTATGGTAATCCTCTGCTAAAGCCAGGAGGGTTGGATTTGTTTGTTTGTTTGTTTGTTTTGTTGTGTTTTCCCTTTTAAAAACAATTTTGTTTTTGTTGAGGCAGGCTGAATTAACTGGAACAATATACTCTCTGTCTGGCACAACTAAATAACTAGGAATTGTGCTATTTTCACAACAAGTACTCATTTTCTAAAAATGCCAAATATTCTAAGGGAAACATAGGAGCCAGTCTTAAAGGTCACTTAATGGTGGTGGAATTGTGATGGCATACAGGGGTGTAAAGCAGGCTCTTTCCTCTTCTTTATGCAACCCCTTCTTTGACAGTTCACTGTTTTTGGAATTGGAGTAATTCCCCCTGGTTTATTTACTTTATACTTAGCTAATTCAAGGCCAGAGTAGATGTCCTAAAATCTTATTTAACCCTGCTGGATTCATAGACTGGCCTGCCTCTAGTTTCCTACGCTCAGAGGTTAGGGGTTTTCCCAGAACCAGCACATTCTTGGCATACACTTGCTCAAAATTTAAATCTGAAGCTACCTTCTAAAATCCATACCCTCTCCTATTCCCTAATCTTTACTGTGCTCAAAAATTTTTAATGGCTCCACATTTTTTCCCAAATAATAAAATTAGATTTAGTTTTAGATTCCTAAATCTAACCCTTAATCCTCTTTCTCCAACATGGAAAAGCTGCCCGTTTCAAACTAATAGGTCTGTTCATTTTTTTCTAGATAACCATGTTTCTAATACTTTATCAATCACCCTCATGTATAGCATATTGTCTTCCATTCATCTATATAAATATTAAAGAACTGATTGGTCACCAAGGATGCTACTTTAAGATGTGACTTAATAAAGGAGTTAATAAAATGAAGTCCCTTTCATTTGGTTGGTAGTCCAAACCTTGATGGAATTAGGAAGCTCAGATAGAAAGAGAAAGAAGTTACCTTGTTCTTCAAAGCTGTCAATAAATTTCAAGAATACAAAATGACTATGTCAATATGTTTGGGCTATTTAGATAAACACAAAACTTAGAGCTTTGAGGTTTAGCAGCATAAGCTGATAGGGATATTAACATCTACTTGATCACATGGTTGGCCCAAGAAGCACCAAACACAGAAAATACCCAGAACTCATATTGCCAAAATTCCCATGAGTTTAGACTACTAAACAACTTATTTCTATGTGGAGAAACTGCTAATATTTTAGTTTTTATCTGATTTACCTAAAAGCAAGCAAACAAAGATAACAAAATACAGGAGTTATAAAAGTGCCATAATAAATTAGTGAATTGTTAGTAGGACACGACAAAATTATCATCCTTTCCCTCTAGGAAAATTCAAAATCTATGCAGGTTCCTTGGCTTCCTGATGATAAAACTAACAAAATATGCTAGAAAGGCTACATGTGGAAAATAAGACACATCAGACTTTATAGCACCATTAGTTCCACAGATATTTGAAAGGAAAGTAAATATGGTGATGTTAAGGTGGTATTTATTGAAAGTCAATTTCCTAGTTCTGAAATATTGCAATGTGCAAAAATGAATATTTTGTAGAATTAGTGAAAAACAGCCTATCTCATTTGGCCCTAAGGAACACTGTTATGGTCAAGGCCTTCATAATAATGTCCTCACTTCTTGCTGAGTGGCCTTTAACTTTCCAGTGAAATACCTAAAATTGAACTCAGTCCATATTCCTTTATGAACTCATTTTTAAGGAAACTACCTGAACTGCTTTTAATCACTTTGATCCAAGTTCAGAGAAATTGGAATATAAATTTTATGTAAGATAACGTCAAACATTCACTAAAGCATTTGGGATTTATTTCCAAAGAGAATGTGGACGTGGCTATGGCTGCTGTTTAAGAAATGAAGATAAAAGATAAGATAAATATCGCTATACATGTGACATTACCATTAAAAGAAAAACATTTGCAATCATGTCTGAAATGTACCTAATGTTAGACAGAAACTTTCCATGAGTATTATGCTTGTTAGTGTATTTAGGCAACTCAGAATTTAATAAAACCCAAGGTATCAAATATGGAAAAAACACTGCATGGTAAAATAGAATGTTTGGTAGGCTATAGCACTTGTTAAAATATTGTTTTTAATTAGCTTTTTTGTGTTGTTGTTTTTTTTTTTTTGGTATGGTATACTAACTTTACATCCCCCCCCATTTAACATTCCTGAGGACAAAGATAATTGTATATTCCTGAGGAATAACTGACAAAGATAATTGTATATATTTAAAGTGTACAATGTGATGATTTGATATAAATTGTAGAATGATTGAGGTGACACATGCATTAATTAACTAGCTTTGATTTTGATCTACAAAAGATATACATATGTTAGTAAATCTTATTATATAGCTAAAACAAATGAATCATTCAGACTTGTTTCAAGTTAAAATAATTGGTTAAAACAGTGAAATAAAATTTAAAAAATAAGTGGCAACAAAAGTTATACAAATAGTGAAAAATAAAATCTGCTAAGCTGTAATTATTTTAAATCAGTGACGTAGAAGAAAAGTGATACATAAAAATTAAAGGAGTCATGATTTTAATGTGGTGACTATAAATGAAGTATTTAAGTTAGGGACTTGAGATCACATAGAAAATGTTTCTGCAGTTTTAAATAGGTTACTCAAAATATTTAGGAGAAACTAGGACTTACTTTTTGCCCAAAATGTCAATAAACTGAACCCTAATTTTATTTTATTACTTCTGAGATATTATCCTTAGTTCTTAACCTCTTGGTCTCTCATTTATCTTCACTATTCACTGAGCATTTTTTTATTATAACTCAGTACTGTGATCTTGATTTTTAATTTTTATTTTTTTCATTTTTATTAAGAAACACAGTTAACCCTTGAATAACATGGGTTTGAACTATGCAGGCCCACTTATATGTGAATTTTTGTTTTTGTTTTTTTACAGTACAGTATTATAAATATACTTTCTCTTCCTTATGATTCTCTTAATAATATTGTCTTCTCTCGAACTTATCTTATTGTAAGAATATAGTATGTAATACATGTAACATGCAAAGTATGTGTTAATCATCTGTTCTTGTTACTGTTAAGGGTTCCAGCCAACAATAGGCTATCAGTAGTTAAGTTTTGGAGGATCAAATGTTATATGCAGATATTCCTAGTATTTATTTATTTTATAACAGGAAGTTTGTACCTTTTGACCATCTTCCTTTAGTTACCCCTCTTCCACTCCTGCTTCTGGTAATGACAGATCTGACCTCTTTTACTATGAGTTTGTTTTGAGTTTTTTTTTTTAATTCCACATATAAATGAGATCAAATTATTTGTCTTTCTCTTTCTGGCTTATTTCTTTTAATATAATGTTTTCAGGATCTATCCGTGTTGTCACAAATTGCTGCCTCCTGAACACACGGGAGAAGAATGAGGCACAAACAAGTTAGCTGTAAGAGAATGGAATTACGGGGCAGTCACTAACTTGTTTGTGCCTCATTCTTGTCCTGTGCGCCATCAGGAGGTGGCAAGTGGCGTCCAAACAGGGACGTTAAAGACCTGATAAAGGCAAGACACAGAAACTGTTTTTTTTTAGGCAGGCAGAGAGAAAACAACTATTTGTATTTTCTTATTAAGAACAGACCAACGGTGAACCATGAGAGACTATGGACTCTGAAAAACAGTCTGAGGGGTTTGAAGTGGCGGGGGGGGTGGGAGGTTGGGGTACCAGGTGGTGGGTATTATAGAGGGCACAGCTTGCATGGAGCACTGGGTGTGGTGAAAAAATAATGAATACTGTTTTTCTGAAAATAAATAAATTGGGGAAAAAAAAAAAAAAAAAAAGAACAGACCAACGGGATGCCTGGGTGGCTCAGTGGGTTAAAGCCTCTGCCTTCATTCAGCTCAGGTGATGATCTCAGGGTCCTGGGATCGAGTCCCGCATCGGGTTCTCTGCTCAGCAGGGAGCCTGCTTCCTCCTCTCTCTCTGCCTGCCTCTCTGCCTACTTGTGATCTCTCTCTCTCAAATAAATAAATAAAATCTTAAAAAAAATGAACAGACCAACAATTGAAAATACTTTGTCTTTTTGAACAAAGTGAAAACTGACATTCTATTTTATACCAATGTCTTTAAAATTTGTTAGTTTTAATTTTAGCCCATCCTGACCATACCTAAAATTTGTTTTCAAAGATTTCCCTTTACAAATTTCTACAGCTTCTTTTTTGGTATTCAGATTCTGTCCTGAGCATTTTCTTCTAAACAACCATCTCATTTAGGACAAAATTATCCTTTTTTAACATTTAACAAAAATGTATTCCCATTCCTTATCTTCTTTATATTTCTCCAACTTTTCTACATACAGAGTTGCAACCCTTATTTCCATTAGGCTTACAATTAGTCGAATTTTTCACTTTTTAGAAGCCTTAATCTCCAGTGAAGACCAAGGAGTAACCAGTTGTGAACTGTTACACCATAATTCTTAAATGGCAAATTTTTAAATCACTTAAGCACAAAACTTGTTTACCAACAGATTTAAATATCCTTAGTTCTTTGTAATAAGTCAAAAGCATAAACCTATGTCCAGTAATCAATGTTTTAGCACTTTATCCCCACTTTTTCCATTTGGAAAAGACCTAGGTGTCCAACAAATTTTATTCCATTTATCATTCAAGCAAAACTTTAAAGTTTCAGGTTATCAAAGACTTTAAAAGCTATCTTAACAATTATCCATAAAAACTTTGAGACAGACAAATAACTATCAGTTTAGTCATCTTTTTGTTAACAAATTCCAACAGAAATAATATGAGCTTATTTGACCTTTAGTAAACCTTAATAGGATAACTTTTACAGTTAGTGCTGGTAACTTTAAAGACATGTCTATCTTAAAACCAACAAACTTAACTTAATTTAAATACTGATTTATGTTCCATTTGGGCCCACCCTATTTTCAATTTTTACCTGAGACACTAGGGTTTGTAAAAGTTTCAAAACAGAGCGAAGAAGAGTCCAAGTAGACCATATAGTAATTAGAATTGATTTTCTTTCAGCAGGTAAAAATTTTAACTCATGTCCTACTTTTTCCCATGTCTGTAAATCTAAAGTCCCTAATATAGGGAATTAGGAGCAATATTCTTTAATTACCTTTAAAAGCTCCAGAAGTTTGCCCTCGCTGACTTTTGCTCCTCCTGCCTTAGGAGCTGTCTCAACAAACATACATAAGGGTGATAATCATTTGTTCTCTTTGTATTACCCATACCCTGTGATAAGTACCCACAACACACCAGCAGGAAAAAGGCACAGTGTGCAAAACTCACGTTGGGGGCTCCTCTCCTGTTTCTTTTCTCCTCTCTCGTGTCACTGTTTGGGTGCTGCACATAGGAGAAGAATGAGGCATAAACAAGTCAGCTGCAAGAGAATGGGAGCAGGGTGCTCAGGAGGCAGCGACAAATAGGATTGGATCTTTTTTATGGTTGAATAATATTCCAGTATGTGTATGTGTGTGTAATGGTACATATATTACTTTATTCATCCATCAGTGGAACTTAGGTTGTTTCCATGTTTTGGCTGTGGAGATAATGCTGTTAGGAACCGGGGGAGTAGATATCTTTTTGAGTTAATGGTTTTGTTTCCTTTGGATATTTTCCCAAAAGTGGAATTTCTGGATCTAATGGTAGTTCTAGTTTTATTTTTTTGAGTAACCTCTGTAATCTTTTCCAGGAGTGGCTGTACCAATTTACAGTCTCCCAACAATACCCAAATGTTCCCGCTTCTCCCATCCATGCCGGCATTTGTCACCTTTTTTAATGATGGCCATATTAACAGGTATGAGGTGCATTTCCCTAATGACTAGTGATGTTAGGCATCTTTTCATGTGCCTGTTGGCCATTTATATATCTTCTTCAGGATAATGTCTATTCAGGTCATCTGCCCAATGTCCATAACCCAGCCACCCTATCCCTCTCTCCACCCACCCAGTAACCCTCAGTTTGTATCCTGAGATTAAGAGTCTCTTATTGTCTGTCTCCTGCATGATACCACCTTGTTTCATATTTTCCCTCCCTCCCCTCCAATGACCCCCCATCCTTCCTATCAAATTCCTTATATCAGAGAGATCATATGATAATTGTCTTTCTCTGATTGACATATTTTGCTTAGCATAATACCCTCTAGTTTCATCCATGTCATTGCAAATGGCAAGATTTGGGGTTTTTTATGGCTGCATAGTATTCCATCATAGATAGATAGATAGATAGATAGATAGATAGATAGATACCACTTCTTCTTTATCCATTCATCTGTTGATGGACATCTAGGTTCTTTCCATAGCTTGGCTATTGTGGACATTGCTGCTATAAACATTCAGGTGCACGTGCCCCTGCAGATCACTACCTTTGTATCTTTAGGGTAAATACCCAGTACTGTGATCATAAGGTAGCTCTATTTTCAACTTTTTGAGGAACCTCCATGCTGTTTTCCAGAGTGGTTGCACCAGCTTCCATTCCCACCAACAGTGAGGGAGGGTTCCCCTTACTCTGCATCCTCACCAACATCTGTCATTCCCTGACTTGTTAATCTTAGCCATTCTGACGGGTGTGAGGTGGTATATCATTGTGGTTTTGATTTGTATTTCCCTGATGCTGAGTGATGTTGAACACTTTTTCATTGAGTCTGTTGGCCATCTGGATGTCTTCTTTGCAGAAATGTCCGTTCATGTCCTCTACCCATTTCTTGATTGGATTATTTGTTCTCTGGGTGTTGAGTTTGATAAGTTCTTCATAGATTTTGAAGATCATAGATTCTACTAGCCCTTTATCTGATATGTCATTTGTGAATATCTTCTTTCATTCTGTCAGCTATCTTTTGGTGTTGTTGACTGTTTCCTTTGCTGTGCAAAAACTTTTGATCTTGATGCAGTCCCAATAGTTCGTTTTTGCCTTTGCTTCCCTTGCCTTTGGTGATGTTTCTAGGAAGCAGTTGCTGTGGCTAAGGTCAAAGAGGTTGCTGCCTGTGTTCTCCTCAAGGACTTTGATGGATTCCTATCTCACACTGAGGTCTTTCATCCAGTTTGAGTCTATTTTTGTGTGTGGTGTAAGGAAATGGTCATATTTCATTCTTCTGCATGTGGCTGTCCAGTTTTCCCAAAACCATTTGTTGAAGAGACTGTCTTTTTTCCATTGGACAATCTTTCCTGCTTTGTCAAAGATTGGCTGACCATACAGTTGAGGGTCCATTTCTGGGACCTCTATTCTGTTCCAGTGATCTATGTGTCTGTTCCACAGACGATGTGATCTATGGTTTTATGCCAATACCATACTGTCTTGATGATTACAGCTTTGTAATGAAGCTTAAAGTCTGGCATTGTGATACCAACTTTTGTTTTCTTTTTCAACATTCCTCTGACTATTTGGGGTCTTTTCTGGTTCCTTATAAATTTTAGGATTATCTGTTCCATTTCTTTGAAAAACATTGATGATATTTTGATGGGGATTGCATTAAATGTGTATATTGCTTTAGGTTACATAGACATTTTCACATTATTTGTTCTTCCAATCCATGAGCATGGAAGGTTTTTCCATTTCTTCGTGTCTTCCTCCATTGCTTTCATGAGTACTTTATAGTTTTCTGAGTACAGATTCTTTGTCTCTTTGGTTAGGTTTATTCCTAGGTATTTATGGTTTGGGGTATAGTTATAAATAAGATCGACTCCTTAATTTCTTGTTCTTCTGTCTTGCTGTTGGTGTATAGAAATGCAACTGATTTCTGTACATTGATTACATATCCTGACACTTTACTTAATTCCTGTATGAGTTCTAGCAGTTTTGGAGGGGAGTCTTTTGGGTTTCCACACAAAGTATCATATCATCGGCAAAGAGTGAGAGTTTGACTTCCTCTTTGCCGATTCAGATGCCTTTTATTTTGTTTTGTTGTCTGATTGCTGAGACTAGGACCCCTAGTATATGTTGAGTAGCAGTGGTGCTAGTGGACATCCCTGCCATGTTCCTGACCTTAAGGGAAAAGCTCTCAGTTTTTCCCCATTGAGAATGATATTTACTGTGGGTTTTTCATAGATGGCTTTGATGATGTTGAGGTATGTACCCTCTATGCCAACACTGTGAAGAGTTTTGATCAAGAAAGGATGCTGTACATTGACAAATGCTTTTTCAGCATCTATTGAGAGTATCATATGTTCTAGTTCTTTCTTTCATTAATGTATTGTATCACATTGATTGATTTGTGGATGTTGAACCAACCTTGCAGCCCAGGAATAAATTCCACTTGTTCATGATGAATAATCCTCTTAATATACTGTTGGATCCTGTTGGCTAGTATTTTGGTGAGAATTTTTGCATCTGTGTTCATCAGGGATATTGGTCTCTAATTCTCCGTTTTGATAAGATCTTTGTCTGTTTTGGGATCAAGGTGATGCTGGCCTCATAAAATGAGTTTGGACGTTTTCCTTCCTTTTCTATTTTTTGGAACAGCTTCAGGAGAATAGGTTTAATTCTTCTTTAAGTGTTTGGTAGAATTCCCCTGGGAAGCTGTCTCGTCCTGGGCTCTTGTTTGTTGGGACATTTTTGATGACTGCTTCAATCTCCTTACCAGTTATGGGTCTGTTCATGTTTTCTATTTCTTCCTGGTCCAGTTTTGGTAGTTCATGTGTCTCTAGAAATGTATCCATCTCTTCTAGATTGTCAAATTTGCTGGTGTATAGTTGCTTATGTGTTCTTATAATTGTTTGCATTTCTTTGGTGTTGTTCATGATCTCTCCTCTTTCATTCATGATTTTATTAATTTAGGTCCTTTCTCTTTTCTTTTTGATAAGTCTGGCCATGGGTTTATCAATCTTATTAATTCTTTCAAAGAACCAACTCCTAGTTTCATTGATTTGTTCTACCATTCTTTTGGTTTCTATTTCATTGATTTCTACTCTGATCTTTATTATTTCTCTTCTTCTGCTGGGTTTAGGTATGCTTTGCTGTTCTTTCTCCAGCTCCTTTAGGTGTACGGTTAGGTTCTGTACTTGAAACCTTTCTTGTTTCTTGAAAAGGGCTTGTATTGCTATATACTTTCCTCTTAGGACCACTTTTGCTGTGTCCTACAGATTTTGAGCAGTTGTGTTTTCATTTTCATTTGTTTCCATGAATTCTTAAAAATTCTCCTTTAATTTTCTGGTTGACCCATTCATTCTTTAGTAGGATGCTCTTTAGCCTCCATGAATTTAAGTTTTTTCCAACTTTTCTCTTATGATTGAGTTTTAGTTTCAAATCATTGTAGTTTGAAAACATGCAGGGAATGATCCCAATCTTTTGGTACTAGTTGAGACCTGATTTGTGACCCAGGATGTGATCTATTCAGGAGAATGTTCCATGTGCACTAGAGAAGATGAGTATTCTGTCGCTTTTGGATGGAATGTTCTGAATATACCTGTGATGTCCATCTGGTCCAGTGTGTCATTTAAAGTTGAACTTTTACTTAGACGATCTGTCCATTTCAGTGAGGGGGGTGTTAAAGTCCCCTACTATTATTGTATTATTGTTGATGTTTCTTTGATTTTGTTATTAATTGATTTATATAATTGGCTGCTCCCATGTTAGGGGCATAGATATTTAAAATTGTTAGATCATCTTGTTGGACAGACCCTTTGAGTATGATATAGTGTCCTTTCTCATCTCTTATTATAGTCTTTGGCTTAAAAATCTAATTTGTCTGATATAAGGATTGCCATCCCAGCATTCTATTGATGTCCATTAGCATGGTAAATTGTTTTCCACCCCTCATTTTAAATCTGGAGGTGTATTGGGGTCTAAAATGAGTTTCCTGTAGACAGCATGTCAAAGGTCCTGGTTTTTTTAATCCATTCTGATACCCTGTGTCTTTTGACTGGGGCATTTAGCCCATTTACATTCAGGGTAACTACTGAAGGATATGAATTTCATGCCATTGTATTGCCTATAAAGTGACTGTTACTCTATATTGTCTCTGTTCCTTTCTGGTCTGTTATTTTTAGGCTCTCTGTTTGCTTAGAGGACCCCTTTCAATATTTCCTGTAGGGCGGGTTTGGTGTTTGCAAATTCTTTTAATTTTTGTTTGTCCAGGACACTTTTTTATCTCTCCTTCTATTTTCAATGACAATATAGCTGAATATAGTATTCTTGTCTGCATATTTTTCTCACTTAGTGCTCTGAATATATCATGCAGTCCTTTCTGGCCTGCCAGGTCTCTGTGGAGAGGTCTGAAGGCAATCTAATATTTCCGTTGTATGTTACAGACCTTTTGCCCCAAGTTGTTTTCAGGATTTTTTCTTTGTCACTGAGACTTGTAAGTTTTACTATTAGATGACCTGTGGACCTATTTTTATTGATTTCAAGCGGGGTTCTCTGTGCCTCCTGGATTTTGATGCTTGCTCCTTTTGCCAATTCAGGGAAATTCTCTGCTATAATTTGCTTCAATATACCCTCTGCCCCTCTCTTCTTCTGGGATCACAATTATTCTAATATTTTTCTGTCTTATGGTATCACTTATCTCTTGAATTCTCTCCTCTTGGTCATGTAGTTGTTTATCTCTTTTTCTCACCTTCTTTATTCTTCATCATTTGGTCTTCTATATCAGTAATTCTGTCTTCTGCCTCATTTATCCTAGCAGTAAGAGCCTCTATTTTTTATTACACCTCATTAATAGCTTTTTAAATTTCAACTTCGTTAGATTTTTCATTCTTCTATTACTCCAGAAAGGGATTTTATTTCTCCAGAAAGGTATTCTGTAGTATCTTCCATACTTTTTTGAGCCCAGCTAGCACCTTGATAATCATCATTCTGAAATCTAATTCTGACATATTGCTAATATCCATATTGATTAGGTCCCTAGCCATCAGTACTGCCTCTTGTTCTTTTATTTGTGGTAAATTGTCCCACCTTGTCATTTTATCCAGGAAAGAATAGATGAATGAGAGAACAAAATAGTAAAAGTTAGCAATGATCCTAGAAAAATACACACTGACCAAATCAGAAGAGACCCAAAACCAGGGGGAGAAGAAAGGAGGAAAAAAGAAAAACTATATAATGTATGTATGTATGTATGTACGTGTGTGTGTGTGTGTGTGTGTGTATAATATATATATGACTGGTGAATAGAATAGAGCCATATATATATATATATACTGGTGAATAGAATAGAGCCATACACTTGATTTTGGGTATATTTTAAAAGTCTGTTAGAAGAAAATGCCTCCCAAAATTTGAAAGAAAGAAAAACTTGTATATTTACAAAAATAAGGGTAAACACAATGAAAGGATGGAATATGACTGTAAAGATGAAAATTTTAAAAGATTCTAGAGAAGGAATTGATAAGAAGGTGGTTGAAAAAAGAAAAAAAAAGGAGGATAGACTGTGATCAAGCTGGAGACTAGAACAAAACCATGTGCTAGATTTAGGGTATATTTTGATCTATTAGAAGAAACTGTATCCCAAAACTTTAAAGAAAGAAAAACCTATATGTATGCAAAAAATAAGGTTAAATACAATGAAGGAATAGGTTATAACTATAGCAATGAAAATTTTAAAAGATTTTTAAAAAGGTATTGATAAGATGAAATAGTTAAAGCCATTAAAATAGGAAAGAGGAAAATTTTTTAAAAATAGAATAAGGAAAAATTAAACTTAAAAAATTTAATTTTGAAAGACTAAAGAATCATGGGGAAAAAGCCATGAATTCTATGTGTTGCTTTCCCCTAGCTCTGGCATTCTGCAGTTCTCATTGATTGTTGAACTTGGTCTTGGCTATATGCCCTTGCTAATCTTCTGGGCTAGGAGTCTGTTGCCATGATTCTCAAATGTCTTTGCCCAAGGTGGAATTGCACCACCCTTGCCAGGGGCCAGGCTATGTAATCTGCTTGGTTTTGGTCTCGGGACCATTTATGCCCTGAATGCTTCTCTTTCTTTCTTTCTTTCTTTCTTTCTTTCTTTCTTTCTTTCTTTCTTTTTCTTTCTTTCTTTCTTTCTTTTTTAAGATTTTAATTTATTTATTTGACAGAGAGAGATCACAAGTAGGCAGAGAGGCAGGCAGAGAGAGAGGAGGAAGCAGGCTCCCCACTGAGCAGAGAGCCTGATGCGGGACTCGATCCCAGGACCCTGAGATCATGACCTGAGCCGAAGGCAGCGGCTTAACCCACTGAGCCACCCAGGCACCCCCTGAATGCTTTTCGTATAGCTTGGAGGACAGGAATGGAAATGGCAGCCTCCCAATCTCCGGCCCTGCAGGAGCTAAGAGCTGGTGCCCCACTCCTCAGTGAGCCCTCAGAGAAAAGCAGTCAGTCCCTCCTGTCTCCCTGTTCTCCAGCCACACTCCATGCTAACCTGGCCTATGACCAAGCGTTTCTCTCTCTGGCTCATGGCCCCATTTGGAGTCTCCAAATCCAGCAGATTTCTGCAGCATACTCCCATGCCTCTCCTCCCAAAGGAGGAAGGAGGGGGTCTCTCTTGATCTGCCACTTGTTGGGTCCCTGCTCAAAGAACAGAGTTCCAACTGTGCCTTGGATCATGATTTAAGGTAACCCTGAGCTGAGAGCCTACTCCTTGGCCCCATCTCTGCAACCGGCTTCCCTCCTCCAACATCTGGGAGCTCTGCCACACTGAGACACCCCTGGTCTTTTTGTGAACCTGCAGGTCCTGAGACCACAGTGTTCCCACAAGGGCTCCACACCCCACGTAGCCTCTGGAGCAATGTCCTTCAGTGGAGCAGACTTCTAAAAGTTCCGATTTTGTGCTCCACTGCTCTACCGCTTGCTGGGAATGGCCCCTCCCCCCATGGTCTCTCTTCCCATATATCACTTCAGATTCACTTCTCTGCATGTCCTACCTTCCAGAAAGTGGCCACTTTTCTGTTCCTAGAATTGCTGCTCATCTCTTTTCTCTCTTATTGAGTTTGTAGGTATTCAGAATGGTTTGATAACTATCTAGCTGAACTCCTGGGACCTGATGAAACTTAGGTCTCCCACTCCTCTGCCATCTTGCTCCTCCCTTCATCTGCCCATTTTTTAATTAGACTGTCTATTTTTGGTTTTTGCTATTGAGTTGTATGAGTTTTTGTGTATGTGGGTTATTATCCCCTTATCACTTAAATGGTTTGCAAGTATTTTTTCCCATTCTATAAATTGTCTTTTCACTTTGTTGATGGTTTCTTTTGCTATGCACAGCTCTTTAGTTTGATGTAGTCCCACTTGTCTTTTTTTTATTTCTTGCTTGTGCTTTAGGTGTGATTTCCAAAAAACCATTACCCAGATCCATGTCAGGTTTCTTTGCCCCCTATATTTTCTTCTAGGAATTTTATGGTTTTCAGTCTTACATTGAAGTCCTTAATCCAATTGCGTTAATTTTCATGAGTTGTGTAAGACAGGGTCAAGTTTCATGTATTTACATGTAAATGCCTTGTTTTCCCTCTACCATTTATCCAAGAGACTATCATTCCCCCTTGAGTATTCTTGTCTTCCTTGTCCAATATTAGTCCACCATCTATGCTTGGCTTTGTTTCTGGGCTTTTGATTCTGTTCAATGATCTATTTGTTTTTATTCCAGTACCATACTATTTTAATTACTATAATATTATAGTACACAGGTATATCTCATTTTATTGTGCTTTGCTTTATTGCATTTTGCAGGTATTGTACTTCTAATAAATTGAAGGTCTGTGGCAAGTGTGCATTGAGCAAATCTATATTGGCACCATTTTTACAGCAGCATTTGCTCATTTCATGGTTGTGTATCACATTTTGCTAATTCTTACAATATTTCATTTTTTTCATTATTATATTTGTTATGGTGATCTGTGAGCAGTGATATTTGATATTACTATTATAATTGTTTTGGAGTACCACAAACCACACCACCTAAAGATGGCAAACTTAATTGATAAATATTGTGTGTTTTCTGACTGCACCACCAACCAGCCATTTTCCAATTTCTGTTCTTCTCCTCAGGCTTTCCTATTCCCTAAGAACCAAAGTGTTGAAAGTAGGCCAAATAATAACTCTACAATGTCTTATGAGTATTTCAGTGAAAGTAAGTCAGCTGATAGGGCAAACTTTATTGTGGTCTTATTTTAAGAAGTTACCATAGCTACCTCAACTTTCAGTAACCACCACCCTGATCAGTCTGCATACATCAACAGAGGCAAGACCCTCCATTAGTAAAAAATATAATGATTCAGTGAAAACTAAGATACTGTTTAGCTATTTTTAGCAAAAAGATATTTTTAAATTAAGTCATGTACATTTTTGACATAATGCTATTGTATACCTTATAGACTACAGTACAGTGTAAATATGTTTATGCATTGGGTAACCAAAAAAATTCATTTGTTCCACTTTGAGATACCTGCTTTATTACAGGGTTCTAGAACTGAACTTGCAGTATCTCCAAGGTTTGCCTGTATAAAATCATGTCATGTGATAGTTTTACTCTTTCCTTTACAATTCTGATGGCTGTATTTCTTTTTCTTGCCTGATTGCTCAACCTACAATGACTTCCCCCTAGTACTATGTTGAATAGGGTGGTGAAAGGAGGCACCCTTATCCTTTTTCTAAGTCTTTCACCACTGAATATGCTGTTAGCTGTGTTCTTGTCATATATGGCCTTTACTATGTTGAGATATGTTCCTTCTATGCCTAATTTGTCAAGTGTTTTTATCATGAATTGATGTTGAATTTGTGAAATTCTTTTTCTGTATCTGTTGTGATGACTGTATTATTCTTTTTTTTTCATTCTATCAATGTGATATATCATGTGGATTGATTTGGACATGTTGAACCATCCTTGCACCCCAGGGATAAATCTCACTTGATCTTGGTGAATGATGTGATCTTCATTTAACTTGTAATATATTTCCTGGAATTTTGTTCTTTTTAATTTTATTTTTTAGCTTATTGTCTTCGCACATGGAATGTATATTGAAAGAAAGTTTTCTCTAAATATTCCTATATCTACAAACAAAAGAGTACCCATATCACATGTAGCAAAAATCTTCCCATGACAGAAATAACAAGTACTTCAGGCTTTGACCAAAGTGACCTTGGCCTTAATATTCCCCTCCGCTTAACATTCCTCTCCCTATAGGGGAATAAAAATAAAATCAGATTTAATGATTATTTTACAATCATGCTTTTGGTGTTAAGTCCTGAAGATATTTATCAATATTATTTTCTAAAAATTTTGTAGTTTTCTTATAGTTTCACATTTTGCACTCAGTTTTTTATTAGTTTTTAATTAAATTTTGTATATGGTTTGAGACTTATATTGAGGCACCTTTTTTTTGCCTTTGTATATATAACTGCTCCAACACCATTTGACAAAAAGTATATCTGTGCTCCACTGAATTGCTTTTGTACCTTCTTTGTTGTTTTTGAAAATTTTTATCTGTGTTTTTGTTTTATTTTGTGTTTTGGATTTTGTAGATCCTTTGGAATTTGTATGTAAACCATCAGATCACCTTCAAATAGGGACAGTTTTATTTCTTTGTTTTCCATTTGTATACTTTTTATTTCCTATTCTTTCCTTATTGCACTGGTTAAAGACTTGTAGCACTATGTTGAAAAGCAGGAGTGACAGTCGACATTCTTGCCTCAGTCCCTTACTTAGGGGGAAAGCATTCAGTCTTTCGTAATTAACTGTGTTACCTGAGTTTCTCGTTGATAGTCTTTAACAAGGTGAGGAAGTTTGTTTCTATTCTTGGTTTGCTGGCAGCTTTATCCTGAAGGGTGGTTGGACCTTGTGAAATGCTTTCTTTGCATCAGTTGATAGAATCATGATTTTTTTTTCTTTGTTAGTGTGTTGATAGGACAGATTACATTGATTAATTCTGGAGCATGGAAGTAGCCTTGTACTAACATCTGATACACAAATCTTTTTCACATTGCTGGATTCTACTTGTTAATATATTGCTGGGGATTTTTGTGTTTAAGTTCATGAAAGATCCTGACCTCTAGTCTTTTTTGTGCTGTTTTTGACTGGTATTAAGATAATACTTACCTCATAAAATGAGTTGGAGAAGTGTCCTCTCTTTCTGTTTTCTGGAAGACTGTGTAAAATAGGTGTTAATATTTCTTTAAATCTTAAAATTCTCCTGAAAAATTATCTGCAATTGGAGACCTTTTTTTGGAGAGCTTTTAAATTACAAATTAAATATCTTTGATGGTTATAGTACTATTCATATTGCCTGTTTTACCATGGCAGAATTTTGGTAATTTGTTTTTTGAGGAATTTATTTTTCAAGTTGAGTGTATGAACATAAAGTTGCTTGTAGTATTTCCTTTTTATCTTTTGTGAATGACCGCACATCTGTAATGATATACTATGTCTCCTTTTTATTTTTGTCAGAACTTCTAGAGGTTTTTCAATTTTACTGTTTTCAAAGAAAGAAGGTTTTTGTTTCATTGACATTCTCTATTTCCCTGTTTTTAATTTCACTGATGTCTGACTTCTACTTTTTTCCTTACTCCTGCTTGCTTTGGGCTTAATTTATTCCTTATTTTCGTGTGATGGGAATGTTAGATTACTGATTTGAGATATTGGTTATTGGTATGAAAAGTGATTTTTAATTGAAATATGGAATTTGGGGGGGGTTGTTTATGAGACTCTGGATCTTATTTAAATCTGTTTCAACAAACTTCCTTCAGCAGAGTGAGGCACCATCTCTCCTAACTCTCACATTGATGGTGATGATGGGGTGGGAGGGGGGAATACAGGCTCTCGACTTAACTTTTGCCAATACCTGAGGAGAAAGGGACACCTACTGCTAGGCAGGTTTGGGAGCTGAGACTCGCCATTAGGCCTCTGTTGATAATCTAGCTCAGAGGATCAGTGTGCTTCTTTACTGCTTCCTCCACTTATACTGAAGAGGGAGGATGGCATCTTTATCATTGAGTGGTATTGATAATCCTGACTCTCTGTTAGGCCCGCTCATACACAACATTAGTTCAGAGGGAGAAGTGTACTTTTTTATTACTATCCCTTCTTCCCCACCCCCAGCAACCCTCAGTTTGTGTCCTGAGATTGAGTCTCTTACGGCCCATTGGCATTTCTAAATTGCTGCTTTATTACTCAGTCTGGGATAGCTGAGACTAAAAAAAAAAAATTAAAAAAAAATAAGTGTACTCATTAGTGTGTCATTCCTTGAGTCCTGAGGGCTATAGCTGGTTTACTTCTCTCCACCACTCAGATTCATTTTATGTATGATAAATATAAATATAAATATATGTATATGTATATGAATATATATATATGCATATATATAAAATGTCCCAGATTTTTAGCTATATTTAGTAGGAAGACTAAGGACAAATATGTCTATTCCATCCTTTCAGGACTGCAAGTCCAGATTTGATTTCTGCATAAGAACTTTTTATCTTTTCAATTTGGCTATTTTAGATTATGTTAAGATTTTCTAATTTGTTATTAACATTTGCTATATTGAGTCTTTCATGTGCTGCTTATCATTCACTTATTAGTCCTGTCAGAATGCTGGTTTGAATTGCTGTATTATCCCTATCAATAGAAGTCCATCATTTCATCATCCTGGTTTTAATGTCTTCTTTTCACTGAGTATATTCATTTAAACTCTTCTATATCTTGTTTGTTGTGAATAATGCAATGAAAATTGGAGTACATATATCTCTTCCAAGGTATGGAAACGGAAACAACCTAAGTGTATGTTAACAATAAATTGATCAAGAATATGGGTGTGTGTGTACACACACACACACACACACACACGCATGCACGTACACAATGGAGTATTATTCAGCCACAAAAAAGAAGGAAATCCTACCATTTGCAACAGATATGAATGCACCTGGAGGGAATTATGCCAAGTGAAATAAGTCAGAGAAAGCTAAGCAGTGTATGATATTTGTGGATTCAAAAAAAAATGCAACTCCTAGAAACAGAAAATAGAATGGTAGTTCACAAGTGGGGAGTGAAATGGGAAGATGGCTGATCAAAGGATATAAGTTGCAACTAAAAGATGAATAAATTTTGAGGATCTAATGGACAGCATGTTGACTAGCTAATAATGTTGTATTATGTACTTGAAATGTTCTAAGAGAATAGATCTAAAGCATTCTAACCACAACAAATAAGGTAGTTATGTGAGGTAATGGATATGTTAGTTTATTTGATATTGGTAAATATTTCATAATGTATACATAAAGCAAATCACCACATTGTATACTTATTTAAATAAATATTTAAATAAAAATCTATACATTTAAAGAGAGAGCAAGCATGGTGGGGGACAGGGCAGAGGGAAAGGGGAGAGAGAATCTTAAGCAGACCCTGTGCTGAGTGTGGATCCCAATGCAGGGCTTAATCCCATGATCCAGAGCCTGAGCCAAAACCAAGAGTCTGACACTTAACCAGTTGTGCCACCTAGGCACCCCCAAAGAATTTTATTTATTAATTATGCCTCAACAACTGGAAAAATTCTTCTATAGTGCCAATAATTTATTGTATTTTCATTTGCTTTTTGATTCTTTCTGTCATATTTTCTGTCCCTATTTTTTACCCTCTTTTTCAAATTATGTTCCTGTATTTCTCTATTTTTTTGTACTTTTTGCACATTTGTTATGACATTTATTTTCATCATATTCATAAACAGAGGGGGAAGCTCCATGAACAGGAAATATTTACGCTAGTTAATGTGCATGAATTTTCCTTGATTCTTTCCCAATATATCTGAGGCCCAATTTGTCTCAAGAGTTTCTACATGAGAATTGAATAGTAAGTGTCATATTCACATTTTTGTTTTGTAGTCCAGTTATTTTTCAGAACTGGTGGTGGCCAGAAAAAGGACAGAAACTTGCAGGAGTTGGTATAGGTCTTGAGGGTGTGTGCCATTTTTTAGATGCCTTTAGCAAGTAGTGTTAATGGGGTGTGGGGAAGTTACTATTTCAATGCATAAAATTTCTGAAAAGTCATTATGGGGTCTATTATTTTTGTTAATTTTACTAGATGCAAGGAAAGTAGACTTGATGCTCTGAAACTTTCATAGACTTTTTTTAACTTTACTGATTGATTTATAAAATGATTTAATCTTTAATTAGCTAAGCAGATTGGTAGCTCTAACTGTTGTGTGGGGAAATTCCTTACATGGTTTAAATTCTTCCTTCAAATCTACGTGGAGGCTTAGGGAATTTGCCTTAGATGGAGACAGTTACCCCAAATTCTCATACCCCATACTTCATCATCTTCTCTCCTAAAGTTATATCAACTCTTCTTATCCAGCGGAGGTAAACATAGGTGGTATCTGTTGGGAAAGTTCTCTGAAGTTTGGTTTTATGTGCTTGACCTTCTTTTGTTTGAGCTATTTTACAATTTTGTAAGGCAGAAGTTAAATCCGTAGATTTTTTTATCTGATAAAAAATGAAACTCCTTTCTCTTTATTGAAACAGATAACCCCTAAAGGTTTGTGGCTCTGTCAGACATTAGCAGTTTTATATCTAACCCCCAAATCTTACCATTTCTTTTTTTTAATTTAATTCCCATGTAGTTAACATATAGTGTTTTTTTTAAAGATTTTATTTATTTATTTGACAGAGAGAGATCACAAGTAGGCAGAGAGGCAGGCAGAGAGAGAGGAGGAAGCAGGCTCCCTGATGAGCAGAGAGCCCAATGCGGGACTCGATCCCAGGACCCCGAGATCATGACCTGAGCCGAAGGCAGCGGCTTAACCCACTGAGCCACCCAGGCGCCCAACATATAGTGTTATATTAGTTTCAGGTGTACAAAATATTGGTTCAGCACTTCCACACATCACCTGGTGCTCATTACAAGTGCCCTCCTTAATCCCCAACACCTATTTAGCCCAAACCTTCGCCCACCTCCTTTCTTATAACCATTAGTTCTCTGTTGTTAAGAGTTGTCTTTGTGATTTTTCATTTCTTTTTTCTCCCATGATTGTTCTTTTTCTTAAATTCCACATATGAGTGAAATTATAAGATCTATGTCCTTGTTAAATTCCTATATACCTAACTTTTCAGATGTTCTCTGGGCTTTTTTTTTTTTAAACACCCAACTGGTTTTCTAATTGATGAATTTAAAAAACCTGTAACATTTTTTATTTTCCTTGGATTCATGATTTTACCTTTTTGAAAACTGTACCTGAACCATTTTGGAGGTTTCACTGAGGTTCCCCCATGGTCTCATCTGATGGAGACAAATAAACTAAATCTTCTGGGCTGGTTAAGTCCAGGCCAGTCTTCTCCTGGCTCCTGGAGTGAGTTCTAAACTTTCAGTTTACTAACATTGTTTTTCTAAGTTGCTTTCCCCCACACTGTAATGATTTTATTTTTTGTATTTGGTTCCTTTTTGCTCAGCGGATAGGTTATTTTCCATTAGTGGCAGCAGTGATTAAAAATTTGGTCTTATGGTCTGACCATTTGGTGATAACTTGCAGATGAATCACAGAGAAATCTATTCTCTGGCTGTGAGAGAAATGACAGAGAATATGGCTTGTTAACTATTTTGGGTTTTTGCCTATGAACTTAAGTCATTTAAGAATTTTGTACCCATTAAGTTCTTTGTATATTTTGGATAATGACCCTTTATTGGTTATATCATTTGCAGATATCTTCTCCCATTCATTACGTTGCCTTTTTATTCTTTTGAGTTTGATTTTTTGGTTTTGACTTTTGTTTTGGGGGATTTGTTTTTCTGTACAAACATTTTATTTTGGCAGAGTCCTAATAGTTTATTTTTGCTTTTGTTTCCCTTACTTGAGGAAACACATCCATAAATATGTTGTTATGACTTATGTCCAAGAGATTACTGCTTGTGTTTTCTTTTTGGATTTTTATGGTTCCATGTTCTCACAGTTAGGTCTTTAATCCATTTTGAGTTTGTTTGTTTGTTTATTTATTTATTTTTCTGTGTATGGTATAAGAAAGTGGTCCAGTTTCATTATTTTGTGTGTAGCTATCCAATTTTTCCAACACCATTTATTGAAAAGACTGTCTTTTCCCTATTATATATTCTTGCTTTTTTTGTCATAAATTGACCCTATATAACTGTGGTTTTATTTCTGGTCTTTATATCCTGTCCATTGATTTATGCATCTGCTTTTGTGCCAGAACCATACTCTTTTGATTACTATAGCTTTGTAGTGTATCTTGAAATCTAGGATTGTGATACCTCCAGCTTTGTTCTTCTCTCTCAATTTTGCTGTGGCTATTAGAGATCTTTTGTGGTTCCATACAAATGTCAGAATTATTTGTACTTGTTTTCTTAAAAATGTTATTGATATTTTGGTAGGGTTTGCATTGATTCTGTAGATTATTTTGTGTTGTATTATTCTTTTGGTGCAGTTGTAAATAGGATGATTTTCTTAATTTTGCTTTCTGTTACTTTGTTTTTAGTGTATAGAAATGCCACAGAGTTCTACATAAGTTCTAATAGTTTTCTTTGATAGATTCTTGAGAGGATTCTCCCTCTATAGTACCCTGTCATCTGCAAATAGTGACAGTTTTACTTCTTCTTTTCCAGTTTGGATGCAGGTGCTTTTTCTTGTCTCATGGCTACAACTAGAACTTCTCTTACACCATGTTCAATAAAAGTGGTGAGAGTGGACATCCTTGTCTTGTTCCTTATCTTAGAGGACTAGCCTTCAGTCTTCCACACTGAATATGATGTTAAGGTTTGTCATACATGGCCTTTATCAGCTTGAGATGTATTCCCTCTAAACGCACCTTGCGGAGAGTTTTTAACATGACCAATTATTACATTTTGTCAGTTGCCTTTTCTACCTCTTTTGAAATAATCATATGGTTTCTACCCTTTTTCTTGTTAATGTGATGTATAACATTGATTTATTTGCAAATACTGAGCCACTCTTGCTTGCCTTCCTGGAATAAATCCCACTTGACTCCACTTCCCTGTAGTAAATGATTCAAATTTATCATTTTATAATTTTTTAAAAGATTTTATTTATTTATTTGACAGAGAGAGAAAGAGAGAACACAAGTAGGGGAAGTGGCAGGCAGAGGAAGAAGCGGGCTCCCTGCTGAGCAAGGAGCCCAATGTGGGACTCGATCCCAGGGTACTGGGATTATGACCTGAGCTGAAGGGAGACGCTTAACTGAGTAAGCCACCTAGGCATCCCATTTCTGTAATTTCTTAAAAAGATACTATTCAGGAAACTTTGGAACTGTTGTTTTTGGATATAAGCAAAAGCACCTTCTCTGAAATTAAGATGGTGTGGTTGAGAGGAAGGTGTTTCAGAACGAAATTTGTAGGGAATTTGGAAATTGGAACAGATAAGGAAATATGAGACAAAAAAAACTTTGCCTCTCCAAATCATTTTTCTTTTTTAGTAATGTAATCCTGAAATTCATTAAGTCACTGCAGAATAAAGAATCGTTATAATCAGAAATGATTTTTGAAATCTACAGGCATTTGTTTAAAAATAATTTATGCATTAATGGTTCTAATTTTCATATTATGCTAGAATAAATTTATTTCCATGAAAATCCACCTTCATATGACTCTTGTTATCAGTAGAAAAGCATATTTTGGATTTTCAGAAAGTTTATTACCATACAGATTCTTAAATTATTCCCATTCCTAGAATCAGAAATAAAAAAGCACAAGCAACATTCTCTTTAATATATACATTATTCAACTTTTAAAATTTTGATTCAAATGCCAAATTACTTGATTCATACCAAATTTTTGTTAGTAATTGTAAATATCTACCTTCTAATAAAGAGCCTTAAGTCCAAGGAGAAACTTTTTTCCCAAGAACACTTTCATTATTTCAAATACCAGTGACTTAAAAATCTTGTCACTAAGGGATTTGATCACTGATGCCAAAATTTCTCTGTTTATTACCACAACTACAAATACAAGCAATTAAAATGAATTTTCTCCCATTGCTTTGTCTTTCTGAATTATATCACATTTGTTTCACAAAATAGCAATTTTACAAATCAAGAGTTTTCTCAGTTTCTGAATGTTTGTATTAGTTAAATATTCTCTTTTCCTAAAAACAAATTTAATTTCTTTATATAAAATTTCTGGTTTGGGCCATAAAATGTAACATAATACCTTCCATTCAAGTAACGTAAGTCCCCTTTTATGAAATTTCAGCCAAAATGTATTTGTGTTATGTATCCATATAAAATTTTTGCTTGCAGTGCCACCATGACTAAGCAGCAATGTAAATATAGATTTCAGTAAAAGCAGCATCTCTTGACACCTTGTCATATTTTGCAAACAGAATTTAAGATGTGATCTGACAAGTACCAGTGCCACTGTATTTATGGTATTTTTGATGCTCATATCATCAAGAATATATACCTCTGTATTCTTCATATGAGACTTTCAAAGCAAATGCTAGAATCATGTACTAAATGAGTATATTGTCTGTAGATTCACAAGGTGTGCATTCAGGTCCCATTTGGGGGTTACGCCACTAGTGTATGCTACCACTGATGGTGTCGACTGGTGCTATGATGCCAGGTGACTGATACTCAGCTTCCTTTTCTGTAAAAATGGGGATATTTTTAACATGTACCTCATTAAAGCACTGTTAACATTAAATTAATACATGTAAAGCTTCTGAAATGCTGTCAGGTTTGTATTCTATACAGGGTGTTCTCAATGTTACGTACTTTTCACCAAATGAATACTGTTTATAAAAATATATTCAGAAGTAATTTTTATCAATGATATATATGTGTATATATGTATACATATACATACCCTACTCTGAGTTTATATACATGTATCATATTTTTACTTTTGTTTATCCCTCATTCATTTGCAAAGACTTACTTCTGGCTCTACCTATTTACTATGCCTCTCTATCTGATCTCACTAAGTCATTCTATGACCTTTTGTAATACTCCCTCCCCTAAATAACATCCGAATAGTGGCTGATTATCAAAACTGCCTGCCAAGGTGATATGTAGATATTCTAGTGTACAGTCATTTGTCGTTCTTTATCTGCAATATAAAAGAACTTACTACACATTCATATTCAAATGCTATTAAAATACATCAATATTAAATAATTCTACCTATTAGTAACACTTAGTAGTAAGTTAAGTGTAAGAAATGCTATAAACAATGTAGTATCAGCAGTTAGATTTTAAAATAATAGGTTAAGTAAGTAAGTAAATAATGGATTAAGTAAATGAGAATCTAAACAAATCTATTTCTAAAGGCTTTGAATTTAGATGTTTTAAAAAACTTTTTAGGGGCACCTGGGTGGCTCAGTGGGTTGAGCCTCTGCCTTCGACTCAGGTCATGATCTCAGGGTCCTGGGATCGAGCCCCGCATCGGGCTCTCTGCGCAGCGGAGAGCCTGCTTCCCCACCTCTCTCTCCCTCTGCCTGCCTCTCTGCCTACTTGTGATCCCTCTCTGTCAAATAAATAAATAAAAACTTTTTAAAAAGTTAAAAAAACTTTTTAAAGAAAACATAAAATAATGGAAGACTAAAGAAAGGAAAAACAAAGGAATAGAGAGGAAGAAAAAAATCTATTTTACAGAAAGAAATAGTTACATTACAATATGTTCTGGCTTGACTGCATAAAGAATATGGCAAAATTCTAAGTGTCCTATTTGCCAAGAGAAATTGAAAACCTGGAATACATTCAGAAGTGAGTGATCTTGATGTCATACTCTTGAAGTTCTACCCTTGACTGCCATAGGACTCTACATAGATTTAACCTAGCAGTGTAGTTCAGCAGTCTTACTCCTATCAATGGTAAAATCTAAAAGAATATAAGCTTCATACCTGAAAACTGTTGGTGAATTTCAAGGGAGGATAAGTAATATGATTTGACTCATAATCTTTGGCTTTATATTTCATTTAATTGATCAACCCCTCTGTAATTAATTGTGTGAACAGTACCAGTACCAGTTCAGTGTTCCCCCAGATGTAATATGCAGTGTATAACACAAAGTGCTCTGATTCTGAGTTGAAATTCTGGACTAAGCAAGCTCAAACATTCTTGACGGTGTTATTTCCCTGGGCTTTTGCTCTGATAATCTATACAGTAACATTCTGAGGATGTGGTTGCAGCATTTCCCACACATACATGACAATGGAATATCTGTCCTGGGGGACAACTTCTTAAGGCTAGTTTGGAGAATCCTTTCTTTTGTCCAGTCGTAACAGTATTTTTAGTTTGTTCACACTCTTCAAAACTTTGTAATCCTTCTATTTTATTTACATATTTTCTTTATATGTTGCCAGTATTTTCTATTTAAATCCTTCATCATCTTATCATGAAATATTTAAGATTCTTTGAAATTGAAATGGCCAAATCCAAGTGAATTTCTTAGAATCCAAAAACTGGTTTTACCCTGAGTTTGTAGTCTTATACCTCCTTTTTTCCTACCATGGCCATTCTGCTCTAGGTGAGAGGTAGAAAGTGACAGTGTTTGGTCAGGGATGAGGGTGAGGTGTTTCACACAAGGTTCGCAGTTTATGGGACAGGAAGCACAAACTTAAGTGGCCAGCGGGTTTTGTTCTGTTGCTCAAACTCCCTTCACAATAGCTGTCACCAGTCATTCCTGTGCCGCTATATGCAAGTGCTAATAAGAATGCTCCTTAGAATGGAGTGTACATAAATGTGGGGTGGAAGCCATACCCACGGACTCTCACTCCTCTATAACTTCACCTCCAAAATGAGTAGAGAAAATTTTTAACAGAATATCACATACAGCCTGGACTAACCTTGATTACACCTAAGATGGAAAAGAGGGCCTTGAGCCAGGGAGTTCTCTTCTACAGTGAGAGGCTCTCAGCAGGGAGCTGATCAACTCACATACCTGAAAGCCTTTATCATCTCATTAGTTTCCAATTGTCTGCTCCTCAGTGCACTCACACATCATTTTGCTAAAGCCTCAGCTGGTCTTTGTCAGCTCTCATCAGGAGATCTGCATCCCAGTGATATCAAATCGATTTTATATCACAATGTAAGTCAAATTGTAAGTTTGCTTGGCCAGCATCTCTGAACTATGTTATAATAACTGAAATTCAGCATTTCCAAAACCTGTGTTTTGAAAATGCTGCCAGGTGAAAGCCCATAATGGACTTTGGAAGACCAATTAATTAGGATACTGTTTCATCTGTCAGGATTGTTTAGCAATATCCAAGTTAACAGCCATGTGTTGCTTCCAGGTGTATTGCTTAATTTCCAAACTTTGTTATTATTTTTGAAAGAGTTTAAAGCATTTGTGCTCAAACCTTGGCTACACATGAGAATCATCTAAGGAGAATTTAAATATACTTATTTAATTGATCTGAGGTGAACCCCATCAGTGGTATATTTTAAAAAGCCTCCCAGGTGATTCCAGTTTGAAGCTAGGCTAGAAAACCACTGGTTTATAATAGCAGCGGTTGCTTAAACGTTTCTATGCTTCATAATAAACTTCTAAGTCAATTAAAACAATATTCCACTAAGAAAAAACTTTTTAATGAGTGCTGTAGTCTTTTTTTAAAGTCCAGCACATTTCTGTACTGCCTCTAGAAAATTCTTATTTGAATAGTGTTTCTTTTAGCCCGGACTGTTCTTTTTTCTTGATATAAAAGACTTTTTCTTAGCCTCAGAAGTGACATATACATTAAGTAATTGCTGAGTATTTATTGAGCATCTATTATGTGAATAGGCAGATGCTATGAGGAAAAATTAGATGCTTAAAACATTACTAACCTCAAGACATTTATCTGAAATACTGTGAGGAAGGCATATTTATCTGAAATAATGACCCATAATACAAAAATAAAGTGATGCTTTTTAAAGTAGAAATAGAAACTACTAATTACCAACCCAGCTTGCTAACGAACTTGAAATTTTTTCCCTCAGGCCTTAGGGGTGAAGGAATGGGGTGAGAGATGCCTCAATCTAAACAAAGATAGGTGGAGTGGGAAGGGATGACAAAAATTGGCTTTATCATTCAAAGACCAGTGATTATGGAACAATTATAAACATAAATGCCATTGGTAGATTGCAGAACTAGCCCCAATTATTTTCTCTTCCTGTATCTTACACATTGTAATGCTGCTCTCCTTTAGTGCTGCATTTGACCAGCTCTGTTAGTGTGCTTGCTCTGAGTCTTCCATATTTCTACTTGCCACTAGGCCTTTGTCATCATGTTGGCCAATATGCCTTGGTTAGCTTGTTGGAGGGTGAGACGTGGATGAGAGCAGTTGCCTCCATAAAAAATATCAACTGACTCCAGACATGTAAGTATAGCCAAGTTCAACAGAGCCATCTAGCCAGCTCCCTACTGACGCTGCACATGTGACCAATACACTCAAACAGATGAATAATCTAATAAAAAATGGAAGAATAAATAAAAGCATATATCTATTGTTTTATTCATCTCTCTAGGTTTTAAAATATGAAAAGTTTCCAGTATCTACCTATCTGCTACCTATACTGATGCTTATTTCACAAGTAGTTTTAATTAGGAGTATTTTAGCTGCTGAATATTCTCTAGAAATACATTCACCTTTGTATGTTGTCCGCCAGAAAACTACCTAAATCTTTTTAAAAAACAAAGTCTTATTCTGAGACAATTTAAATTTGCCTCATCACCTAGGAAAATGGACAAGAAGATGAAGTATCTGACTCCTTCTTAGTCTAGGAGTTGTACTTGGAGAAAAAAGGTAATAATACTTTCTAAGCTTAATTTGCTCTTTCCTCCTCCAGGGTTTTCAAACTATGCCCAATTGCTCTTACAAATAGCACAAAACATCCAGGTTTATTAGAGTGTTGATTCTCTCAGGAATGATCCACCCACACAGCCAGTAGTTTTTGTAGAAATTCTAGTCAAAGTGATATTCGGAGGACCTTAGAGAATTAGTAAGGAACAAAGTATCAATAAAGAATTTAAGGAGGTTCACAGTAAAGACACACAACTACTTAATTCACTCCTGGTGTTCTTTAAAATTTGCGATCAGACTTTGTATTCCTTCTGCCCATTGTCAATAGTTATTCATATGGGCTGAATTCACTCAGCAAATGATTATCATACCATCTGATTGCAGGGGTATAAGAATGGGGATTAATCTTCATCTTTGGTACATAACACACATTCATTGTTGGTCCAGGCATGCCCCTCTTTTATTATTCACCTACTTAGATATGCATGTGTTTGTATTTATTTCTCTATGTTAACATTATAAGAACCTGAGAAATCACCACTCAACATGAAACATAGAACCTTGATAATATATTAACATGTGATCCTATACAAACCATTGTCCTGCCTACTCCTCACCTAATGGATTTGCCATCTAAATTGTGTGTTCTTTTCCTGAAGTTAAATGGCATCCAGTTTTAAAATATCTATATTACTTAAAAGCAGATGCAAAAACATACAGGTATAGCTCTAGATAGATTAACAGATGTACAAGCTTTATTTTATCTTTTAGGATTTTTTAACATAAAAATTCTGGGTTTCACATATCATATCTTGCTACAGTTTATTCATTTTAACTTCTGTACAATATTCCTTTGTCTAAGCACAGACATTTCATTCATCCATTCCTCTCTGGATAGATAATGGGTTGTTTCCAGGTTTTGCTCTCATGAACAGTGTTATTATGGATTTTCTCACATGTGTTTCTGTAAATATATGGGTTCCTCTTAGGATTGAAAATTCAATGTTGAATTTTATGAATAATGAATGGAATTTTATGAGATAATGCCAAATGTTTTCCAAAGTAGCTGTACCAATTTTAGACTGTCACCTGAAATCTTTTAGTAATGCTATGGGTCTATATTCTCTCCAACATGTGGTGTTAGATATTTTTATTTGAATTTCCACCAATACAGATAGAAAAAAAATATGTATCATTTGATCTTGATCTGCATTTCATTTATCAGAATGTGTGTTTTTAAATTCATTAGCACAAAAATTTTATTGTGAGTCAAATGCATGTCCTTTATTTCCCTTCATTTTTCTTTTGGGTTGTTTCTGATTTCCTTAGTGATTTGTAGATTTTTGCATATTCCTCATATTTATTGTCATTTGCATAATAACACATATACTCCCAGTTTGTAACTTGACTTTTCACTTTAAGTTATCTCTTGATGGTAATTTTCAAAACTACAAAAAAGTTAAAAGAATAGTATTATGAGTATCAGTTATTCACTCATGTTCATCCTAGATTTATTAGAAGTTAATATTTTGCCACACAAGCCATGTGAACATACAGGTTTCTGTACATATTATTTTTCAAAACTACTTGAGAAGTGGCTGACATCATGATACTTCATCTCTTAAGACATGGACCACAGTGTAATTACTGCTTTTAAAATAATAAAATATTTCTACAATATCACAATATAGTGGCAATATTCTGATATCTCTGGTTGTCCACAGATTGTCTTCTAGAGCTCTTGAATATCCAAAGTTTACAAATTTCTTCATTTTTGTCATTTTTTAAATCTCAAACAGATCTGCCTTTCTGCTTTTTCTATTGCTTATTGTTTTATATATTTTTTGTTTCTCATGGCATTAAATTTTTGAAGAATCCAGTCTGTTATCTTCTATAAAATCCTCCATTTAGAATTTTAGTAATTGTTTCCTCATAATTAGAATTAGTTCAAACATTTTTGGTATAAATTCTTTATAGGGAATGTTCCTGCCTCCTTACTGTGTCACATCAGAAGCCTCATTATGTCTGTTTGTCCCACTGTTGGTGATACTGAATTTAATTACCTAGTTAACACAGTGTTGACTAGATGACACCATTGTAAAGACAGATTTCTTCCCTTCTATTTAGTAAGTAATCTGTGGGGTGGCATATGAGTATTAAATTACTCCAGTGGTTCTTGCATCAGTCAGTTCTTACAATTATTATGCTAGATCTTGCAAATTGGTGATTCCTTAATAATATTATTCCTTATAGACCTGATATTGAGCATCTTTTGATGTCTCTGTTGCTCTACCCAGTTTTTAATTGGATTGTTTTGTTATTGAGTTGTATGGCTTCCTCATACATTTTGGATATCAATCCCTTATTGCATGTCTCATTTGCAAGTGTCTTCACACTGTTCAATAGGTTACCTTTTGCTTTGTTGATGGTTTCTTTGGCTATGCAAAAGCTTTTTAGTTTGAAGTAGTCTGATTTATTTAATTCTGTTTTAAAAAAAGATTCTATTTATTTGAGAGAGAGCAGAGGGAGAGGGACAAACAGACTCCTTGCTGAGTTGCAGAGCCAGACACAGGGCTTGATCCCACTACCCTGAGATCATGACCAGAGCCACAATCAAGAGTTGATGATTAACCAACTGAGATACCCAGTGCCCCTGTTTATTTCTGCTTTTCTGCCTTTCCCTGATGAGACAAATCCAAAAAAGTATTGCTAAGACTGATGTCAAACAGCTTCCTGCCTATGTTTTCTTCTAGGAGTTTTTTTGGTTTCAGATCTTCTATTTATTTTTATTTTTGTATATGGTGTAAGAAAGTGGTCCCTTTTTCTAGCACCACTTATTGAAAAGACTTTTCCTATTTTATGTTATTGCCTCCTTTGTCATGTATTAATTGGTCATTATAATCATGAGTTTATTTCTCGACTCTCTAGTCTGTTCTGTTAATCTGTGTGTCTTGTTGTGACAGTACCATACTGTTTTGATTGCTATAGCTTTGTAATGTTTCTTGAGTCTGGGATTGTGATACCTCCAGCTTTGTTCTTTCTCAAAATTCCTTTAGCTATTTAGGGTCTTTTCTGGTTCCATACAAATTTTAGGATAATTTATTCTAGTTCTGTGAAAAAACACCATTGGTATTTTGATAGGGCTTGCAGTGTATCTATAGTTTGCTTTGGGTAGTATGGACATTTTTTTCCCCAATATATTTATTTTCAGAAAAACAGTATTCATTATTTTTTCACCACGCCCAGTGCTCCATGCAAGCCGTGCCCTCTATAATACCCACCACCTGGTACCCCAACCTCCCACCCCTCCGCCACTTCAAACCCCTCAGATTGTTTTTCAGAGTCCATAGTCTCTCATGGTTCACCACCCCTTCCAATGGACATTTTAATATTAATTCTTCCATGTCATGAACACAGTGTATCTTTTTATTTCTGTGTTGTTTTCATTCTTTCTTACATCAGTTCTTTATTGTCACCACAGTATAAGTCTTTCACCCCTTTTTGAAATTTCTCCCTAGATATTTTATTCTTTTTGATGTAATTGTAAATCGGATTGTTTTCTTAATTTCTCATTCTGCTACTTTGTTATTAGTGGACAGAAATACAACAGATTGGTTTATATTAATTTCATATTCTGCAACTTTACTGATTAATTTTTTTTTAGTTTTAATAGATTTTTGGTAGAGTCTTCATGGTTTCCCATATATATTATCAGATCCTCTGCCAATAATGACAATTTTACTTCCTCCTTTCTAATTTTCTAATTTGGATGCCTTTTATTTCTTTTTTTTGTCTAATTTTTGTGCCCAGAATGTCCAGTACTATATTGAATAAAAGTGGTGAGAATAGGCATCTTTGTCTTTTTTCTAATCTTAGAAGAAGAACTCTTGGTTTTTCATCAGTGAATATGATGATAGTTGGGAGTTTGTCATATGTGGTTTTTATTATGTTGAGGTATATTCTCTATATACCTATTAAGATTTTACCATATACAGATATTGAATTTTGCCAAATGCTTTTTCTGCATCTGTTGAAAAGATCATGGTTTTTTATCCTTTGTTTTGTTAATAACATTATTTATTAATAACACTTAGCGATTTGTGGTGTTAACCATGCTTTCATCCTAGACTGAATCCCACGTCATTGCAGTGTGTAATCTTTTTTTTTTTTTTTTTGACAGAGAGAGATCACAAGTAGGCAGAGAGGCAGGCAGAGAGAGAGGAGGAAGCAGGCTCCCTGCTGAGCAGAGAGCCCAATGCGGGCCTCGATCCCAGGACCCTGAGATCATGACCCGAGCCGAAGGCAGCGGCTTAACCCACTGAGCCACCCAGGCGCCCTGCAGTGTGTAATCTTTTTAAGGGACTGTTGAAGTCAGTTTGCTAGTATTTTGTTAAGGATTTTTATATCTATGTTCATCAGGGGTTACTGGCCTGTAATTTTTTTTGTAGTATGTTTGTCTGCTTTTGGTATTAGGATAATGTTAGCCTCATAAAATGAGTTTGTAAGTGCTTCTTCAAATTTTGGGAATAATTTCGGAATAGGCATTAACTCTTTAAATGTTTGTGTATAATTCACCTGTGAAGCCATCTGGTCCTGGACTTGTGAGAGATTTTTTATTACTGATTCCATTTCATTAGTAGTAATCACTCTATTCAGATTTTCCATTTCTTCCTGATTCAATCTTGGATGACTGTATATTCCTAGGAATTTATTCTCGATTATCTAATTGGTTGGCATATAATTACAGTATTTGCTTAGGATTTTTTTTTATATTTCTGTGGTATAAGTTTTCATTTTTCTCTTTGATTTCTGATTTCATTTGGGCTCTCCATCTTTTTTTCTTGATGTCTGGCTACAGTCCTATTTTATTTATCTTTTCAAAGAACCAGGTCTTCATTTAATTGGTCTTGTTTATTGTTTTTTAGTCTGTATTTGATTTATGTCCACTCTGATCTTGATTATTTCCCTCCTTCAACTAATGCTGGGCTTTGTTCTTCCTTTTCTACTTCTTTTAAATGTAAAGTTAGATTGTTTGAAATTTTTCTTGTTTCTGGAGACAGATCTGTGTCATTATGAACTTCTCTCTTAGAACTATTTTTGCTGAATTCCAAAGATTTTGGAAGGTTATATTTCCATTTTTCTCAAGGTATTTTTTGATTTCCTCTGACTTTTTCATTGACCCACTGGTTGTTTAGTAGCATGTTGTTTACTTTCCATATATTTTATTCCAGTTCTCCTCTAACTGATTTCTAGTTTCATACCATTGTGATCAGATAATATGCTTGATATGATTTCATTCTTCTTAAATTGAGACTTGGTATGTGATCTAACATGTTTTATATCCTGGGGAATGTTCATGTGCACTTTAATGGAATGTCTATTCTGCTGTTTTTGAAACTTTAGTCTTTGAGCCCTACTGGTTACAAAAACTCATAAAATTCAGCCCCTCTCCTTTTCGCAGGCAGTGGCTTTGGGGAATTGTTCTCATTGTGTGCTCCCTGTATGCTTTGTATGCTTCTCTCTCTCTCTCTCTCTCTTAGACCAGGGCTTTCCCCCACTCCACAGCACCCACGATCTGTTTCTCCCCCAAACCACATCTCCACACTTCTGACCTTCCTCGAAGTGGTCCCTTCTTCCCCTCTAGTTGTGCAGTTTTTTCTGTCAGTCCTTGGGGCTAGGGTATTCCTACGTGCCACCATCTTAGCTCCTCAAGGACCCTAATTATTGTAGTTTTAATGAATTAATTTTACATACTTTTTCCTTCATACTTGGAAGTTGTTGATCCATACCTTTTTAATTACCTTTTCTCACTATCTAGAGCGAGTTCCAGTAGCACACCCTGCTGTTTTGTGAATGTCTAAGGCTAGATCTTTTATATATTACTGCTCTTTTAAATCATGTCTCTGGTTTTTCTGTGCCCAAGGGCAGACAAATCCACTTACAGTCCCTCAGCACTATCCCTCTCCACCATAGTTTGCAGCATCAGGTGTAAGTGTTCCCTTCATTATCATCTCTCAATCTCCCTTACTATTCTCTATTTGGTTTTTTGTTGTGCCGTTCGTTCAGCCCTCTGTTCTTCAGGAGGAACTACTCTATACACAAGGAGAGTGTTGGTGTCCATGGATGTGAATTCAGGGTCTGCCTACATTGCCTTCTTGGATGGGAAGCAATCTTTCATCTTCTCCACACCAACATTTTTCTCTCTTGTGTTTTTGAAGATTGCTATTGTAAGAAGTGTGAAGGGATACCTCATTGTGGTTTTGAATTTGCATTGCCTTGATGGCTAATGATGTTGAGTATCTTTTCATGTACCTGTTGACCATCTGTATGTCATCTTTAGTAAAATGTCCATTCAAATCATCTGCCCATTTTCCAATTGGATTTTTTACTTTTTATTTCTGGGTTGTAGGAGGTTTTTTTTTTTTTTAATATATATGTTGGATATGAACCCCTTATCAGATGTGTGGTTTGCAAATTTTATTTCCCTTTGTGTAGGTTGTCTGTTTACTCTATAGAATATTTCTTTTGTTATACAGAAAATTGTTTGTTTGATTTCTATAAAAGCATTACCACAATTGCATTCTTTTACATGTAAATATCCAATTATCCCAGCACCATTTATTTTCTCCATTGAGTATTTGTGGCTCCCTTGTCAAATATTAGTTGACTATACATGCTTGGGTTTCTGGGCTCTCAGTTCTGTTCCTTTGGTCTGTTTGTTTGTTTTATGTCAGTACCATGATTTTTTTCACTACTGTAGATTTACAGTATAGCTTGAAACACCAGGAAGTTTAATGCCTATTGCTTTCTTATTCTTTCTCAGGATTTCTTTACCTACCCAGTGTCTTTTGAAGTGGCATACAAAATTTAGGGTTGTTTCTATTTGTGTAAAAAATGCCTTTGGAATTTTAATAAGAATTTTTTTGACTCTAGATGGCTTTTGGTAGTATTGACATTTTAACATTATTTTTGCCATCCATGAACAAAAAACGCCCTTCCATTTATTTGTGTCTTCTTTGGTTTCTTTCATCATGTCTTGTGGTTTTCAAAATAGAGATCTTTAACCTCCTTGGTTAAATTTATTCCTCAGTATTTTATTGCTCTTTTTATTGCTCAGTTTTTAATGCTCTTGTAAATGGGATCAATTTTTTAAATAAATTTCACTTTGAGTGTATAGAAATGTTACCAATACTTCTATGTTAATTTTGTATCCTGCAATTATATTGAATTTGTTGATTGTTTCTTTTTTTTTTAAAGATCTTATTTATTTATTTGTCAGAGAGAGAGGAGCTAGAGCAAGCACAGGTAGACAGAGTGGCAGGCAGAGGCAGAGGGAGAAGCAGGCTCCCTGCCAAGCAAGGAGCCCGATGTGGGACTCGATCCCAGGACCCTGGGATCATGACCTGAGCTGAAGGCAGCTGCTTAGCCAACTGAGCCACCCAGGCGTCCCTGTTGATTGTTTCTAACAGCTGATTTTTGTTTTTTTGTTTTTTGTTTTTTGGTTGGGTCTTTATAATTTCATATATATATATATATATATATATATATATATATATATAATCATGTCTAGAAATAGAGACAATTTTACTTCTACCTTTCCAGTTCTGATGACTTCTATTTTTATTTCTTCCCTGATTGCTCTAGCTAGTGCTTCCATTATTAGATTGAATAAGGTGGTGAGAGTGGGTACCTTTGTCTTGTTTCTGATCTTAAAGAAAAAACTCCCAACATTTCACCACTGAGTATTCTGTTAGCTGTGGGTTTGTCATATATGTCCTTTATTACATTGAGATATAATACATCTTTTCCTAATCTGTGCAGTGTTTTTGTCATGAATGGATGTTAAATTTTTCAAGTGACATTCCTGTATGTATGGAGATGATTATGTAATTATTTATTCTGTTAATGTGATATATCAATTTATTGGTGTGCATATATTGAATCTTGCCTACATCTCAGGTGTAAGTCTTACCTGATCATGGTGACAGATACTTTAATGTGCAGCTGAATTTGGCTTGTTACTATTTTTTTTTTAGAATTTTTGCATCTATATTCAGCAAGGATATTTGCCTATAGTTTTTCTTCTCTAGTAGTGTCCTTATCCAACTCTGATATGATAAGAATAGTGGCCTCGTAAAAAGAGTCTGGGAGTATTCCATCCTTTTCAGTTTTTTGGAAGAGTCTGAAAAGGAATGGTATTCATCCTTCTTTAAACTTTTTTTTAAAATTTTATTTATTTATTTGTCAGAGACAGAGGGAGAGAGAGCGAGTGAGCACAGGCAGACAGAGAGGCAGGCAGAGGCAGAGGGAGAAGCAGGCTCCCCGCCGAGCAAGGAGCCCGATGTGGGACTCGATCCCAGAACCCTGGGATCATGACCTGAGCCAAAGGCAGCGGCTTAACCCACTGAGCCACCCAGGCGTCCCGGTATTCATCCTTCTTTAAATGGTTGGTAAAATTCACCAGTTAAACCATCTTGTCCTGGGCTTTTCCTCCTTGGAAGATTTTTGACTACTGATAATAGTCTTAAAATAATTGCTCTATTCAGATTTTTAATTTCTTCCTGCTTCAGTCTTGCTAAGTTTTTTGTTTCCTAGAATCTTACCATTTCTTATAAGCCTTCCAGTTCTTTGGTGTTTAATTATTCATATTAGCCTCTTATAATCTCTTGTATTTCCATTGTAATGTCTCCTTTTTATATTTTTTAATGTTCTGATGGTTGGTTTTAAAAATTTTTTTAAAAATTTTTTTTTTAAATTTTTTAATTTAAATATAGTAAACATATACTGTATTATTAGATTCCTCATTTCCTCAGTTGTTAGTTTTAGCCATTATAACTGGTGTGAGGTGGTATCTCATTGTGGTTTTGATTTGTATTTCCCTGATGCCAAGTGATGTTGAACATCTTTTTATCTGTCTGTTGGCCATTTGTTTATATTCTTTGGAGACATGTCTATGCATATCTGCTGCCCATTTCTTGACTGGATTTTTTGCTTTTGGGGTGTTGAGTTTGGTCATTTTTTTTTTAAAGATTTTATTTATTTATTTGTCAGAGAGAGAGGGAGAGAGAGCGAGCACAGGCAGACAGAGAGGCAGGCAGAGGCAGAGGGAGAAGCAGGCTCCCTGCCGAGCAAGGAGCCCGATGTGGGACTCGATCCCAGGACGCTGGGATCATGACCTGAGCCGAAGGCAGCTGCTTAACCAACTGAGCCACAAGCTGAAACCTTACTAAATATTAAAACATCTAAGGGAACTTTACACTCAAATTAAGAAAACTACGTATAAAAATTAAACAGTTTCAATTTTCTTGAAGATGTTCAAGTTTGTTAATAGCAAATTTAACTCGAAGATTAACAGCCAGACTTGTACAAATAAGAAAAAAGAAAATATGTTATACACTGTTTTCCCCAAGAGCTGAAGCTTTGCTTCCCTCTATGTTCCTAAAACTTGGTGAGAGCAAGTTGATTGTGCTGGTCTTCTTGGATATGGGCCCGTTGCACTGATTCAAAGGTGGACTTGCTCAAGTGGGATAGATTCTCAGGTGTCCTTGCTTCCAGTACAGAGGCAGGGCTTGGTGTAACCAATTCCTAACTCCCCTAGATGGCGCTGTTTTGCTCCACGAAGGCTTTCATGGCTGATGGGTAGGATGAAGATGGTTGTGCCCCCTCTCTCTAGCCCTGGAGCTGAAAATCACACCACCACCCCCCTCACTCTTCAGTGAGCCCTCACAGAAAAGCCCTCATTTTTGTCTCCCCAGTTTCTCTCAGAACTCTGTGTTCACTAGGCCTGTGACCAAGTATTTTTATCCCATGCATGTGACTGAGTTTCAAAACTCCAAATTTTATGGATTCCCATGGTGCAGACCCATGCTGTACCTCCTGAGGAGGGGTTTCCCACACTTTTGCCTTCTGATGGACCCCTCTCAGGAAAGCAGTGCACACCCTGCTGCAGTTTGCAGTTTATGGCAACACAGCAGAAAGATGGGCACATAGACTCCCTGTTCTCAACCAGCTTCCCTGCTCCTATGCCTGGAAACTCTACAGCACTCAGGCACCACCTGTTCTTGCAACCCTGGGGATCCTGAGACTATGCTTTCCAACCCGGGATTCCACTGCACTTTACCACCTGAGTACCTTTAAGCCAGGGACTCCCCTTGTGTAGAAGACTTCTTAAAGTCTCAGTTTTGCCCTCCAATGCTTATAATACTTTGCAGTAGCCTCCTTAAGTAGGGTCCTTCTGCCATATCCTCAGCTACCTCACATCAGATTCAAGTCTCCCTACCTCCTGCCTTCCAAATGGTGGTTGCTTTTCTACTTTTAGATTTGCAGCATTTGTTTTCTCTGAACTCTGATTTCTTAGGTGTTCAGAGAGATTGGTAACTATCTAGTTGTAGTCAAGTGACAAGACAAACTTAACCAACTTAACTCCTCCTCTCTTTTCATTTACACTTCTGTTGATTAAAGTTTTCTCTCTTTGTTCCCTGGTTGTTCTAGCTAAGGGTTTGTCAATGTTATCTTTCAAAGAACCAAGCCTTAGTTTGGTTAATCTTTTCCACTGTTTTTCTGCTATCTCATTTACTTCTGCTCTGAACTTTATTCTTTTGTTTATCCGGTTGTCTTTTGAGTTTAGTTTGTTCTTCTTTTTCTAGTCCTTAAGGCATAGAGTTAGATTGTTTACTTGTAACTGTTTATAATCATGAACTTTCATCTTAAAACTGCTTTTTGCTCTATGCCATAAGTTCTGGTATATTGTGTTTCCACTTCTGTCTCAAGAAAATTTTTTTATTTCCCTTTTGATTTATTCTTTGATCCATTGGTTGTTCAGGAGAGTGTTGCTTGATTTCCATGTATTCATTAATATTTCATATTTCCTCTTGTTACTGATTTGTACTTTCATGCCAATGTGGTCACAGACAATACTCAGTGTGATTTCAATCCTGAATTTGCTAAGACTTGCTTTGTGGCCTAACATATGCTCTATCAAAAAAAAAAAATGCTCCATGTGCTCTTGAGAAAAGTATATAATCTTTTCTTATTAAATAGAGTTCTGAATATGTCTGTTAGATCCATTTGGTCTATAATTTTATTCTAACACACTGCTGACTTTTAAAAAAGATTTTATTTATTTATTTATAAGATTTTAATTTATTTGTCAGAGAGAGAGGGAGAGATAACAAGCAGGAGGCATGGCAGGCAGAGGAAGAAACAGACTCCCCACTGAGCAAGGAGCCTGATGCAGGACTCCATCCCAGGACCGCTGGGATCATGACCTGAGCTGAAGGCAGAGACTTAACTGACTGAGCCACCCAGGCATCCCACACTTTTGACTTTGGATGATCTTATTGTTCAGAGTGAGGTATTAAATTCCACAACTATTAGTGTATTGATGCTTATTTCTTCTTTAAACTCTTAGTTTTTTGCTTTATATATTTAAGTGCTCTGTGTTGGACTCAAATATTACAATTGTTTTATCTTCTCAGTGGATTGACCCCTTGATTATTATTATATAATGATGTTCTTGTCTATCACTATTTTTCATTTACCATGTATTTTGCTCTATAGAGGTATAGCTATCTCTTGTTTTGTTTTGTTTTTGGTTACTATTTGAGATGTCTTTTTCTATCTCTTGGCTCTTAGTCTTTGTGTGTCCTTAAGGCCACAATTATTCTTATGGGCAGCATATCATTGGATTTTATGTTTTATCAGACAGCCATTGCATGTGTTTTGATTGGAAAATTTAGTCTATTTTTCAAGTAAATATTAATAGTTAAGGATTGTTTCCATTTTGTTCATTGTTTTTTGGTTGTTTTATAGATCATTGTTTCCTGTTTATTATCCTTCTTTTTGGTTCTGATATCTTCTAATATCATTATACATTGCTTTCTAAGTTCTTTGGTGTAATTGCTACAGGTTTTTCTTTTTAGGTTACCAGGAGAATTACATAAAATACCTTAAACACCCTATTTTAAGCTGATACCAACTTAATTTCAATAAAATTCCTAAACTTTTTCCTTTTACTTCTTTTCCCACCCACATTTTAGGTTATTGCTGTTATAATTTTCATATTTTTACTGCTTAATAGTTTATTGTAGTTATAGTTAATTTTACTCTTCATTTTTTTAACCTTTAAAGTTTTAAGTGAATTATGCACCATTACCAAAATATAGTATCTAGCTTTGACTATATATTTACCATCACCACTCAGTTTTACAGTACCTTTTTATATCTTTCTGCAGTTAACTAGTATCCTTTTCTTTCCACTCAAACAACTCCTTTTTAAATTTCTTGTGAGGAAGATCTGGTAGTAATGAACTCCCATAGATTTTCTTTGTTTGAGAAAGTCTTTATCTATCTTTCATTTCTGAAGGGCACCTTTGCCTGGTATACAATTTTTTTTTCTGGTATACAATTCTTGATTAACAGCTTTTTCTTTCAATATTCTGAGTATGTTATCCTTTTCTCTCCTGGCCTGGAAATTCTGTTGACAAATCTGATAATCCTAAAGGGGTTCCCTTGTACATAACTTTTAACTTTTCTCTAGCTACTTTTAATAGTGTCTTTGAAGTTTTACAAATTATAATGTGTATCATGTAGCCCTATTTGAGTTTTTTTTCCATTTTTTTTCCAATTTATTTATTTTCAGAAAAACAGTATTCATTATTTTTTCACCACACCCAGTGCTCCATGCAAGCCGTGCCCTCTATAATACCCACCACCTGGTACCCCAACCTCCCACCCCCCCGCCACTTCAAACCCCTCAGATTGTTTTTCAGAGTCCATAGTCTCTCATGGTTCACCTCCCCTTCCAATTTACCCAAAAACACATACCTTCCCCAATGTCCATAACCCTACCCCCCTTCTCCCAACCTCCCTCCCCCCAGCAACCCACAGTTTATTTTTTTGTTGTCCTTTGCTTTGCGTAGACATTTTAGTTTGATAAAGTCTCATTTGTTGATTTTTGCTTTTGTTGCATGTCCTTTTAGTCCTATCCAAAATATCATTGCCAGAACCAATGTCAAGGAGTTTTTTCCTGTGTTTTCTTCCAAGAATTACATGGTTTTAGGTCTTACATTTATGTCCTTTACCCATTTTGAGTTCATTTTTGTGAGTGGCTGAAATAGGAATCTAATCTTATTCTTTTGCATGTGAATATTCAGTTTTCCCAGTACAATTTATTGAGGTAATATAATATTAAATCAGGTAGTATAAAGTGGCCCACTTTGTTTTTTTCTCAAGACTTACTTGGCTGTTTTGAGTCTTTAGTGGTTCCATACAAATTTTCAAACAAATTCCATTTCTGTGAAAAAAAGAAAACATTGGAATTTTGCTGTAAGTTACATTAAATCTGTACATTGCTTTGGTTAGTATGGACATTTTAAAAATCTTAATTCAGCCTGTGAATGCAGGATATCTTTCTATTTATTTGTGTCTTTTCCATTTATGTTCTTGAATGTTTCATAGTTTTAACATCCCTGGTTAAACTTTTCCAATTTTTTTTCTTTTTGATGCTGTTATAAATGGGACTACAGATTCTAACTTAACTCTTTTTAATACAAGTAGACAAAAAAAAACCAGTAATATGAAATACCTGGAAAGTGCTAACAATAAGCTTGACCTATTAAGCAAACACAGAATTAAACATCCAACAAGGAGAGAAAGTAACTCTTTTTAAGAAACCCAATGAAGATATTCTAAACTGGCGATTTACTAAGTCAAAAGCAAGGCTCAGCAAATTTCAAAAATTACTCTTCATATTCTGTACATTGCTACCTCAGTATAACTTAGAATAACAAAATGACATAAAATCACTGAACTCTGGAAATCTAGAAAAACAATGCTAAATAATCAAACTCATAATGTAAACTTTCAATAAAATAGAGGTAAGTGTCAATTAAAATCTACATAACAAAAGCACATAAGGTAGTGAAAAGTACTGTACTCAAGAAAATTTAGACTTCAGTACTCATAAAACAGGCTCAAAATTCACAAGATCAATGTCTAAATTAAGGAGGTAGAAAATGAGCAACAGAATGTATTAAAAAATAGAAGCAAATATAATTGAAGTTCTTTAAAAAATAAAATCAACAGACATTTGATAAGATGGGTTAACAGAAGAGAGGGGACACATTATGATTAAACATTATGATTAAAAGGGAGACAGTTATGGATAGTGGGATCCCAACCCAGAGGTGGTGGCCCCAAAATGGGGAGGGATCCCCAAAATGGGAAAATCTCATTTAAGGAGTGAAAGCACCAAGACCCTGCAGGCCAGCACTAGAAAGAAATATGAGACCCCCAAACAGCTGGTATTGATTGTCACATGGGGATTAAGACCAAAAGATTCGTAAAAATATAGGGAACTAAAATCCTGGTCTTTTTAAAGGGCTCATATGCAAAGGGCTCATATGCAGAGCCCTGAGATCAATCACAAAAGTAGCAGATTGAAAAGGGCTTAACCACAAGTTATTGAGACCCACTTATTGATTTTAAAAATGGCTGCCAGAAAGACTGGAATCTGCATTGACTGTCTAAGAAGAGAAGTGCTGATGGATGCTATTTTTGGTGTCCTCTCTCTAACCTGCTAGCACCAAAGGCTGTGAATTGTCCACCCTGCACAGTAGAAGGCTGAGTAAACACCCTACATCCCACCATTCTGTATAGCACCTAAGTCCAAACTAGGCCAAGCAACTACCCAGAGACATATCCACCCCAAGCAGAGAATGAACCACAACCTGGACAGAGAAGCATCTCACAATTCACTTTCCCCACATAGGAACTGAGCACAACCAAGCCAGTGAGTGCCCACCCTGGCAGCATAGTCCAGTTAAAGTAAGTGAGCACATGCAGCCTACAGAAGAGATACCTACACAGAGCATGGCCTTGACGGCCAGGAGGGATGGTAATTCTGGGAAACACGGAACAGCAGCTAATCAGACCACACCTTCAAGATTAAGAAAGGTAGCCATTTTACCTAATTCAAGAGAGAGACAGACAGACAGACAGACACTGGCACAAAGATGCAAAATGAGGCGATAGAGAAATGTATTCCAAACCAAAAAACAGGCACATACACAGGAAAAATACCTTGATGAAATGGAGATAAGCAACCTATCTGATAAAGAATTCAAACTAATGGCCATAGAGATGCTCACTGATCTTAGAAGAAGATTGAACATAGAAATAAAAAGATATAGAAAATCAAGTACCAAGTATATGTTATAGCTACACTAAAAAATGCACTAGAGTGGTTCAGTAGCAGAATGTATGAAAAAGAAGCATGAATCAGTGAGCTTGCAAGACAAAGCAATGGAAAACATTCAGAGCAGCAAAAGGAAAATGGATTAAAAGAAGTAAGGGTAGCTTAAGGGGCCTCTGAGACAATATCAAGCACTGTAACATTCACATTATAGGCATCCCAGAAGGAGGAGAGAGAAAAGGCCAGAGAAATTGTTTGAATAAGTAATGTCTGAAAATTCTCTGAGAAAGGAAATATTCAAGTCCAAAAAGCCCAGAGAGTTCCATATAAGGTGAACCCAAAGAGAAACACACCAAGACACATTATAATTAAGTTAGTAAAAGTTAAGGATAAAAAGAATCTTAAAAGCATCAAGAGAAAAGCAACATCTTACATACATGGGAAACCCCAAAAGGCTATCAGCAGATTTTTTGACAGAAATTATACATCCCACAAGGGAGAGACATTATACATTCAAAGTGCTGAAAGGAAAAACCTGCAACCAAGAATTCTCTACCAGGTAAGATTATTCATTTAGAAGTAAAGAAAAAAACTAAGCATTTTCCAGATAAGCAAAAGCTAACAGAGTTCATCACCACTAAAGAAGCCTTCCAAGAAACATTAAGAGACTTTACTGAGACAAAAAGAAAAGTCCCTTATTAATATAAAGAAATCATATAAAAGTCTCATTGGAAAAGGTAATTTTTTTAAAGATTTTATTTATTTACTTGATAGAGATCACAAGTAGATGGAGAGGCAGGCAGAGAGAGAGAGAAAGAGAGAGAGAGAGATGGAAGCAGGCTCCCTGCTGAGCAGAGAGCCCAATGCGGGACTTGATCCCAGGACCCTGAGATCATGACCTGAGCCGACGGCAGCGGCTTAACCCACTGAGCCACCCAGGTGCCCTGGAAAAGGTAATTAATGAAGGTAGTGGGTCAACAACTTCCAAGTATGGAGGGTAAAAGAAAAATTATAAAATTAATTAAAACTACAATAATTAGGGTCTTTGAAGGGTAAGATGGCATGGTAGTGGTAGGACCCTAGGCTTTCCTCATCCCTCAAACACACTTAGATAACTCTCTGAATACCCAAGAAATCAACCTGAGGACTGAGAGAACAAACTGAACTAGAGGGAAAGAAGAGGCCACTTAAAGGAAGGTCAGAAGTGTGGAGTTGTGGTTTGTGGGGTAAACAGATCAGGGATGCTGTGTAGGGGAGGGAGCCCTGGTATCAGAGAAAAGAGAGGGAGAGAAAGACAGACAGGAGCACACAAGGGGAGCACATAAGAACAATTCCCCAAAGCCACTATCTGGAAAAAGAGGGGCTGAATTTTGTGTGATTTTGCAACCAGCAAGGCTCAAAGACTGGAGATTCAGAGGTCCCAAGGCTTGACTGTGATAGAGACCTGAAGATGCTGTCCTACTTCTGTAGCAGAGGCAAGCAAACAACCCCAGGGAGGTGTGTAGTCATCTGAGGATTGCCTAAGGGGCACTGGGAAAGACTTCGAATTTTCTGGAGTGCATGTGTGAGAGGCAGCATTGCTTCTCCAGGAACAAAAGACAGCAGGTACCATTACCCTCCCCCACTCCTCAGCATATGTGCAGAGACACCTGCTGAGGACAGCTAACTGGGAAACCCCTGTTCAGCCTGCTTACTCTAAATCTCATGCCTATGTGCCCTGGTTAAACTGCCTTTCTGGGTCAAACATTATCAGTCCCAGAGTGGTAAGATCCTTTTCCAGAGGACCAGCATAGATCCTCAGCACATCAGCTCCCTGAAGTTTGAAAAGTCAGCAGGCCTGGCAACAGTAGAGCCCAATGTGTGCTACACTGCTTAACACAAGCAAGGGACCCAGAGATAGATCACGGTGTGAAATCAGTGATCTGAAAAATGCCTTTGATGCATGAGGGGAAACTATTCACTCCTCTGAAAGTGCTTGCCTAAGAGCAACATGCTCCAACTCCCCTCTCCGGGAACAAAGAATTGAACTGGCACCATTTCCCACAGCATAACCAACTTCAGTGAACAGCACAGCACCAACACTGGATACCTAACCTGCTCACACCAGGTCCCACCCCCAAGTGCTCTGCTGGTACCGCTTTTCCAGGGCAAGTGTACCTAACAACCTGCTCTGCAGACCACCTCCCAGAAGATGAGCACAAACCACTGCACTCACCATGTCTACTGACCATGAGTTCTACAGAGCTTCAGTTCTAGTGGAAATAGCACCAGCTCTGTTTTAGCAAGCTTACCAGAACCCACCTAGTAAAAACTTGCCACAATCTGGCCGAGGTCCAAACACTCCCCCACTGCAGGCAAGGAGAGACTCTACAGAGGGCTGACCTGAGGGAAAGAACAGCTATAACACAGCAGCAGAGTGCCTGCAGCACACACCAGAAATATTTCCTGAAGTGCCAGGCCATAGACACTATATGACCTCATCTATATTAAACCATTACTTTCAAGATAATGTTGAAAACATTACAGGCTTTCTTAACACATAGAAGAAGAAGAAGAGACCTAGACAAAATGTCAAGATGGAGAAATTCATCCCAAAAGGAGAAAAAAAAAAGCCACCATCAGAGATCTAATGGAAACAGATATAATATGCCTGATTCATAATTTAAAGCAGCATTCATAAGGATAGTCGCTGGGCTGGAGAAAAGCATGAAAGTCATCAGGGAGACACCACAGAGATAAAAGAGCTAAAAATAAATCAGGCCAAAATTAAAAATTCAATTAACAAGATTTGAAACCAACTGGATGTAATGACCATAAAAATGGAAGAAGCAGAGGAACAAATAAGTGATGTAGAAGAATAATGAGAAGTAATGAAGATGAATGAAAGAGAGAAAGAATTAATGGAAGATGCGAATAGAGTTAGGGAGCTTAATGACTCCATCAAACATATTAACATTGGTATCATAGGAGTCCCGGAAGGAGAAGAGAGAGAAAAGGGGGCAGAGGTTTTATTTGAGGAAATTATAGATGAAAACTTCCCTAATTTGGGGAGGGAAAGACATCCAAATCCAGGAGGCACAGGGAACTCCCATCAAAAATAAACAAAAGCAGGCCAACACCAAAACATACTGTAGTTAAATTTGCAAAATGCAAAGAAAAATCCTGTAGGCAGCAAGACAAAAGAAATCCCTAACAAGGAAAGACCTGTAAGACTAGCTGCAGATCTCTCCACAAAAACTTAGCAAGACAGAAAAAAAGTGGCATGAAATATTAAACATGCTGATTGGGAAAAATGTGCAACCAAGGATATTCTATCCAACAAGGCTATCATTCTAGAATACAAGGAGAATTAAGGAGCTTCCAAAACAAAAACTAAAGGAGTTCATGAAAACTAAACCAGCCCTGCAATAAATACTAAAGGGGACTCTTTGAGTGGGAAGGACAAAAGCAACACAGGTTAGAAAGAAACAAACTACAGGAACAGCGACTTTACAGGTAATACAATGGCACTGAATTTCATATCTTTCAATAATTGCTTTGAATGTAAATGGGCTTAATGCTCCTAAGAAAAGATGTAGGTATCAGAATGGATTAAAAAAAAAAAAGATGCTTCAATATGCTGCCTACAAGGGACTCAATTTTAGATGCAAATACACCTCCAGACTGAAAGTGAGGGGATGAAAAACTTTTTATCATGCTAATGGACATCAAAAGAAAGCTGGAGTAGCCATCCTTATACCAGACAAACTAGATGTTAAACCAAAGACTGTAATAAGAGATGAAGAAGGATACTATATCATAATAAAGAGGTCTATCCAACAAGATCTAATAATTGTAGATAGTTATGCACCCAACACGAGAGCACCCAAATATATAAAATAATAACAAATTATTTTATTTTTCATCTATAACTCATTGATAATAATACATAATAGCATGGGACTTTAACACCTCACTTACTGCAATGGACATATCACCTAAGCAGAAGATCAACAAGGAAACAGTGGCTTTGAATGACACACTTGGCCAGATAGATCTAACAGATATATTCAGAACATTTCACCTTAAAGCAGCAGCATACATATTTCAAGGGCACATGGGGCATTCTCCAGATTAGATCACATACTAGGTCACAAATCAGGCCTCAACAAGTACAAAAAGAGCAAGATCATACCATGTATATTTTCTGACCACAATGCAGTGAAACTTGAAGTCAACCACAAGAAAAAATTTTGGAAAGACCACAAACACATGGAGGTTAAACAACATGCTACTAAAGTAGGAGTCAACAAGGAAATCAAATTAGAAATAAAAAAATAAATACACAAAAGCAAGTGAAAATGAAAACACAATGGTCCAGAGCATTTGGGATGCAGCAAAAGTTGTCTTAAGAGGGAAGTATATAGCAATACAGGACCACCTCAAGAAAAAAGAAAAATCTCTAACAACCTGACTTTACACCTACTTATTAGTAGCTCACCTACTAATGAGCTAGAAAAAGAACAATAAAGTGTAAAGTGAACAGAAAAGGGAAATAATAAAGACTAGAGTGGAAATAAATGATAAAACAGAACAGATCAATGAAACCCGGAGCTGGTTCTTTGAAAAAACTAATAAAATTGATAAGCCCCTAGCCATGGAGCCAAATAAATAAAATCACAAATGAGAGAGGAGAAATAACACCTCAGAACTACAAACAGTTATAACACAATATTATGAAAACTACATGCCAAAAACTAAACAATTTAGAAGAAATGGATAAATTCCTACAAACATACAAACTACTAAAACTGAAACAGGAAGAAATAGAAAAGCTGAACAGACTGAATACCAGAAAAAAAATGTATCAGTAATCAAAAATCTCCCAACAATAGGAGTCTAGGTCCAGATGGGTTAACAGAAAATTCCACCAAATACTTAAAGAAGAGTTAATACCTATTCTTCTCAAAGTATTTATGTGTGTGTGTGTGTGTATGTATACATATATATATATATATATATATATATATATATATATACATTTGAACTTGCAAATGTGTTCTATGAGGCCAGTATTACCATGATTCCAAAACCAAACAAAAAGGTTCCACTAAAAAAAGAGAACTATAGGCCAATATCCTTGATGAACATGAATGCAGAAATTCTCACCAAGATACTAGCAAATTAAATCCTGCAGTACATTAAAAGACTCATTCACCATGATCAAGTGGGATTTATTGTAGGGCTGCTAGGGTAGCTCAATATTCACAAATCAATCTATGTGAATTATCATATTAAGAAAAGAAAGGATAAGAACCATATGATCCTCTCAACAGATGCAGGAAAAAGCATTTGACAAAGTACCACATCCATTTATAATAAAAACCCTCAACAAAGTAGGGATAGAGGGAACATACTCAACTTAATAAAGGCTATGTATGAAAAAGCCACAGCTAATATCATCCTCAGTGGGGAAAAACTGAGAGCTTTTCCTCTATAGTCAGGAACAAGACAGGGATGTCTACTCTAACCACTTTATTCAACATAGTACTAGAAGTCCCAGGCACAGCAATCAGGCAACAAAAATCAATAAATGGCATCCAAACTGGCAAGGAAGAAGTCAAACTATCACTATTTGTAGATGACATGATACTCTATACAGAAAACCCAAGCGTCCACCAAAAATTTGCTAGAACTATTACATGAATTCAGTTAAGTCACAGGATACAAAATAAATACACATTTATATTGCATTTCTATATATAAGAATGAAGCAGCAGAAAGAGGAATCAAAGAATCAGTCTCATTTACTGTACCAAAAGATACCTAGGAATTAAATTAACCAAAGAGGTAAAAGATCTATATTCTGAAAACTGAAACATGTATGAAAGAAACTGAAGATGAGGGGCGCCTGGGTGGCTCAGTGGGTTAAGCCGCTGCCTTCGGCTCAGGTCATGATCTCAGGGTCCTAGGATCGAGTCCCGCATCGGGCTCTCTGCTCAGCAGGGAGCCTGCTTCCCTCTCTCTCTCTCTGCCTGCCTCTCTGCCTACTTGTGATTTCTCTCTGTCAAATAAATAAATAAAATCTTTAAAAAAAAAAAAAGAAACTGAAGATGACACAAAGAAATGGACTTTCTGTGCTCAGGGTCTGGAAGAACACATATTGTTCAAGTGTCTATAATCCCCAAAGCAATCTACACATTTAATGCAATTCCTATCAAAATACCAACAGTGTTGTTCACAGAGCTACAACAAATGATCCTAAAATTTGTTTGGAACCACAGGAAGACCCCAAATAGCCAAAGCAATCTTGAAAAAGAAAAGCAGATATGGAAGCATCACAATTCCAGACTTCAAGTTATATTAGAAAGCTGCAGTGATCAAGACAGCATGGTACTGGCACAAAAACAGACATAGATAATAGAACAGAATAGAAATCCCGGAAATGGACCCACAACTCTATAGTCAATTACTCAAAACAAAGCAGGAAAGAATATCCATTGGCAAAAAGACAGTCTCTTCAGCAAATGGAGTTGGGAAAACTGGACAGCAATATGCAGAAGAATGAAACTTTCTTATACCATACACAAAAAAAGACCCAAAATGGATTATAGACCAAAATGTGAGAAAGGAAACCATCAAAATCCTAGATGAGAACACAGTCAGTAACCTCTTTTATTTCAGCCACACCAACTTCTTATTAGACACATCTTCAGAGGCAAGGGAAACAAAAATGAACTATTGGGACTTCATCAAGATAAAAAGCTTCTGCACAGTGAAGGAAATGATTACCAAAACTAGAAGTCAGCCTACAGAATGGGAGAAAATATTTGCAATCTACATACCCCATAAAAAGTTAGTATCTAAAATCTACAAAGACTAAGAAGGGCATGTGTTGAGATGAGCACTAGGTGTTTTATGCAACTAATGAATCCTTGAACATTATTTCAAAAATTAATGATGTACTATATGTTGGTTAACAGAACATAATAAAAATAAAATCTATGAAGAACTTACCAAACTCAACAACCAAATTATAAATAATCCAGTTAAGAAATGGGCAGAAGACATGAATAGACTTTTTTTTTCCAAAGAGGAAATCCAGATGGCTGACATGAAAAGATGCTCAACATCACCCTCATCAAGGAAATGCAAATCAAAACTGGGATGAGATACCACCTCACACCTGTCAGAATGACTAAAATTAGTAGGCATTGGCAAGGATGTGGAGAAAGGGAGACCTTCTTACACTTTTGGTCAGAATGTAAACTACTGTAGTCACTCTGGAAACTAGTATGGAGGTTCCTCAAAAAGTTAAAAATAGAACTACCCTACCACCCAGGAATTGCACTATTAGGTATTTACTCAAAGGATATAAACATAGTTATCCAAAGGGGCATCTGCACCCCAATGTTTACACTAGCAGTACCCACAATAGCCAATATATGAAAAGAGCCCAAATGCCCATAGACTGATGAATGGATAAAGAAAACATACATCTGTATCTATATGTCTATAGATATAGATATATCTATATCTATCTATCTATAGATCTCTAGTTATAGAGATCTATAGCTATAGATCTATAGATATAGTGATACATAGATACTCTTACTCAGCTATCCAAAAGAATGAAATCTCACCATTTTCTATGATGTGTATGGAGTTAGGGTATATTATGCTAAGTGAAACAAGTCAATCACAGAAAGACAAATGACAGTTTATTCATATGTATAATTTAATAAAGAAAAAAGATGAACATTGGGGAAAAAAGGAAAAAGGGGGGCAAACCAGAAAAAAAAAGACTCTTAACTATAGAGAACAAACTGAGGGGTACTGGAGGGGAAATGGGCAGAGGAATTGATTAAATGGGTGATGGGTATTAAGGAGGACACTTGTTTTGTTGGGCACTGGGTGTTGTAAGTAAATGATAAATCACTAAATTCTACACCTGAAATTAATATTACACTGTAAGTTACCACAAATTTAATTAAAAAGTTGGAAAAGAAAAAACTAAGTATAAACAAAATGAAACTGCATTGGAAAATATATGGCAATGAAACAGAAGAACCTATACAATTCAACACCAAAACCGCAAATAATTAAAAAGTAAAGGACCCAAATACACATTTGTCCAAGGAAGACATGCACATGGCCAACAGACACATGAAAAGATGCTCAGTATCACGAATCAGCAGGGAAATGCAAATCCAAACCACAACGAGGTATCATCTCACACCCGTTGCAATGACTAACATCAAAAAGACAAGAAATAACAAGGGTTGGTGAGGATGTGGAAAAAAGGGAACCATCATGCACTGTACGCTGGAATTTAAATTGGTGCAACCACTGTGAGAAAGAGTATGGAGATTTGTCAGAAAGAAAAAAAAACAGAAATGCCATATGACCCAGTAATTCCACTGCTGAGTATTTAACCAAAGAAAATGAAAATTTAAAAGATATATATACCCTTTATGGCAACATTATTTTCAGTAGACAAGATATAAAAGCAACCTATATGTCTATCAGTAGATGAATGGATAAAGAAGTGCTATATATACATAATAGAGTATTTCTCAGGCATAAAAATAAGATCTTGACAATTACCACCACATGGATGGACCCAGAGATTCCTATGCTAAGTGAAATAATTCCAAGAAAAACAAATACTATATGATTTCAATTATACATGGAATGTAAAAAATAAAACTAACAAAAATAGAAACAGATTCAAAAATACAAAGAACAAACTGGTAGGTTGCTCAGGAAGAGGTGTGGGAGAGTGGGCAAAACAGGTGAAGATGATTCAGAGTATATACTTTCAGTTATGAGATAAGTTATGGAGATGAAAAGTACAGCATAGGGACTATACACAATAAGGTTGTAATAGCATTGTTTTGTGACAGATGGTGACTATACTTTTCGTGGTGAGTAGTGTATAGAATTGTTGAATCACTGTTGTACACCTGAAACTAATATATGAAGGTTGGACTGCCTGATACAGGACATGATACACTTGTTCCTCAGAGAAAAGCTCTGATTTGTGAGATCCTTCTTGAGGGTGTGCACTGTGCCAGGGTTATGATTTACGCTAAAACCATTTCTCATTTCTCTGCCTCTCCTACCTGTCTTGAATGTCCCTTTTATCACTTGTTGTGAAGTAGCTGTTCAGGAACTTTTCAAGTCTTTTTCAAAGGGAATTTTCCATATGTCACTATAGACTCAGTATGTCCAGTGGAGATGAATTCAGGATCTTCCTATAATTCCATTTTGCTGTTTTGTTTTTATTTTATCTGTTTTAGATGATGGATGCTAAACTGACTGCAGTAATCATTTTATAATGTGTGTAAATCAGACCATCCTGTTTTATACATTAAATTTATACACTGATGCATTTCAATTATTTCTTAATAAAACTGAAAAAAATTAAAGTAAAATTAAAAATTGTGACCTCAAGGTTCTTTGGCCTCTTCCAAAGCGGTTTTTCAAAGCTTTCTTTAGAAGACATTAAAATTCGTTTGCATTCAAATTTTGTTTAAAAACAGCCTAAAATACACTAAAAAATTAAGATTTCTAAATTAATTTCTTAGAATTAAGCTTTACCTTATAATGCAAGAGTATGTGATAATGTTTCTACAAACTTATCTACTACCTGCCTCCATTCCTGTACATTCATTCCTGTCCACAGAAATAACAAAAGCAGATAGAAACTGATGGGAAAACCTGGGATTAAAATCTCGCAAGGATCAAGAGAAAAACTAATTTTATTAATCAACTATAAACTGAATGACCTTCTATCTTTGAATTTCTAAAAGAAATATATAATGAACATTTATTCATTAATCATTGTAAATACATAGATTTTGGTTGCAAAAGCTATTAGTGATAGGATAATTCAGTCCATTATGGTATTAAATTGCTAGAATATAAAGTTAGTGGTCAGAAAAATACTGAGACAATGAAACAGGAACAGTGAAATGCAGCAAAGTTTCTAAAAGCCCCTCATTTTTATCAAGATGAAAATTATGAAGCAATGAATGTCATTTCTACAGAGTTTACTAAGTATGTTCACATTATTGCCAGCCCCTAAATTGTGATATTTGCTCTTCGTATTTTCTAGATAAAGGAAAATCCAGTTCATGGGAACTGAAATATAAGGTATGGACAAAATGAGATCATTCATCTCACACAGTAATTATCCCTAAAGCAAGAGCTCCACTGGGGTATTCCCTTTGCAGCAGAAGGGTCATTTTATCTTAAGGTCATGCCTATCTAAATTTTCCCATTCCCTGATGTTAACATCAATAACCCATGCTGGGATTAATACACCGTACCTTCCTAAAATAACCTTCTATTACAAGGTTGGATAGTTCTCAAAACTGCCTTCAATATCAATCTTATGTAATGATGAAAACACAAGGTTAGAAAGTTTGGGTTTAATATGAATCTCTGAGATTCTTCTTCATAATATCATGGGATGATAATGATTCAAAGTAATGGGAGAATCTATAGCTTGCTATTGAATTCTTCAAACTACAGACAAAATATAAAACTCACAAATTAGGCAAACTCTTCATGGACAAATAGCTTAGCATTCAGCTTAATTACTGTGCTGGGGGTATAAGAAAGCTTGTCACAGATACAGTATTGCTTCAAAATTTTGTTTGACAGTGTTGTAAAAAGGGTTTACTTCATCGTATCTGCTTAATGTTTATCCCTGTTTGGGGAAAGGTACACTACCAGTTATTCCTCAGGTATAAAAGTAAATGTTACATAAAACATGCTACGATAAAAAAAAAAAAACATGCTACGATAGCAATATAGTACAGTGCAAAGAGAATCACATTTGAGGAAACACATTTGGGTTCAAATCCTGGTAAGACTTCAGAAAAAGTAATTATTCAGGTAATTACAACCCATTTGTACAGGGTTCTAAAGATAAGTCTCTCACAGTATTGATGAGAGGACTCAGTTATATTACCTACATAAATCACCAAGCAGGTAATTGGTGCTCAAATGCTTTGTTCTTTTTCAGTCTCATCAGTAACACCCTGTGGATTGTTTGAAAGAGTAGATGCATGTCTATTTAAAAGCCACAGAAATTTAGAATTTAAGACTATTTTTTGAAATGCAGGGGCAGTCTTGGGGCACCTGGTTGGCTCAGTCGTTTAAGTGTCTGCCTTCAAACCATGAGAGATTATGGACTCTGAGAAACAAACTTAGGGTTTTGGATGAAAGGAGCGTGGGGGATGGGTGAGCCTGGTGGTGGGTATTAAGGAGGGCAGGTATTGCATGGAGCACTGGGTATGATGCATAAACAATGAATCTTGGAACACTGAAAAAATAAAAGTTTTTTTAAAAACAGTAAAAAAATAAAAGTTGAAAAAAACAGTAAAAAAAAAAAAAGAAAGAAACAACAGATTTTGGTAAGAATGTAGAGAAAAGGGAAACCTCTTACATGTTCGTGAGAATGCAAACTGGTCCAGCTACTCCGAGTATGGAAGTTCCTCAAAAAGTTAAAAATAAAGCTACCCTATGAGCCAGCAATTGTACTACTAGGTGTTTCCCAAAGGATAAAAATTACCAATTTGAAGGAACACATGCACCCACATGCAATGTTTATAGCAGCATTATCAACAATAGCTGAAGTATGGAAAGAGCCCAAATGTCCACCGACTGTAATGCATGGATAAAGAGGTGATTTTGTATGTATGTATATATACACAATGGACTATTACTCAGCCATCAAAAAGAATGAAATCTTGCCATTTTCAACAACATACATAATGCTAAGTGAAATGTCAGAAAGACAGATACCATATGATTTCACTCATGTGGAATTTAAGAAACAAAACAGGTGGACATAGGAGAAGGGAGGGAATATTAAGAAAAACCAGGGAGGCAAATCATAAGAGAATTTTCACTATAGAGAACAAACTGAGGGTTGCTATAGGGGAGGTGGGGAGGGGAGGTGCTGGAGGGCAGGTGGGTGATGGGGTGGGTTAAATGGGTGATGGGCACTGTTTTATTGAACACTTAGTATTATGTGTAAGTGATAAATCACTGAATTCTACGGCTGAAACCAGTATTATACTGTATGTTAATGAGAATTAAAAATTAAACAAAAAACAAACAAAAAAGTGTCTGCCTTCAGCTTAGTTCATGATCCTAGCATCCTGGGACTGAACCCCACATCCAGTTCCCTGCTCAGTAGGGAGTCTGCTTCTCCCTTTGTCTCTGACCCTCCCCCCTGCTTGTGTTCTCTCTCAAATGAATAAAAGATCTCTAAAAAAAAAAAAGAAGAAGAAATGCAGGGGCAGTCTAAAAACTGAAGTGAAATGTGATTAAGACCCTTTCATATAATGTCAATTCAGCATCATCTTCAAATGATATTTATATAAAATAAATATATACTGTATCTGATGTGATTATGAACACAAAGGCAGGAATACAGTATATAAATGTACTGTTTTATAGATCACCTTCTATATAAAGCATACAAATATATACCTTTCTAACTATATTATATACTAAATGTAGTATTCAAGAATATATATTATTGACTTTAATATGTATTTCTGTTTATATAATTTATATTTGTATTATCACAAGTTAATATCATGCTATGCCTTGTATTATATAATGCATTGCATATATGTGTTTATATATTTGTACATGCTTATGTAAAATAACCACTTATAGCATTTATTGCTCTTATTTTCTGCAATTAAAGAGGCATATTCTGGGGTACCTGGGTGACTCTATTGGTTAAGTGACTTCTTTCAGCTCAGGTCATGAACATGGAGTCCAAGGATTGAGTCCCACATTGGGCTCCCTGCTTAGCAGGAAGCCTGTTTCTCCCTCTCCCACTCCCCCAGCTTGTGTTCCCCCCCGCCTGTAAAATAAATAAATAAATAATTATTTATTATTAAAAATCTTTTTAAAAAGAGGCATCTTTCATTGAGAAAGCATATTTATAAGTTTTCAAAGATTTTTGTTTCATTAATAGCTGCCATGTGTTAGGAAAATTAGGTTGAAGATTTCTTAGAATTAAGAGTATTAAAACAGAATTACAAAAATTAAAATATAACCCAGTGATATATAAAACTATTTTTATAATTTGGAAACAATAGTTTTACTTTATATGGTTCTACTTTCTCTCACTTATTTAAATTTTTGTCTGATTCCAAATTTTATATGTGATTTTAAAGAGGAATGTTAGAATAGAATTCAATCTGCCTAGTTGATTTGAAGATTTCTCCCATTTGTGAGCATCCTGTCTGTGTGAATCATTTTAATATTACCAAGTACTCTCTGTGATTACAGAACATCTAGATAAATTTAGTTTTATGAACACAGACTTTGTGTTCCTAAAACAGTATGTAGTGATAAAGTACTCATATTTTTACTTTATTCTTAACTTACTGAGCCATTAAATCACACTTTTTGATATTGTAGTGTATAAACTTTATTATAACTTTTAAATGCAATTAAAAAACTTTCTCTTGCTTTAGCATTGTACTTGCAGGCTTTCAGAATGGCTCTGACTCTGGAAAGGGTCAAATATTATCTTTCCATGCAAAAAGAAGATACTAATATGTATCTTAAAATAATGAGTAAAAACAAATGAAAAGCCAAATAGTTTTTCTGAACTACTGTAATTATCAGCTCACAAAAATTCTCCCATGTATCTCTGCAAACTCACCATACAGAAAAGGGAGCCAAGTGAGGTGGCAGAAGCACAGGCCAAGGAGTCAAATGGACACATGTTACAGTCTCCTTCTGACACTAATGAGATATGTGACTCTGAGCAAGTTATATTACCTCTCTAAGCCTTGGGGTATATTACTTTGTGTTTCTGTGCTTTGTTTTTCTGCAAAACTGAGATAATGCCTACTTGAAATATTTTAAAGAGATACATATTTATTATGTGCAAAATATATAGCATAGAGCCAGGCGTATATTCTGAACTCCTGCATTAGTGTATGTCCTCATCTTACTTTGCAATAGCCTTCCACCTGGTCTCCATTCCTCTAGTCCTCCTGAAGAATCAATCCATTTTTTACTGAAATCCCTTACTTTATAGGGCGATTCTTTTTTTAAGATTTTATTTATTTATTTGATAGACACAGATCACAAGTAGGCAGAGAGGCAGGCAGGGAGAGAGGAAGAAGCAGGCTCCCCACTGAGCAGAGAGCCCGATTTGGGGCTCTCTCCCAGGACCCTGAGACCATGACCTGAACTGAAGGCAGAGGCTTTAACCCACTGAGCCACCCAGGCGCCCCCAGAGGGATTCTTAAGAAACTTAGACCAACCAGCCACAATCTTTCTAACTTTATCTTTAAACATTTTTCCCCTCACAACAAACTTGAAATTGACATACATGGGCCTACTCACTTTTCTTTCATTGAAGAAGGCAGTCATGCCACATGCAATTCATATACAAATATTTAAGAAGTCCCCAAAAGGAACTTAATTAAAACAAACTGAATGTACTAGTACTATGCTAGGCAATGAGGAATGATATACATATATTAAAAACAAACCCTGTTTTCAGGAACAGGCGGCTTTCTGATTGTAGAAGATAGATTTTTTTTTTTTTAGTTTTCTTTTTTTTTACTTAATTTTGTTTTTAACTTGTATTATCTAGGACTAAAACCCAACTATATTTGAATATCTTCCAAATGTTAGTATTATTCTAATTATCCAGGCCTCAGTTTTATTCATCTTAATAATATTAAAAGAATGAAGGGTTAATAAGGCAGAGGATCATAGGGGAAGAGAGGAAAAAATGAAACAAGATGAAACCAGAGAGGGAGACAAACCATAAGAGATTCAGTCTCGAGAGTTTAACATTTAGATCACAGCCACAATGCTTGTAAAGCAGCAGCAATGATAAGCTTTCAGTGCATGGTAATGTAAACAATATAAGCATGAAGCTGTTTGGGTTCATAGAGACATTGTTAAGTGAGGATAAATTTGCTCTTTATTAAGTAATTTGCTCCACGTAGTCCAAAACAATAGAAACAGAAAGAGAAAAATTAAAAATTCACAGTTAATATTGTCAGCCCTTAGATACACATATTACAAAGGGATATATTATTTGTAAACATGTATTATTTTTAAATGATTTCCAGAAGTTCCCACGTGTATGACAACTTTAGTGTGCCATCCATGGCAGAGAGAAGGAAGGCAGAGTGAAGAGGAAGTTAATATGTATTTTCTATGTTGACAATAAATAAATTGAAAGGCCAGACTCATTCATTAGAAAATAGATAAATTACACAGAGAGGTTAAAAATTAGATTCTTAACTCTTGTCAGAAATATTGTAAAATGTATCCAGATTGTTCTAAGTTAGTTGGAAGTTTTGCTGGAAATACCGTATTGTCTTTCTATATGCTGAGACCACCCTCTTAGTGGCTTAACAGAAAGAAAGAGGAGACAGCATAGAAATTTCTGCCTCTTTCCTTATCCTCCAGTGCTCTGAAATCAGTTGAAAGACTGATATGCCTTCTCTGCTATTAGAATTATTTTCTATTCCTTATGTGTTCCTGTACCGTAATGTAAAACTATTTTATAGTACCTTAGACGTTCCCATGTGCAACTTTAGCTTTTATCACCTGTAGTCTCTAAAATTCCTTTAATTAAATGGGTAGCCTAAAGTGTACAAGAGGATCAGGCCTCTGTCCCAAGGAAGTTTGCAGTTTCTGATTTCCAAGGTAAACCTGATAAAGGAATTAAAAGTCAGAGGGCTAATAGAGAGCTCATCTACACGAACTACCCAACAAAAGCAGCAACTCTATTTACAGATTCCAGGAAGATGATAAACCTACCAGTAATTGTACAGAGAAGACAAGTTTAGTTCTTCATATCATTGTTAAATGTCTTCAGTTACAGGGAAGATGCTAGCTTACGCTGAGCGGTAATTATCCTTCCAGTAACTTCCACTCTTTGGTAGTGTCTTAAACATCAAAGGATTATTTTCTTCCTCTATATATTCTATTCTCAAGTGAATATATTTATACAAACAAAAGCATGTGCATTAATATCCCAAATGTTCAGTGTCAAGGGGTAATTTGGAGTCAAAACTCTGTTCGTTTTGAATAATTTTATAATATTATAAATATTTTATATTTAAGGAAATAATTTTATATCAAATAGAAAATCAGCCTCTTAGAATATTCTGAACAAAATTTATATTTTGCTCAATGGTTATACATCATCACCATTATTAAAGGAAATTATTGTAGTGTGTTTTCATATGTTGATGCCTTCAGCATTTATGCAAGTTGGTAGAAAAATTTGTCCCTGTACTATGTGTTTTTAGGAAATTTAACTCTGGGGCTTTGTGTATTTTTTTCTGTAGATTTTTCCCTTTTGTTTCTTAGTATCAGATTGTGTAATCTCGATCCTGCCACTGTGCCTCCTTCTAGCTGAAAGGCTGTGCTTCTAATCTTATGTGACTTTAGAAATTAGATAGCCAGACTCATTGCAAAGGTATCTAAAAGATGGCCATTAAGCCAACTTCGGTACTCTCTGCCTTCTTTCCTGTAGTTCAACTTTTTCTAGATTTGTTCATATTCTAAATAAATGTTAAAATCATTCTTTTTATTTCCTACTTTTCAAATAAATTCTCTAAGTTGTTTAAAAAAAAGGTATCTAAAAGGGTCTCTGAGTGATAGTTTCTTATAAATAAAATATATAAACTTAAATGCATGCCCTAGTGAACAGACTCTGGTAACTTTTCTGTGTCCAAGCCTTTGTGTATTCCCTTCCTCTTAAGTGTGAGCACAACCTCTGACTTGCTCCTAAACAAAAGAATATGGCAAAGTAGAGAGGATGCCATTCCTTTGATTAAGTTACATTAATGGTAACTGTGAAGGGATTTTGTGGATATAATTAATGGTAATTTGGTTGATTTTGAGCTATCAAAAGGGAGATCATCTTAGATGGGCCTGACTAAATCAGGTGAATCCCTTATTAGAGGAACTGGACCCTTCCCTAAGTTAGAGACTCTCTCCAGTGCTGGCTTTGAAGATGCACACTGCCATGTTGTGAGGGCCTGTGGTAAGGACCATGTGGCAATAAACCGCAGGTAGCCTCTAGTATGGGAGAGACGCTGACAGCTGTCAAAACTGCTGAAGCTGTCAGTCTTACAGCTGTGAAAAAAATAAATTTTTCCAACAACTTGAAAGATCTTAAGAGCAAATCTTCCCTCAGTCAGCCTCGTGAAAATCCAAAGTCCGGCCGGAGCCTTGTTCGGGACCCTGAGCAGAGGACAGCTAAACCATGCCCTGAGTCCTGCCCCACTGAAACTGCGAGATAATAAATGGGTATTGGTTTAAGTTTCTGAGTTTGTAGTAATGCATTCAGCATAGATAACCCATACATATGTGCTATATACCATTCATTTTGTATGTACAGAGAAACTTTGGATCATTTTCTTATCCTTTCCTGGGTTCAAGTTGGTTAACCTTATCTTCACTGATTAAAATATTAACCAAAATATTTAATATACACATGTATGTTGTACAGTTGGATGTATGCATGTTAAGCACCTTTTTCAACTAACGTATAGGCCATGAAAATATAAGGTTATTCTGAATGTGCCTGAATTGCTTAAGAGGTTATATAGTGATGGAGTGACAGCAAAGAGGCTCTCTCAGCACAGGTGTATGGAACCTTATACAAAGGTTCTCAACAATTATTGACAATGTAACAAATACTGAAAGAGCTGAATTTATTTTATTTTTGAAAAAGCTGAATTCAGAATATATGTATACATATATATTCAGAATACGCACACACACATATATATACTATATATGTAATGTAAATAAAATTTGTGAAAATATATATATTCACAAATTTAATTTCCTACCCAGGCCTATTTTACTTAAATAAGTGAATCTGGCCACAGAATAAAGAATAAGGAGTAAAAAAAAAAAAAAAATAAGGAGTGATGGAGACTGTGGTGAAAATGGCCCAGCCCATAGAGGCAGCCCTTAGTGGGTAATTTTTATGTGAGTATGTGAATGCAATTTTTTCAGACATGCTATTTTTAAAAAGAAGGTAAAAGTTGAGATGCTCATGTGGTATCTCCGTATTTTTAAAAGTTGCTTACAAAATGCAAATTTTTAAGAATAAAATAAACAACTGTACTGGCTAAATATCTGGCTATCAGTTTGTATCTTGAATAAAAATTAATGACTTATATGCAAGAGTCATGAAGCTTACATGTTGTGGAGGCCAAGAAAATTAAGGACATCCTACCTCAAGTTTAGCTGATGTGGGAAACAGAGGCAGAAGAAAATCTTTAAAATTCCTTACCTACTGACAAGACCTTGAAACAGAGTGGCTCTCCCCTGGACACTTAACTGCCCTCACCTTGAGGTTTTGCTAAGGACAATCCTAGCCTGACCAACCCCCTGCCCCAACAGGTCCAACCAGGATCCTGTGAGTCTACTTTAACAATTCCTTTATCTCTTACCTCCCTGTCCAAGGTAGTACTCCAGAATAGAAGAGGGCTTAATTTGTTATTCCTCCAAAAAGGGGGACTATGTGCTGCGTTAGGAGAATACTGCTTTTATGCCGACCATACTGGGGTAGTGAAAGAATCCATGGCTATGGTGAGAGAAGGATTAGCCAAGAGGAAGAAGGAGAGGGAGGCACAGGAGAACTGGTTTGAGACTTGGTTTAATAAGTCCCCCTGGTTCACCACCCTAGTTTCTACCTTAGTTGGCCCATTTGTTTTGCTTGTGCTTATTCTAACTTTTGACCCTTGCATTCTAAGTAAGCTTATTAATTTTGTAAAAGATTGTGTTAATACCGTCCAGCTCTTGGTCTTAAGACAGCAGTATGAGAAGTTGCCCGCTCCTGAGGACCCCCATGACTGCCCTACAAATGAGCAAGATTCCTCATTATGAATAACTGAGAGGGGGAATGTAAGAGTGGGTTAGCATAAGTACAGCCATCTTAGCTTGGGCAGCCATCTCAGGCTCAAGGGCTGAACTTTCCCCTACTTTACTTAAGTTCCAGGGACCCCCCACGCTGCTTTAGTTCCAGAGACCACCACCCTGCTTTAGTAACAGGAATACCTAACCCCGTAAACTCTTCCAGGAAAAACCACTATACCTAACCCTGTAAACACTTCCAAGAAAGTACCTAACCCTGTAACCAGCCCGGCATCAGCTAATCACCTTACTGCAGAAAAGTCTGAAACTTCTCCTCCTCCCCACCCCACCAAGCCTCTTGTAATGACCCATAAAAACCCCTGCCTTAACTGGCCTTGGGGTCCAAGTCCCTACTCCGCTGTGTCGGGTACACTTGGGCCCAAGCTTAAGCTTGTCAAATAAACCTCGCTGTGTGACTTGCATTATCGAGAGTGTTCTCAGTCTAATTGAGGGGTGGTCGACTCCGTACCCTAACAATGTCTAATTTCCTTAATCAGCACTAATGAACATGTCAAAGGACTACAGGGGCTTTTACTAATATCCTAATGAAGGATATACAGTATTCTTTACCTGTTGTCACTCCCATTTATGTTTCATTTCCATTTAATGCATGAGTAAGCAAAATCTGTATCTGGCAAAAATTTAACGATTCTCAGTTTAGTATTTTGGTGACAGTAAATGAGGGGAAGTGAGAGGGGATTAGTAGGAGTGAGGAGAAGAAAGATAAGGTACACTGTTTAATATTACTCATTCAGTTCCAGAAACTGATGGTCCACACCTGACTCTCCTTTTCCAATAAAGTTTTACACTAAATGTAACTTCAAATTAATGGATTTCAGACAGCAGTTTATAAGGAGAGGATGACCTGTTTCTTGAAGTTTTATTTGCCCAGGGCTTGAATGGTATCAGAGTAATAGTGACTACTTGTATTTCTATAACCCTTACCACAAACTGCTATTACAGCCATCCAGTCTACTACAAATTCCGCTGTCTTCTCCTACTCCAAGTTACATGAGAGCTCTGTATAGCTATTTTATGAGAGATCATGAAAATGCCCTGTCATGGGCGCCTGGGTGGCTCAGTGGGTTAAGCCGCTGCCTTCAGCTCAGGTCATGATCTCAGGGTTCTGGGATCGAGTCCTGTATCAGGCTCTCTGCTCAGCAGGGAGCCTGCTTCCATCTCTTTCTGCCTCTCTGCCTACTTGTGATCTCTCTCTGTCAAATAAATAAATAAAATCTTTAAAAAGAAAGAAAGAAAGAAAATGCCCTATCAGCAACCACAGAGTATCTTTCAAATCCTTCCTCTCTTGCTTCAATGGCATCTCAACTGTAAGGCCCAAGAACCCTACTCTGTTATTTGAATACACATAAGCCATAGTTACTTCAGTTAGTGCTGGCGCGGATACAAATCAACATTATTTAGAATTGGCACTATGTCAATTACACAATGATTTACATGTACCTTGAGGCTATCCTTGACAGTATTCCCCTAAGGTGTGCTTAGCATTATGCAAGCACCTTATGCAAACCTCATTTAGTGCTTAGCAATTCTCTTGCCATAGACCTCAACTTTTTTTTTTTTAATTTCTTTTCAGCGTAACAGTATTCATTGTTTTTGCACCACACCCAGTGCTCCATGCAATCCGTGCCCTCCTTAATACCCACCACCTGGCTCCCCCAACCTCCTACTCCCCGCCCCTTCAAAACCCTCAGGTTGTTTTTCAGAGTCCATAGTCTCTCATGGTTCACCTCCCTTTCCAATTTCCCTCAACTCCCTTCTCCTGATGATGAAGTTTGAGTAAAGCCTCCTCCCTAGCAGCACAAGCATCACCTGTGATCTTGTCAGAAATGCCGAATTTCAGGCCATATTTTGAAACTACAGGCTCAGAACCCAAATTTTAACAGGTGGTTTGTATGCATCTTAAAGTCTTGGCTAAAGGACCAATACCTGAGACAGTTATACTGGCATCTTCTAAATCTGTCACAAATACGTAAGCACCTCCTGCAACTTCTATTCCCTCTCCCCTTTAGATCGCCCTTAGGTCTTCCTGAATTGTATTTTGTTCACTTAAAATCAATTAGCCAACATATAGCACATCACTAGTTTTTGATATAATGTTCAGTAATTCATTAGTTACATATAACACCCAGTGCTTATCACATCATGGGCCCTCCTGAATGCCCTTTACTCTGTTACCCCATCTGCCCCACCTGCCTCCCTTTCTGCAACCCTCAGTTTGTTTCCTGGAGTCAAGAGTTTCTTCCGGAATTTTACAAACAACCCTGCCAAAACAAAACTTACTTTTCTTTTTTCATTGTACAAAGTTATCCTGGAAGCTGCTGGAGTTTTCACCAGAAACTGCTCTTTGTATCTAATATAAAACTGGACATATTTTCTCCCATTATAATTACAAACCTAATTTTCATCTATTTTAAATCCCCATTAAGAAGATTTAAAACATGCATACCTTTCAATTCAGCAGTTTCACTTCAAGGAATTTATCCTGAAGATATACTCACATAGGTGCAAAAATGTTGTATGTTCTAGGATGATCACTGTAACACACGGATAATAGTACTGATACCTAAATATATAATCCATCCATAAATGCCAAATAATTACATGTCCATATAACCTGTGCCTTTAAAAAGTATGAAGAAAATCTGCATATGGCTGATAAGGAAATGTATATGATAAATATTTACGGATGCCAGCCAAGTTATAACATTTTATATCGCATGTTACCCTCTGAATATTCTGCATTTAAATGCATATATCTATATATATATATATGTGTATGTTTGTGTGTATATATGTATGTGAGTATATATGTATATATGTGTGTGAGTATATAGAAGCTGTATAGTTGTCACTGTACTTTGGCTTACCTGACCTCATTTTCAATTCTCTTTTGTCCTACCTGCCTTTTCCATGGAGGCTTTAAAAGATAAAATCAATTTCTCAGATTCCCTTGAAGTTGAGGTTGAGTATGTCAAACTGTTATGACTAATGATTTATAACCAGAAGTCTCCCACTGCTGCCTCTTCCTCTTCCTTTACCCTGCTTGGAATACCACTGTGAAGACTGGAGGCGCAGTAGCCTTTTAGTGACCATGAGACAGCAAGCATAAAGACCAGACCCAACAGCCCAGAAAAGAAAAATACATTTGAGTCTTCCTGTGGCATCTTAGGGCAACACTACGAGCGCTGTGTTTTTTCCTATGAAAGATAATTAAGTCCTTGGGTATTTAAGCTACTATATAGGAGGTTTTTGTGGTGGTGGTGATTAGGCATCACTAACAAATTCAAGCGTTAACTCTAGAAAGTGTGCAGAGGCACTATTTTTACTTTCCAAAATTTTTACTCCTTTGTGATGTTTGAATTCTATAGTCAAAGAAATGACCCACAAAGAAAACCCTGATTTTAAAATGCAATTTAAGTCACTGGGTTTTACGCATAGTTGTTTCAAGCCCTGGCTTAAAAGGAAATTATTTTTTCACAAAATTGTTTCTGGTACTAATATTAGATAAATAATAACAGAAACAATTTAATATCTCCCCCATAAAAGAGTGGTTGCTAAAAGGACGCATATAATTACATTAGTGATCATACAACTTAGTTGAAAAATAACTACTCTTCTCAGGGAAAGGAGGTAATTTTTCTTGTTTTAAAGAAAATTAGTTATCTATCTCTGTTTATAGAAAAATGGTAATGATCAGGTTGAATGATAATGCCCTTCACCTTTTTTCTTCTTGCTTTTTGATGTTTAAAGAAAGAAGAAACAGAACTCAGAAGAAATGAGAAATATTTAGGGGATTGTTTCTCATAAAGCAGGTTTTAAAGCAGTGGTCACAGATGTGTTCTTGGGTAGGAAAGGACTAATTCAGTAGATGCGGATTGTTTAAACTCTGCACAATCTCAAGAAAGACCTCTTTTTAGGAATGGCTGGCTCCTGAGAGCTGAACTCTGAGCTCTTAAAATGTTCTTCTTTTACCATTTTGACCCAACAGTTTATGCAAACAATGTGATTTATGGTAAACACTTCTTTTTTTGTTGTTCTTCTGGCAATGTGCAGTCTAAATACCTATGGTCAGTTATGCAGGTACTGCATGCCTACTTGACTGACCTCTGATAAAAACCCTAGACATCAAGGCTTTGATGAGCTTCTTTGGTTGGCAAAACTTTGCATGTGTTGTCATATATTGTTGTGGGGAGAATTAAGAATATCCCATGCCAGGGAATAAAGTGGGGAGGGATTTGGAAGCTTCCTCCAGTTTTCTGCTGGACCTAACTCCCTGAGCCTTTTCCCTTTACTAGTTATCATCTATATCACTTCTGCTATAATAAATCATAACATGAATATAACAGGTTCTGAGTCTTGTCAGTCAGTGAATCACTGAGCATGGGGGTGGTCTTGGAAACCCCTGACACAGTTCCCTAAATAGCCAGAACCTAAATAACTACAAAGTTGCTTGATGCTAAGTCATTATGAAGTTATACATAACCCTTCAAAATATCATTTTATTCTACAAAATGGATTAAATATAAAGGCATATTTTTTTCATTTATTTATTTTCAGCATAACAGTATCATTATTTTTTCACCACACCCACTGCTCCATACAATCCGTGCCCTCTATAATACCCACCACCTGGTACCCCAACCTCCCACCACCCCCGCCACTTCAAATCCCTCAGATTGTTTTTCAGAGTCCATAGTCTCTCATGATTCACCTCCCCTTCCAATTTATCCCAACCCCCTTCTTTCTAACTCCCCATGTCCTCCATGCTTTTTGTTATGCTCCACAAATAAGTGAAACCATATGATAATTGACTCTCTCTGCTTGACTTATTTCACTCAGCATAATCTCTTCCAGTCCCGTCCATGTTGCTACAAAAGTTGGGTATTCATCCTTTCTGATGGAGGCATAATACTCCATAGTGTATATGGACCACATCTTCCTTATCCATTCATCCGTTGAAGGGCATCTTGGTTCTTTCCACAGTTTGGTGACCGTGGCCATTGCTGCTATAAACATTGGGGTACAGATGGCCCTTCTTTTCACGACATCTGTATCTATGGGGTAAATACCCAGCAGTGCAATGGCAGGGTCATAGGGAAATTCTATTTTTAATTTCTTGAGGAATCTCCACACTGTTCTCCAAAGAGGCTGCACCAACTTGCATTCCCACCAACAGTGTAAGACGGTTCCCCTTTCTCCACATCCTCTCCAACACATGTTGTTTCCTGTCTTGCTAATTTTGGCCATTCTAACTGGTGTAAGGTGATATCTCAATGTAGTTTTAATTTGAATCTCCCTGATGGCTAGTGATGATGAACATTTTTTCATGTGTCTGATAGCCATTTGTATGTCTTTATTGGAGAAGTGTCTGTCCATATCCTCTGCCCATTTTTTGATATGACTGTCTGTTTTGTGTGTGTTGAGTTTGAGGAGTTCATTATAGATCCTGGATATCAACCTTTTGTCTGTACTGTCATTTGCAAATATCTTCTCCCATTTTTAAAAAACATAAATGCATAGTAGAAATAGGAGTCAGCAATTAAGAATTACTGAGAATTATACCAGTTATGCTTTCTAATACTTTGGTTTAACTCTTTTAATAAAACATTTAATTTGGCATTAAAGAAAATAATTGCATGGGAAAATACATTACTCCTTTAGTCAGTCATGTCGATGAGAAGTAAAAGAGAGTCTCTGGCTAAGGTAGTTAAGACAGTAAATTTTTCCAGACATACAGATGGCGAACAGGTACACGAAAAGATGATCAGCACTACTAATCATCAGGGAAACACAAATCAAAACCACAAAGAGATACCAGCTCACACCTGTCAGAATGGCTATTACCAAAAAGACAAGAAATAATAATATCAATATCGTAACAGTATCAATAAGACAAGAAATAACAAGTGTTGCCAAGGGTGTGGAGAAAAGGGAATCCTTGTTCACTACTGGTGGGAATGTAAATTGGTATAGCCACTATGGAAAACAGAAGCGACACTCCTTAAGAAGTTAAAAACAGGGGGCACCTGGGTGGCTCAGTGGGTTAAGCCGCTGCCTTCGGCTCAGGTCATGATCTCAGGGTCCTGGGATCGAGCCCCGCATCGGGCTCTCTGCTCAGCGGAGAGCCTGCTTCCCCCTCTCTCTCTGCCTGCCTCTCTGCCTACTTGTGATCTCTCTCTCTCTGTCAAATAAATTAATAATAAAAAAAAAGAAGTTAAAAACAGAACTACCACATGATCCAGAATTTCCACTTCTTGGTATTTATCCAAGAAAAATGAAAACACTAACTCAAAATGTATCTGTACTCCCAATTTCATTGCAGCATTATTTACAATAGCCAGGATATGAAAGCTACCTACGAAGGGTTCATCAGTGGGTAAATGGATAAAGAAAATGTTGCATATAAACATAATGGAGTATTATTTAGCCATAGAAATTATGACATTTTGCCATTTGTGACAACATGGACAGACCCTGAAGACATTAAGCTAAGTGAAATAGGTCGGGGAAAGATAATACCATATGATCTCACATGTGGAATCAAAAAGAAAAAAGAAAAAAGAAACTCAAAGATGCAAGGAACAGATAAGTAGTTGCCAGAAGCAGGAGCTGAAGGTTGGTGAAATGGATGAAAGGAATCAAAAGGAACAAACTTCCAGTTAAAAAATAAGTAAGTCATGGGGATGGAATGTACAGCATGGGCATAATAGTTAATACTGCACTGCATATTTGAAAGTTGCTAAGAGAGAAGATCTTAAAAGTTCTCATCAAAAGAAAAAAATTATGTATGGTGATGGATATTAAATAGACTTACCATGATGATCATTTCATAATATATACAAATATTGAATCATTACATTGTACAACTGAAACTAATATTAGGATACACACACACACACACACACACACACACACACACATATATATGTTTCCTCAATAAAAAAAGACAATGGAACAAATATAAGAAACAATTTCAAGAAGTAAAACTTTGTACCTGAATGAAAAATAGCTTCATAAGTGGTCTGAAAATACAAAAAGGTTTACATCTTTTAATTTTCTAATTTTTTTATACCGTTGACAATCTCTTTGCTTTTTATTTGTGGACTGACACATTTTATTTTATTTTTTTAATTTTATTTTTCCAGTGTTCCAAGATTCATTGTTTATGCACCACACCCAGTGCTCCATGCAATACATGCCCTCCTTAATACCCACCACCACTGACACATTTTCAAACAGTCAACGAATAACTCCACAAATTTTCAAATATATATATACATACATGTATGTATGTATATATGTATACATATATGTATGTATATATATATATATTTAGTAAGAAAAAGTCTGCATAATCTTAAAATATGAAGAGTGTTAATATTAAGAATATCTTCCCCTTAAGCTTAATAAAATTGTTTACTTGTTATTTTGTTTGGGATTTATTTATATTTCTATCTGGCCTCATTCCAGAAAGTTAAGCAGTTGGCTAAAAGATTTGCAATTCTATTTTTACTCTGAATGTGGAGAAACTGAGACATATGATCCTTTAATGAGAACCATTAAGGTACCTGGAAAGGACATTGGTTATAAACTATAGCAATAAGTAATTTTCCAGCATGTTCTCAAAGGTTGATATAAACCTGGCAGAAGCCTAGAATTAATTATCGGAAGAATCAAAATATAAAAGGTCAAAGCATAAATGAACATTCATCAGTTCATTTAGTCAATGGTTAGTTCTTCTGTTTCAACTATGTGCCCAACCTTTCTCTAGAAGGAGATAGCAATAAAATTGTTTCTTCATCATGGAATTTACATTCTTTAGGAGGAAACAGTCAATGAATAACTCCACAAATAAAACATTTCTATATATAAGACATTGCAAAGTGCTATCTAGAAAAATAAAACAAGAAAAAGGCTTAGGGACATGGTGATGTGTTTTGCAAATTTAAATAACATCATGATAGACTTGCCATGCATATAGATCTAAAAGTCCTCATCAGTAGAAAAAAACATCTGTATGTACAGTGATGGATGTTAACTAGACTTACTGTGATGATCATTTCACATATATGGAAATAATCATTACATTGTACAACTGAAACTAATATATAGCTATATGTCAATTATTCCTCAATAAAGACAATGAGACACACACATGCATGCACACACGCACACACACATATGCTTGGAAAGATTACCAGAAAATATAGTGTCAGTTTAAAACATACTTGAAATTACAACATACAGTAAGTATGTATCATGAGTCAGATCAAGTTTGGTATGATTCACCAGAAGAATCATAGGAGAATAATGTTAAAGTAACATTTAGTTGGAATGGAGATAGAGAAGTATTGCTTATTAGGTAGTCCACTGCTTTTTTGTGATGATGTATACAGAAATAGTGTAAAAACTTCTCTTGCAAATCAGAGCAATGTCAACACACACATCCTCAAATAAAAACTATAAATAGAATTGGGGGAAACTGGAGGGGGAGATGAAGCATGAGAGACTGTGGACCCCGAGAAACAAACTGAGGGTTTTGGAGGGGGGTGGGGGGACGGGTGAGCCTGGTGGTGGGTATTAAGGCAGGCACATATTGCATGGAGTACTGGGTGTGGTACATAAACAATAAATCTTGGAATACTTAAAAAATAAAATTAAAAAATAAAAATAAAAACTACGATGCACCTCAGTCATTTGAGAAAAAAATCTGATTAAAATCAAATTCCTGATTTCAAGCTTTATTACAAAGCTGTGATCACCAAGACAGCATGGTACTGGCATAAAAACAGACACATAGACCAGTGGAACAGAGTAGAGAGCCCTGATATGGACCCTCAACTCTATGGTCAATTAATCTTCGACAAAACAGGAAAAAATATACAGTGGAAAAAAGACAGTCTCTTCAATAAATGGTGCTGGGAAAACTGGACAGCTATATGTAGAAGAATGAAACTCGACCATTCTCTTACACCGTACACAAAGATCAACTCAAAATGGATAAAAGACCTCAACGTGAGACAGGAATCTATCAGAATCTTAGAGGAGAACATAGGCAGTAATCTCTTCGATATCAGCCACAGCAACTTCTTTCAAGATACGTCTCCAAAGGCAAAGGAAACAAAAGCGAAAATAAACTTCTGGGACTTCATCAAAATCAAAAGCTTCTGCACAGCAAAGGAAACAGTCAAAAAAACAAAGAGGCAACCCACGGAATGGGAGAAGATATTTGCAAATGACAGTACAGACAAAAGGTTGATATCCAGGATCTATAATGAACTCCTCAAACTCAACCCACATGAAACAGACAAACACATCAAAAAATGGGCAGAAGATATGAACAGACACTTCTCCAATCAAGAAATACAAATGGCTATCAGACACATGAAAAAATGCTCATCATCATTAGCCCTCAGGGAGATTCAAATTAAAACCACATTGAGATATCACCTTACACCAGTTAGAATGGCCAAAATTAACAAAACAGGAAACAACATGTGTTGGAGAGGATGTGGAGAAAGGGGAACCCTCTTACACTGTTGGTGGGAATGCAAGTTGGTGCAGCTTCTTTGGAGAACAGTGTGGAGATTCCTCAAGAAATTAAAAATAGAGCTTCCCTACGACCCTGCAATTGCACTCCTGGGTATTTACCCCAAAGATACAGATGTCGTGAAAAGAAGGGCCATCTGTACCCCAATGTTTATAGCAGCAATGGCCACAGTCGCCAAACTATGGAAGGAACCAAGATGCCCTTCAACGGATGAATGGATAAGGAAGATGTGGTCCATATACACTATGGAGTATTATGCCTCCATCAGAAAGGACGAATATCCAACTTTTGTAGCAACATGGACGGGACTGGAAGAGATTATGCTGAGTGAAATCAGTCAAGCAGAGAGAGTCAATTATCATATGGTTTCACTCATTTGTGGAGCATAACCAATAGCATGGAGGACAAGGGGCGTTAGAGAGTAGTAGGGAATTTGGGTAAATTGGAAGGGGAGGTGAACCATGAGAGACTATGGACTCTGAAAAACAGTCTGAGGGGTTTGAAGTGGCGGGGGCTGGGAGGTTGGGGTACCAGGTGGTGGGTATTATAGAGGGCACAGCTTGCATGGAGCACTGGGTGTGGTGAAAAAATAATGAATACTGTTTTTCTGAAAATAAATAAATTGGGAGAAAAAAAATCAAATTCCTAAATGTACCTACCTACATTGTTATTAAAATGAAAAACAGGAAGTGCATGTGTGTTAGACTGCCTTCTCAATTGGTGCCGAACGCTCGCTCTTCTATCTCCCAGTATTTATGCCCTTGCATAACCCCTTCCCTTTGTGTGTGGGCTGAACAAAGCAATTCCCTTTTAACAGACAGTACAGCAAAAGAGACGGCATATCACTTCTGAGAATAGGTTGCAAAACTGAGTTCTGTCTTACTGGCACTCTCTTAGTCTCACTACCTCAATTTGATAAAGCAAGCTGCCATGTTATGAGCTACCCTATGCAAAGGCCCATGTGGAGGAACTGAGGGTACCTTCCATTCAAACTCCAGAAAGAAATCAAGGCCCTCAGCTCAAGAGCTTTCAAGGCACTCAGTCCTGCCAACAATACTGACTCAGCCTGGAAGTGGATAATTAATGCTCTAGCTTTACCCTGGGATGACTAAGGCCCCAGGTGACAACTTGATCACAGCCCCGAGAGCCTGAGTTGGAGGATGCAGCTAAACCATGCTTGGATTCCTGACCCATGGAAAAAGATGTTATTTTGGGGTCACTATGTTTGGGGGATCATATGCAGGCAGCAATAAATAAGACATCGCTATTCCCTGAGATTTCTAAGGCAGTATCCATTTTCTTACAGTTGGAAATTTAATACAGTATTTCTGTTGTCTATTTCAGTGATTCAAAAGATCACTGGTTAAAAGCAAGTTAAGCCTAGATCAGATTTTGTTATGTGAATTAGTAAATTAGAGCCTGTAGTTCCCACTAAATGATCCAATCAAGAGTGAAATATTAAATTACAAAGTTTAAAATATCAAATTTTAAGATTTTTTTCATTTTTTATTAAATGCTTACTAAAATTCAGTGAGGAAGGGGAGAATAGCATAGTAGGAGAGAACAATTGGTGTAAGAATTTCACTTTGTAATGTCAAAAGTGATAGTACCTAATAACATAATTATACATTAATATATTCTGTAATTATAATTTTATGACAAATAATAAATTTATTTAATAAAATCTGTAGGAAAATTCAGTCATTTTGAAGTGGACACACTGAGATAATATTGTGATGAAAGCAAGCAGGAATGACAGAGCAGAGTATATAGAGAAGTATATCTGCTTGTAGACTGAAAATAGAGGAAGTGGAAAGATTTTTTCCTGACACAGACCACAAAAGTGACAACAAAAGCTATAGTAGTACTGGATACTTTAATATTCACAGAGTACCCACTATTTCATATTTTTGAAAGGTAAGATAACTTTTTTGCATTCTTATTTCCAATATTCTTAACCTGCCTTGCTGTCTATGCCTGTTACCAGGGAAACAAATTGGGCCTTTGCACAAAATATGTAAAATCTCTCATATAAGGTAAACATGGGATTTGCCATTCATACTATGACTTATCCATCCTCTGTATTCATTTATCTCTTCTCTTTCTGACCTGTGATATTTTCCAAATAATAGAATACCCTATTGCTACTTTCATTTAAGTACTAGTTTCTTGTCATCCTTTCTCCTTCATGCCCTATGTTGGAACAATCATTAATAATGGACTTCAATTTCCCCAACTCACCACTACAGTATTATTCACAAATGCCAAGCCAAGATACGGAATCAACTTGTGTACATCAGTGAATGAATGGACAAAGAAACTGTGAGGTGCATACACACACAAAATGAAATACTTTTCAAGTTCAAAAAAGAGAGAGATCCTGCAATTTGCAACCATACAAATGGACCTGGAGGACCTTATGCTAAGTAAAATAAACCAAACACAGAAAGCGGGGGGGGGGGGAAGCTGCATTATCTCACTTATGGATGAAATCTAATAAAGAGTCAAATACAGAGAAGTAGAGAATATAATGGTGGTTATCAGAATTGGGAGGTGGGAGAAATGGAGAGAGAGAGATCAAAGGATACAAAGATGTAGTTATATAAGATGACAAAATTGAGATTTAATGTACAGTATTTGGATAACAGTTAATATTGTATTGAACACTATAATTTTACTGAGAATAAATTTATGTATTCTCGTCATGCAAAAAATGGTAACTGTGAGGATATATGTTAATTAGCTTGATTCTGGTAATCATTTCACTATGTATACCAAATCACGTTGTACACCTTAAAAATTAAAAATAAATCTTGAAAATTATTGTAATTTCCAAAAACCAACCTATATTAAACATACTTTGATTTTATTTTTTCAAGAGTCATCCATTTTCTAGAATAGGGTACCTGCTGAGCTTCTGTGTAGATGTGTGAAAATTTATAACATCAACTGTATTAATTTTCTATGGCTGCCATAATAAATTACAACAAACTTGGTGGTTTAAAACAACATAAATTTGTCCTTTCGTGGTTCTGGAAGCTAGAAGTCTGAAATCACTATCCCTAGAAACAAATCAAGGTGTTGAAGGGGTCACACTTTCTGGGGGCTCTAGAGGAGAATCTGCACCTTGTCTCTTATTGTTTCTCCTGGCTGCTGGAATTCCCAGGCAGTTCTGGGCTTGCAGCTACATCACTCCCATCTTTGCCTCCATGGTCACAATGCTACCTTCTTTTCTGTGTCAAATTTCCTTCTGCCTTCCCTTAAAACGATACTAGTGTGTTAAGGTTCCTTTGGGTAAACAAGTTTAATCTCCCCATGTCAACATCCTTAGTCACATATGTAAAAACTCATCTTCCATATACAGGTTCCACAGATGCAGACCTTAATGCCTTTAGGAGCCATTATTCCAGGTACCACATCAACTAACTTTAAATTATAAAATAGTACTCTTTAACAACCTGATCCATTACATACTTATATCACTGAGTAATAGAATGAAATTGAAGGATACAAGCATTAAAATAGATCTGGCTTTCATCAATTCCTGGAGGAAAATGAATTCCATGAATGGAAACACTTTATGGGAAACACTTGATAATGAAGGTTAAATCATTATCAATTTAAATACTACAGTTATTTTACGTGCTAAATCAGTGTCCATGAAACAGATTAACTGGAATGCAAGCAAGACCATGAGCTTCTAAATTGCTAAGGTCATCTTTTATGAACATGTAGATGCAAACAGGTAGCTTCTTCACCATCAAAAAACCCAAACTGAAAAAATAGTGATTAGATGCAATCATCTATATATTAAAAGGTGGCTGTTGTACATTCCCCTTTCAGTGAGTCATATAATGATGCACCACACACTTTCTTTAAGTGATAAATTTCATTGACTTTGTTTATGGTCATTATTGACTTTTTTAATGAGAAAATTTATATGAATGGTAATGAAAATTTATATGAATGGTAAATTTGATGTCTCCTCCCATGTTGAGAAATATTTTACATTTTTCTTATGTTTAAATTACATTTTTTCCTGAATTTCAAGATTAAATTTTTAAAACTTTTTCTTACAGAATTTTTAAAAGTATTCTACTGTCTTCTAAACTGTAAATATAATGTTTGCATTCAGATGTATAAATGAAACTGTTTATTATATTTATTGGTACCATTTTACTGGCTTTTTCTAGAACTAGTAGTCTTGCTTCACAAAACCAGGGAATTTCCAACTATTCTATGGCCTGCAAGTTTTAAATGACATCTGAATAATCTTTATTTTTTTCAAGGTGAGGTGTTAACTGATCCAATGACCAGTGTTATTTCAAATAATACCTTACTAATAAGTTTTCAGTATCTTCCATGACAATTTGTTTAAACAATTTTAATAATTTGCATCCTATTAAAAAATAATCCACCTCATTTGGTTTGTCAAATTTATCAAATTTATGTAACATTTTCTATAATTATTTTAAGTTCTCCATACAGCTGATAAGTTTTCTTACATATATGTGTGTGTGTGTTATGTGTGTACATGGTTTGTTTTAGAGAGGGGGGTGAGGGGCAGAGGGAGAATTGGAGAGAATCTTAAGCAGGTGCTACACCCAAAGCAGAAGCCCAATGCGGGGCTCAGTCTCACAACCCTGAGATCATGACTTGAGCTGAAAACAAGAGTCAGCCACTTAACTGACTGAGCCACTCCAGTACCTCTATTATTTTTTCTTAATTTGACGCATAAGATGTTATTCTACTTGGGGTGCCTGGGTGGCTCAGTGGGTTAAGCCACTGCCTTCGGCTCAGGTCATGATCTCAGGGTCCTGGGATCGAGTCCCGCATCGGGCTCTCTGCTCAGCAGGGAGCCTGCTTCCTCCTCTCTCTCTCTCTGCCTGCCTCTCTGCCTACTTGTGATTTCTCTCTGTCAAATAAATAAATAAAATCTTTTTTTAAAAAAAAGATGTTATTCTACTCTATGTAACAAAGACACAAATTGGAGTTCATCTTGTTAAAAAAGAAATACCTGGATAAATGCCCCAGGCTTTCAGATGCGACCTCTGAAGGAATACATTCCAGAAGTAACAGCAAACCAAAAGACAATCAACTGGTTCAAAGTAAGAAATACAAATTCAAATAATCTGGGATCCATTGACTCATGGTAATATGCCCATAGGTACTTTATTGCCAGAAAAAAATTATCCCAGTAGAAAGATAACATCATCTAAGGATACTGATATTTGTTATACATTATATCTAGCATTTGGTCAAAATTATCAGGCATATCATTTCATGCAGTGGAATACTATTTATCATTAGAAAAAAGACCTATCTGTTAAAAGGCATGGGGGAACTTTTCCCCCAAGTTTTTATTTAAATTCCAGTTGACATACAGTGTACATTAGTTTCAGGTATAGAATCTAGTGATTCATCATTTACATACAGTACCCGGTGCTCATCACAATACATACCCTTTTTAATACCCATCACCCATTTAACCAATACCCACCACCACCACCTGCCCACTCCCCCTCCCATAACCTTCATTTTGTTCTCTATAGTGAAGAATGTGTTTTCTGCTTTGCCCCTCTTTATCCCCCTTTGTTCATCTGGTTTTGTTTCTAAAATTTCAAATATGAGTGAAATCATATGTTATCTGTCTTTCTCTGACTTATTTTGCTTAGCATAATCTTCTTTAGCTCATCTAAAGTTGCAAATGGCAAGATTTTATTCGTTTTGATGGCTGAGTAATATTCCATTGTTTGTTTTGTGTGTGTGTGTATGTGTGCACATCTTCTTTATCCATTCATCATTTGATGGATACTGGGGCTGTTTCCATAACTTAGTCATGGTTAATAATGCTGCTGTAAACATCAGGGTCATTTATCCTTTCCCATCAGTATTTTTGTATCCTTTGGGTAAATACCTCGTACTGCAATTGCTTGATCATAGGAGAGTTCTATTTTTAACACTTTGGAGAATCTCCATACTGGTTTCCAGAGGGTCTTCACCAATTTGCATTCAACATGGAGGAACTTTAAATGCATGTTGTTAAGTTGTAGAAGCCAGTCTCAAAGGCTACTTATTGTATGGTTCCAACTATAGACATTTTGGAAAAGGCAACACTATATCACTGGTGGTCAGAGAGGTTCAGAGGGAAAGAGGGAGAGATGAACAGGTGGAGTTACAGGGGTTTTTAGGGCAGTAAAACTATTTGTTATTGTACTATAATGGAAGATGCATCACATTATGCATTTGTTATAACCCATGGAACAGTATAACACAAAGAGTAAACCATAATGTACACTATAAATTTTAGTTTTTAATAATGTTATCAATGTTGATTCATCAATTTTAACAAATATACCATACCAAGGCAAGATGCTGTAATATGGGAAACTGGGGTGCTGTGGGGTGGGGGAAGAAAAAGGGTAATCAAGAATTCTCTACACTTCCTGCTCAATTATTTTGTAAATCTAAAACTTCTCTAAAAACTCAAGTATATTAATTAAAAAATAATTTCCAAAAATGCAGAGACAAAATCAATGGACTAAAAACTGAAGGATACTATTAAAAAAATAAAACAGGTCCACAGGTGATCTAGATGGTTTTCAGACAAAGACTTCAAAGTAAATAGCATAAGAAGACCACCTTGAATTCACATTCTCATGGATATATCAACTTTACACCTAATATAAAGCAACTCCTCCTATAGTAGGATTGAGGAATGATTGAACAGCTTCCCCACATCAAAGGATAAAGGAACCAAACAGAATAGCAAGAGGATAGACACCACTACAAGAGGACCTCAACCCCTAATTCTTCAAATAGAAATCAGAAAGGATAGCAGTGAAGGACCCACATGCAGATTCACCCACCCTGGGACACAGAAGGAAAAATAAATCCAGGGTTTAGAGGGCAACCAGACTATAAGTGAAAACTCATTTACTAACTTGAGCATTTGCTCTAACTATCTCCAGGGTCAGAAGTGCCGGCAACCACCACTGTTTATGCTCCCCTTTCACCATGACAGCGAAAACAGAGCAGGGTCTAGAATTTAGGTGGCTTGTACCCTCAGTGAGCATCAGCTAGGGCCCACATAAGTTCCAGCATACCTCTAAGGCAGCTCCAGCATGAAACACACCAGAACATGCCAGCCCACACCCACTTCAGCTCTAGTTATCCTTCCAGAATACCCTGAGCACAGAGCACCACAGGACACCCAGCCCATGCCTTTTTCAGCTCCAGCTGTCCCACTAGGGTAGCCTCAGCAAAGGGTACCCAGCCTGGCCCAGCCTCAGGAGTCCCACCAGAGTGACCCTTGCACAGAACACCTCAGAATTCCCCAGGCTTTGCCCACTTCATCTCCAGCCATCCTTCCAGGATGCTTCTTGTGCAGAGCACCCAAGAGTCCCATGGCTAACACCCACTTTAGCTCCAACCATCTCACCAGAATGGCCCCTGTGTAGAGCACCCTGGAACCCCTTAGTCCACACCTGCTACAGCTCCAGCCAGCCAGCTAGCCAAACTGTCAGGCACTTGTAGCCAATACAAGGCACCTCCTTCAAGGCTGTTTCACCAAATTCACCAGAAATCCATAAAAACAATACAGAAAGTTAAAAAAAATGAGGAGGCAGAGTTCAAAGTAATAGTCATAAACATGCTTACAAAAATTGAGAGAACAGTGGATGAACCTAGTGAGGACTTTAACAAAGAGGTAAAAACACAAAAAAGAGCTAATCAGAATTGAAGAGTACATAACTGAAATGAAAAATACACCAGAGAGAATCAATAGCAGATTAGAGGATGCAGAATCAGCAATCTGGAAGACAGGGTAATGGAAAGCACCCAAGTAGAATAGCAAAAGGAAAAAAGAAAAAAAAATAACAAGCAGAGGTTAAGAGACCTCTGCAGTAACATCAAGGATACTAACAATCACATTACAAGGGTCTCAGAGAAAGAAAGGGGTAAAAAACTCATTTGAGGAAATAATACCTGAAAACTTCCCTAATCTGGAGAAGCAAACAGACATTCAGGTCCAGGAAGCACAGAAAATCCCAAACAAGATGAACCAAAGAAGATCCTCACCAATACACATAATAATTACAAGAAGTATATCATCACTGATAAAACTAGTATGAAGGTTAACAGACAAAAGTAGTAAAAACAATTATATCTGAAACATTAACTAAGGTATTCACAGGGATGAAAAGATATAAAATATGACAACACATGTGTAAAACATGGAGGGGGAACTAAAAATGGAGTGCTTTTAGAATGTGTTTGAACTTAAGCAACCATCAACTTAATATAGACTCCTATATACTTAGAAGTTATATGTGAACCTCATGGCAATGATAAAACAACCTATAATATATACACAAAAACATAAAAAGAAAATGAGTCCAAGCATAACCCTAAAGACTATCATTAATCACAAGAGAAAAAAGAGGAAGAAAGTAACAAAGAAGAATTACAAAAAACAAAAAAATGAACAAAATGGCAATACACCCATACCTATTGATAATTATTTTAAGTCTAACTTGTCTAAACGTGCCAATCAAATGACACAGGGTGACTGAATGGATGAAAAAACAAGATCTATCTATAATCTGCCTATGAGACTCAATTCAGGCCTAAAGACACAAACAGATTGAAAATGAATGGATAGAAAATTTCTTCAGGTAAATGTAAATGAAAAAAAGCTGGGTGACAATGCTCTTGTCAGATAAAATTGACCTTAAAACAAAGACAAGAACAAAAAAGAATGGCATAGGAGCACCTAAATATATAAAGCAAATATTAACAGACATAAATGGGAAAATTGACAGTAATATAATAATAGTAGGGGATGTTTTAACATCCCACTTACATCAATGGATAAATTAACCAGTCAGAAAATCAGTAAAGAAACAGTGGCTTTGAACATCACACTAAAGCAGATGGACTTAACATATATACAAAATTTTCCATCCAGAAACAGAAGAATACACATTCAAGTGCACATGGAACATTTTCTAGGGTAGATAAAATATTAGGACACAAAACAGAACTCAATAAATTTAAAAAGAATGAAATCATATTAGACATTTTTTTCTGACCACAATGACATGAACCTAGAAATTAGGAGAAAAAGAACTGGAAAAAAATACAAACATGGAAGCTAAACAAAATGCTACTAAACAACAACTGGGTCAATGAATAAATTAAAAAGGAAGTAAAAAATACCGAAAACAAATGAAGATGAAAACACAACAGTTCAAAATTTTGGGGACATAGCAAAAACATTTCTAAGAGGAAGTTACAGTCATACTGGCCTACCACAAAAAAAAAAAAAAGAAAGAAAGAAAAAACGAAAAATCCCAAGTGAACAGTCCAACTCTATACTAAAGGAAGTAGAAAAAGAAGGACAAACAAAGCCTAAAGTTAGTAGCAGGAAGGAAATAAGAAAGACAAGAAAATAAATGAAACAGAGACTAAAAAAAATAGTAACAATCAATCAAAATAATTGGTCCTTAAAAGGATAAACAAAACCAATAACATTTTAGCCACACTCATCAAGAAAAAAAGAAAGAGGACTTAAATAAGAAATTAGAAATGAAAGAGTAGTTACAATGAACACCACAAAAATATAAAGGATTATGAGACTAATATGAACAATTATATGTCAAAAAATAGGACAACCTGGAAGAAATGGATAAATTGCAAGAAACATACCATTTTCTGAGACTTGGAATCAGGAAGAAATGGAAAATCTGAACAGATCGATTTCTAGTAACAAAATTGTATAGGTAATCAAAACACTTTCAACAAACAAAAATCTAAGGCCAGATGGCATCATATGTGAATTCTACCATTAATTTTCTATTTTTTCTATTTCTTATTTAAATTCAATTAATATATAGTATATTATTAGTTTCAGAGGTAGAGTTAAGTGATTCATCAATCTTATTTAATACCCACTGCTTATTATAACACATGCCTTCCTTAATGTCCATCACCCATGTACCCCATTCCCCAACCCCCCCTTTTTCCCTCCACAGCCTTCAGTTTGTTTCCTAGAGTTCAGCATCTCTTATGGTTTGTCTAACAGTCATTTAAAGATGAGTTAATACCTATCTTTCTCAAACTCTTCCAAAAAACAGAAGAGGAAGGAAAACTTCAACTTCACTCTATGATGCTGTCATTACTCTGACACTCTGACAGCAAAACTAGACGAAGAAACTACAAAAAAGAAAAATCCAGGGAAATATCCCAGATGAACACAGTGGAACATAGCCTCAACAAAATATTAGCAAAACAAATCCAATAATATATTAAGGCTCATTCACCACAATCAAGTGGTGTTTATTCCTGAGATATGAGGATGGTTCAAAATCCACAAAACAATGAACATGACACATTACCTTAACAACTTTTAGACCATCAGCAAGGCTGACAGCTTACTCTTCAACAGAAACGGAAAAAAAAGTGGTAGTGGGAATAAACTTCAGTTAGCTACTTAAACTTCTGAATGTGGGTAAGGCTAAAACTATGTAATTCTCAAAAATTTCCTCCAAAAAAATCAAAACAAAATACATTTATTTTTAAAGACAAGCCAAGGTTTGGGAGCGCATGGGTCTAGGAAACCTTCATTAAAAGATTATTGAATTGAATTATATAGTCAAAAGAAAAATGATTCCATGTGGAATTACAATAATGCAGAAAGGAATAAAGTGTTCCAGAGAATATAAAGGGACATTTGAATGAACATCAATGATTTCAAAAGATAGAAGTGTATTTCTCTGCTGTATTCAGAAAGTATATATGAGGTAAGGAACTCCAGGGCCAGTAAGCAATTCCGAAGATCCAGCTCTATTTTTCTGCCCCATGACAACCAATATTTCACAAACTTTAAAATAAATGAATTAACCCATTCATCACTTCCACATTCTTTCCAAGATAAAGGAAGGATGAAGAACACATTTCTCCCTGGTACTAATTGCAACAGGGCAAGAACCTGTCCTAACTAGAACAATTTCTATTTATAGCCCATTGACCAGAAGTCAGTTATATAGACATACTTGGCTGTTAAGCAAGCTGAGAAATATAATCTTCATTCTGGGCAGCCATGTGTCCCACTAAACATCAGGGCATCTAGTACTAAGTTAGAAATTGATAGAAGGTTGATTTAGGGAACACCTAGCAGAACTTCAACCCAACTATCCATGAACTTTTTCTTATAAAAAATCATATCAACCCATTTTCAAGAGAACTCTAGTTTACCAAATATTTACTATATCTCAAAATCTAAGCTCTTCCTGTGAAAACCATCTTTTCCCTCATTCATATTTGGTATTTGTATTCTAGACCTGTTTTATGAGCTCAGGTTATTTAATATTAATTGATTGTTAATGGAACTAAAATGAAGTCCCATTCGAAAACACAAAAATAGGAAACACAAACAGCAGTAACTCATTCTTAACCAGTATCAAAACCTGCAGGGCAGGGACTCCAAATAGTGCCTATCATGGCAGTGCCATAGTTGCAAGTCCCCCTGGTTGTCTTCTTGGAGCATTTTCCCCCCTCTATCTTCCTCCATGATGCCTGTCTTGGCCCTTTGGGAGGCTCTTTTCTTTTCTTTTCCATTATGTTCCATTGCCAAAATTGAAGCATAGTAGGAGAACTTTAGCAGTTCACTTCATGCTATTGCAGCTTCAGTGGCGTGGGGGATGCTTTGTGGGGTAAACAGTTACAGGATTTTTCAGTCTAGCTTGTATTTTGTGTTTGTTTTCTTTTGGACTTTTTATGGTAAAAAATTATTTCAAAAAATACATGATTTCTGTCCTATTTGCTACAAGCCAATTCCATATCTAGACATGTATTTAAGCCTTAAGACTCTAGTCTTTTATTTACTGGCCTCCAAATCATACTCAACCCCTGTCTCTCTGATTAGCAGGAGCTTTTTGTGGCCATCTGACCCCTAGACCTTGATGAAAAGGAAATATCCCTAATCTCTTCCCTGATTAAAGGTTCACTGCCCTTTATGTGAGCATATCCTTCTAAAGCTACCCTTTGGGGCACCTGGGTGGCTCAGTTGGTTGGACAGCTGTCTTTGAATCAGATCATGGTCCTGGAGTCCTGGGGATCGAGTCCCACATGGGGCTTCCTGCTCAGCGGGGAGTCTCCTCCCTCTGACCCTCTTCCCTTTCTGGTTCTCTCTCTCATTCTCTCTCTCTCAAATGAATAAATAAAATCTCAAAAAGAAAAATAAAGCTACCCTTTGAACTGCTGCATATGTAGAAGGTTGTATTTCAAATACATAAATAAATTCTGGAAATAAGTAACTTGGGTTTTATAATCCTCAGGTATTCTAGCACTTTGTCTTTTTTTTTAGGGATTTTTAAAATTATGTTCAATTAGCCAGTATATAGTACATTATTAGTTATTGATGTAGTGTTCCACGATTCATTAGCTGCATTTAACACCCAGTGTTCATCACAACATGTGCCCTCCTTAATACCCATCACCTGGTTACTCCATTTCCCCAGCATCCTCCCTTCCATACTTTCTATATTAAAGCTCTTTTAAACTCAACATATGGTCTCCAACTAATGGTCCAAAATAACTACTGAGCTTTAGCTATCATATCTGCATCCCAGCCAGGATAGAAGACTTTACTAGAAACATGATCTTTAAGTCAGGCAGCCACTGATGATTCTACTTTTTAGAAAGGGAAGGATCAATGGGCACTGAGGAAAAACTAGCAGTCTTTCCCACAGTTATCTTTTATTCTATCTTTTGTGTTTTTAATTAATAAAATTCTACATTTTAATTCTACCTTACCACTAGTAAAACCTTCAATACTGTGTTTAATATATATTGTTTTTCTAATTTCTTCTGAATTTAATTTAATATGGTTATTTTCTATTTTTTAGTATTCTTCTTTATTAACAATAAAGGCATTTAATATTTAGAGCACCTTTTGGTGTTTTCCATATGTTCTGGCATGAAGTGTTCTCTTTTACATTATTTTATAGGTATTTAGTAATTTCCTTCCTGTTCTTGTAGTATATGTCTTTACTTCAAAGTTGCTAAAAATCATAGGAAACATATACATGGGAAGAAAATATTCGTAAACCATGTATCTGACAAAGAACTGGTATCTAGACCATAAGATAAACTCTTTAAACTTACCAGTTTAAAAAAAAATAATCAGAAACTGGGTGGAAGACATGAAGGTACATTTCACCAAAGAAAAGGATATGTACATGGCAAAAAAGGTATTTAACACCATGTGTCATTAAGGAAATGAAAATTAAAGACCACAATGAGATTTTACTATATACCTATCAGAATAGTAAAAAATTAAAAAAGTTAATAAACATTGACAGCATCAAATATTAATGAGTATGCTTAGAAACTGCATCACTTGCTATATTACTGGATTACTTATACATTAGCACTGAGATGGGAATGTAAAATAGTGCAGCCACTCTGGAAAAGAGTTTGTTAATTTTTTTCTAAAATTAAACATACAATAATCCTATGACTCAGCAGTTGCAGTTATGGGCATTTTTATCCTAGAGAAGAAAAGAACTTAAAGTCACACAAAAATTGCTATATAAATGTTCAATGAAGCTTTACTCATAACCAAAAACTTGAAACAACCCAGATATTTGTAGATGAGTTATTAAACTATGGTAATTCTATACCATGAAAAGGAACAAACTACACACATTGGCTTGGATAGATTTCCGTGGAATTAGATTAATGGAAAAAGTCAATCTCTAAAGTTGCAGAACAGTCCATTTAGACAACAGTCTCAAAATGACAGAATTATTGAAATGGAAAACAGACTTATAGCTAGGGAATAAGTATAGGTGGGGTTGGGGGTTAGACAAGTATGAGTGGTAACAAAAAGACCGTCTGAGGGATCTTTGTGATGATCGAAATGCTCTATATCTTGACCGTGTCTATGTCAATATTCTGATTGTGATATTGCATTATAGATTTGCAAGATATCATCATTGGGAAAAACTGGATCAAGAGTACAAGGGATCCCTCTACATTATTTTTTACACTTACATTTGAAACTAGAGTTATTTTAAAACAAAAATGTAGGGGCACCTGGGTGGCTCTGTGGCTTAAAGTCTCTGCCTTCAGCTCAGGTCATGATCTCAGGGTTCTGAGATTTAGCCCCATATCGGGCTCTCTGCTCAGTAGGGAGCCTGCCTCCTCCTTTCTCTCTGCCTGCCTCTCTGCCTACTTGTGATCTCTCTCTCTGTGTCAAATAAATAAAATCTTTTAAAAATTTTTAAAAAATAAAATAAAAATGTTAATTTTCAAAAGCCAAATAATTATTCTGATGAAATTTTTGTCCTGCAAAGTGTATAAGGTATATAAGGCATACAGCATGCTGGTTTGATTTACCTATACTGAGAAATGATTAACAGAATAGGTTGACTTACTGTCACTTAATATAGATAAAATAAAAAAAAATTTTCTCCTTGTGATGAGAACTCTTAGGATCTACTCCCTTAACAACTTTGCTATATATTATACAGCCATAATCATAGCTATAGCCATCATGTTGTACTAGTACTTATTTATCTTTTAACTGGAAGTTTATGCCTGTGACCACCTTCCTCCAATTCCCCTTAACCATGCCCCCCACCTATGGTAACCCACAAATCTGATTTTTTTATTAGTTTGGTGGTTTGTTTTAGATTCCACATATAAGTGAGATCAAAGAGTATTCATCTCTCTGATTTATTTCACTTATACTTCCCTCAAGGTCTGACCATGTTGTCACAAATGGCAAGATTTCCTCCTGTTGTTTTTTTACAGCTGAATAATATTCTATTTATATATACCGCAACTTATTTATCCATTCATCAAAATACATCTTGTTTCCATGGAAGAATAAAACTTTACTACTTGCAGATGACATGATACTATACATAGAAAACCTGAAAGATTCCACCAAAAAACTGCTAGAAGTGATTAAAAAAAATTCAGTAAAGTGGCAGGATATAAAATAAACATCCAGATTTCTGTTTCATTTCTATATGCCAATGAAGCAGCAGAAAGAGTCATTAAGGGATCAGTCCCATTTACAATTGCACCCAAAACAGTAAGACACCCAGGAATAAACCTAACAGAATAGGTAAAAGACTTATGCTCTGAAAATTATAAAACACAGATGAAAGGAATTGAAGATGACATAAAGAAATGGAAAGACATTCCATGCTCATGGAAGGATGAATTTGGTTAAAATGTCTATACTACTCATATTTTGACTACTTAAATAACATTGTTGTGAACATGGGTTGGGGTGTGCAGAGGTCTTCTTGAATTAGTGCTTTTGTTTTCTTGAGATATATTCTCAGAAATGGGGTTGCTGGATCATATGTTAACTCTATTTTTAATTTTAGGGGAACCTCAATTTTCCACAGTGGCTGCAACAGTTTACATGCCCGCACCAACAGTGTACAAGGGTTCCCTCTTCTCCACAGTCATGCCAGAAAGTCAAACTATTTAACATACAATGCCCTTTATAGCCCAGAATCATCAATTTTTTCTCCTTTCCTACCATCCAGTCTCACCAAATGACTGATCTTTCATCAAGACGTGCATCATCATAATGTTACTTTTCCCTGTCCTTATTTCTTCCTGGAGTTATATTGTTCTTGCCCATCTCCCCAGCCCATTTTCCAAGATTTAACTAAAAATGTTATTACTTCCTCAGTGAAAGTCTTTGGGCACTCTAGGCAGTAATAGTTGTTCTCCTGCCTCTGTGTTCCTATAGCATTTTCCACAATGTTTTCATGGCTTATTACTTGGTACTGAAATGGTTTATTTTTAAGACACTTCCAATAGATTGAGGGCAAGGGTCTTGTCTTAATGTACCTTTGTATATTCAGGGTATAGTTCAATGCTTTATATTCAGAACTTAATAAATAAAGAATTACTAAATAATAACCACTCCATCCACTGCCTCAGTCATCATTTCGAATATTCCACTCATATTTAGTACAACCATATCTGTAAAAGGCAGAATTAAACTATTTATTTCTTAAACATTTGTTTCAATCAGCAATTGCAAATGATGTTGGTTTTTTTTTTTTATCTCTGTTGGACAGCTAGTGTCTTTCTAGAATGTGCTTGAAGGGTACCACATTTTGATGAGGAGAAGGTGAAAAGTATTTTGTTTAATCAGTGCTGTTATTGATACAAGGAGGGTGATAGCTGGATTTTTGCTATTAATTTGCTATTAACAGTCTTGTTTTCCTAAATCTGTAATATCAATTTCTTTCATGTTGTATCTGTGTTTTTGCCAAATGCAAGGGCCAAAAGAGAAGAGAAAAGTACAGCTAAGAATTTATGATCAAAAATATGTCTAAACTGAATTTTTCTAATGTGTAAACTATGACTATATTGTAAAACATGCACAGAATACACATTTTACAATCAAACTGTGCTGTACTGATTTCTGTTCTTATATGATTGATCTCTTTAACATCATAACATTCTAAATGATTTGGTACCAAGCAATGGTTTGTGAAATCAGAAGGTATATTAAAATAATATATTTCTAACATTCTTACTTTTCAAAAGTAGAAAAGGAAAGCAAGTAGAAACCAAGAAACTGACATGAAAAGAAAAAGCAAGACATGTCCATAGATTAGCAACTTTTTATAGTCATTTAAATGCTATAAGAGAAGGATGAATTATTTATAAGTACTCTAAATCCCTTATCTGTAGGTTTTTAAGTTTATATTCCCTTGATTCAGTGCCTAAAAGGAGTGTGATAGCAAAAGAGTAAAATCCCTGGATCTACAGTCATACAATAGTTCACACAGATAACCTGTGCACTCCCTATGCGTAATATGGACTTCAAAAGAAGTCTTAAAAGACTACCTATTGTGAGCGCATTTTGATTTCCATCCACTCCACAATCTAAGCTGACAACAAAATGTCATCTCTTCAGGAATATTTAGAATGTATCCTTCCATTTAACATTTGCTTTTCTTTCTTGCTTTTAGTGTACAACTATGGAAAATGGAAAATATCTTAAACAGCATGCTATTTATCAAAAAAGTGAATGAAAGGGCATTTGACAACATTCATAAATTGGACTAAATATTAAAAGGATATGCCCTCTGAGTGAAGAAATATTTGTAATGGAAAGATTGAGGTTCCTCTTTTATTTCTTCAAGTAAAATATGAATTCTGAAATCCACTCAATTCTCAATCACATAGTATTTGTTAACCATTTATGAAGCACCGGTATTCTTTATAGTACTATTCTAGATAGTTAGTATATGTTTAAAGAAATTAAAGATATACAAACAATGTAAGAATGGGCTGTATTTATAATTGGTTCTCACCTAAATTTCCTCCACATACCCAAAAGCCTGATGGAAATTTAGAAACTAAACATGTTTACAATCTGCTGACCTCAAAATTTCTACTTACCCTGAGGTCTAAGGCATTAAACCCTCCTTACAATCAAATGTGGAATTCCTCATTATAATCAAGTGTGAAATTCCTAACAATAAATTCACTATTTCTACTGAAACAACAATGACAAGGATATTGTACTTCATTATGTTTAAATATGTTTAAATAGTCCAGAATAACATACTAGACTGAGCCTAGCTATAATTATTCCTCTATAAATATATCAAAAAAATCTCATGGATTATTTTATTGGACTATTTAGGTTGATGGTAAGCGAAGGAAAAGATAAAGCTATAGGTTATGCTTTTGAAAAGCAATCTAAGTAGGATTATTTACAGAGGTAGGGCAATGCAGAGTCCTGTTTGAAAAGTGGGCTAAGTAAGTATTATGGAAGAAATTTGCATATGTTTGCAAATTTTGCATACCTGTATACATTTGCCTACATGTCTTCCAGTATTTATTTTCTAGGCTAAAAGCACGTTAGCACATAGCATAGAAAATAAAAGTCTATGTTTCATTTAATATCAAACTTTGTAGGATCTTACAACTGGAAAAACATTTTACATTATTCAACCAAATTTTCCCATTTCCCACATGAAAAAATTATTTTAACATTGCCCTTACCCCACAAAGGCCCATTATTTTTAGCTGTTACAGATAATTTTAGCAGATACAAAACATGGAGATAGCAAGAGACATGAAAAATCCTTAACTCTAAATAAATGCCCCTTAAAAATATTTGTGATAAAAGATGTATTTTAAAACATCTCATTAAAAAAAGTATTTCTCACTGATAATTGTTTACACGTTCTTTGTGATTATTTACTATGAGCCAAGCACAGTGCTAAATTCTAGAGATTTCATTTGTTAAATAATCTCTTCCATCATTAAGCTTGTAATTTAGAAAGAAAAATAAACTTGTATCCCCCTATGATTTTTCTAAATGTTATAAGAATTCAGATGATGTAATATTTAATTTTATAAAATATACCTGGTACCTTGTATTGCTTTATGATGCGCAAAAATCTTTCACATACTTGTATTCATGAAATTCTTATAACTCTCTGAACTTGGTACTGTTATCATTGCTAGAATAATAATTACAGATAACCAAGAATAGACATATATGTAACTGAGAAAACCATACTCTTGTCAAGAAAATCATGTCTATTTAACAGAAAAAGAAGTGTTTAATTTCTAAGAGATTTATATCATTAAAAGTTTAATTAATATTATACCATATGAATTATGACATTATTTTAGAAGGCTATTTTCTACTAAAACAAAGAAATCTTAACAATTATCAAGACATTATTATTGCATTCTAGAAATGGCTAAAGAAGGGGATTTTAGTTAAACTGAATTACAGTTTAACTAAGAATCCTCTATGCGTTAAATAGAACAGCCTAAGGCAAGGACACTGATGCATAAGCTATGGGAACATGTGGCCCTAAGCCCTCTCATGAGTGTGCAATTATATTGCTTGCTTTCACACGTTATTTCTTTTTAGAAATATAGCACTTACCAACCACAAATCTTTAATATAGTGAAACATAGCATCAACCACAAAGTTGAAAGAGAGGTCAGAAATCATAAAGCTTAAATAATTGTTTCTGACATTCTAGAAAACTAAGTAACCTGAACAAACCATTTCAATAGAAAAAAAAAAACAGAAAACAAAAATGCTGGACAAAATATTTTAAAAATATTTTAACTGCATCCAAGAACTAAAAAACTAGTAAAGAATTACTCAGAAGCCAATAATCTAAAAGTAAGCTAGGACCCAGAAGAAAAATAAATTGAGGGATAGCGTTCAACTTGTCAACACTTGACAAAAAGGTCAACCTGAACTTTAGTTTTCAGTTCCTCTCAAGACCCAGAGGAAAATATGCAAATCCCAGGAGTGAGCCAAGTTGGGTTATCTAATAGGAAATAACCAACCCCCCACCCCAACACACACCCAGAGAGCTAGGGTCTCAAGGACTATGCCTTCAAAATAAGAATATACTAAAATTAAGTCTGCCTCCCTCCCCACCTACCTCAATAATGAAAAAAAAAAAAAAAGTCCCACTGAACTTTGATACTGAATTCGGGGGAAGAGAAATAAATCCTCTTTGAGAAATCCAGCCTTATGTGAATTTCCAACTTGAATTTCCTTACATGAGTAGTCTGAAAAATCTCTAGCCAAGAATTTAAAGCACCCAAAGCTGGTAAAACCTCCTGGTAGCCTGCAGAAGAAAATGAACATAATTTTTGGATAAACTCACCATTAAAACCCAGGCTTCAAAGGATTTCCAGAGGCAAAGTTTCCAGAATGATGAGCTCAAATTCAAAAATCACAAAATACAAAATGAAATAAAATATAAGAAAGCCAACAAAAGCATCAAACATTGTAATCAGACCTACAGATATTCCATATATTTGAATTATTAGAAAGAGAACATAAAAATAATATGACAGATTTAAAAATAAAAGAAGTGGTTAAATATCAGATAAATAAGGAAATATAAAATAAACATAAAAATATCAGTATTGAACTTGAAGAATTGAAGTGTATAATACTGAATATGACAAGTTCAATAGGTGAGGAAACATGCTTGATGAAATTTAAAATCAATTTTTAATTTAAAAAATTATTTAAAAAAAAGTAATAGAAGGAAACTTCCTTAGTTGGATAAAAGAGAAGGCCACAAAACCTATGATAAAAATCACAATTAATGGAAAAACATGAATGTTCCCTTTAGTTTCAGGAACATGGTACAACTTCTATTGGACATTATGCTGAAATTAAAAACCAGTATAATCAGTTGTGCTCACTTCGGCAGCACATATACTAAAAACCAGTATAATCAGTGAAGAAAAATAAGTCAAATTATTAGAAAGGGAAAAACAAGATTATCATTTTTCTCTGATAATAGCACTATGTTTTTTTAAAAAACACCATCTAGGGGTGCCTGGGTGGCACAGATGGTTGTGTTTGACTTTGGTTTCAGTTCAGGTCATGATATCAGGGTCCTGAGATCAAACCCTGTGTCAGACTCTGTACTTAGCTTGGAGTCTGCTTGAGATTCTCTGCCCCTGTCCCTCTGCCCCTCCTGCTTGTGCTCTCACAAACACTATCTCTCTTAAATAAATAAACAAATAAATAAATCTTAAAAAAAATCAAGGGTACTAAATTTAAAAAAATGCACCCAAGAAATATTTTATCCAGCTAGATTGTCACTGAAAATAGAAAGAGAGATAAAAAGCTCCCAGAAGAAACAGAAACTAAAAGAATCTGCAGTCACCAAACCAGCCCAACAAAAAATATTGAAAGGGATCCTCTAAGCAAAGAGAGAGCCCCGAAGTAACATAGACCAGAAAGGAACAGAGACAATATACATTAACTGTCACCTTACAGGCAATACAATAGCATTAAATTCATATCTTTCAATAGTTACCCTGAACATAAATGGGCTAAATGCTCCAATGAAAAGACACAGAGGATCAGAATGGATTAAAAACACACACACACACACACAAGACCCATCAATATGCTGTCTGCAAGAGATTCATTTTAGACACAGAGACACCTCCAGATTTAAAGTGAGGGTAGACAACAATTTCTCACACTAATGCACATCAAAAGAAATCTGGGGTCACAATTCTTATATCAGACAAATTGGATTTTAAACCAAAGACTGTAATAAGAGAGGAGGAAGGACACCATATCATACTTAAAGGGTCTATCCAACAAGAAGATCTAACAAGTGTAAACATCTATGCCCCTAACATGGGAGCAGCTAATTATATAAGCCAATTAATAACAAAATCAAAGAAACACATTGACAATAATACAATAATAGTAGGGCACTCCCCTCCTGAAATGGACAGATCATCTAAACAAAGGTTAACAAAAAAATAAGGCTTTTGAATGACACACTGGACCAGATGGACTTCACAGATATATTCAGAACATTCCACCCCAAAGCAACAGAATACACATTCTTCTCTAGTGTACATGGAACATTCTCCAGAATAGGTCATATCTTGGGTCACAGATCAGGTCTCGACCCATACCAAAGAACTGGGATTATTCCTTGCATATTTTCAGACCACAATGCTTTGAAACTAGAACTTAACCACAAGAGGAAAGTTGGAATGAACTCAAATACATGGAGCTAAAGAGCATCCTACTAAAGAATGAATTGGTCAACAAGGAAATTAAAGAAGAATTTTTTAAAAATTCATGAAAACAAATGAAAATGAAAATGCAACTGCTGAAAATCTGTGGGACACAGCAAAAGGGGTCCTGAGAGGAAAATATATAGCAATACAAGCCTTTTTCAAGAAACAAGAAAGGTTTCAAGTACACAACCTAACGGAACACCTAAAGGAGCTGGAGAAAGAACAGCAAAGAAAGCCTAAACCCAGATGGAGAAGAGAAATATTAAAGATCAGATCAGAAATCAATGAAACAGAAACCAAAGTACAGAAGAACAGATCAACCAAGCCAGGAGCTTGTTCTTTGGAAGAATTAAAAAGACTGATAATTCCCCAGGCAGATTTATCAAAAAGAAAAGAGAAAGAACCCAAACAAATAAAATCATGAATGAAAGAGGAGAGCTCGCAACCAACACCAAAGAAATACAAACAATTATGAGAAACTATATGCAAACAAATTAGACAATCTGGAAGAAATGGATGCATTCCTAGAGACATATAAGTTACCAAAGCTGAACCAGGAAGAAACAGAAAACCTGAACAGACCCATAACCAACAAGTAAATCAAAGCAGTAATCAGAACTCTCCAGTGAACAAGAGCCCAGGACCAGATGGCTTCCCAAGGAATTCTACCAAACATTTAAAGAAGAATTAATACCTATTCTCCTGAAACTTTTCCAAAAAATAGAAATGGAAGGAATACTTCCAAACTCATTTTATGAGACCAGCATTACCTTGATCCCAAAACCAGACAAAAACCTCACCAAACAGGAGAATTAGAGACCAATATCTCTCATGAACAGAGGTGCAAAAATTCTCACCAAAATACTAGCCAATACGATTCAACAGTACATTAAAAAGATTATTCACCACAACCAAGTAGGACATAAATCAATGTGCTGCTACAATACATTAATAAAAGAAAGGACAAGAACCATATGATACTCTCAATAGATGCAGAAAAAGCATTTGACCAAGTATAACATCCTTTCTTGATTATGACTCTATGCAGTATAGGGATGGAGGGTACATACCTCAATATCATAAAAGCCATCAGTGAAAAATTCACAGGGAATATCACTCTCAACAGGGAAAACCTGAGAGCTTTTCCCCTAAGGTCAGGAACACATCAGGGATATCCACTATCACCACTGCTGTTCAACATAGTACTTGAAATTCTAGCCTCAGCAATCTGACAACAGAAAGAAATAAAAGGTATAAATCAGCAAAGAAGCAGTCAAACTCTCAGTCTTTGCAGATGTTATGATATTTTATGTGGAAAACCCAAAAGACTCCCCCCCAAAACTGCTAGAACTCATGTCGGAATTCAGTAAAGTGGCAGGATATAAAATCAATACACAGAAATCAGTTGCATTTCTATATATCAACAATGAAACAGAAGAAAAAGAAGTTAAGGAGTTAATCCTATTTATAATTGCACCCAATACCATAGATACCTAGGAATAAATCTAACAAAAGAGGCAAAGAATCTGTACTCAGAAAACTATGGCATACTCATGAAAGAAATTGAGAAAGACACAAAGAAATAGAAAAACATTCCATGCTAATGGATTGGGAGAACAACTTTTGTTAAAATGTCTATGGGACCTAGAGCAATGTACACATTCAATGAAATCCCTATCAAAGTACCATCAACTTTTTTCAAAGAAATGGAACAAATAATTCTAAAATTTGTATGGAACCAGAAAAGACCCCAAAATCCAGAGGAATTTTTAAAAATGAAAGCAAAACTGGCAACATCACAATTCTGGACTTCAAGCTCTATAACAAAGCTGTAATGATCAAGACAGTGTGGTACTGGCACAAAAATAGGTCAATGGAACAGAATAGAGAAGTCAGAAATGGACTCTCAACTCTATGGTCAACTAAGCAGGAAAGAATATCCAACTGACAAGACAGTCTCTTCAACAAATGGTGTTGGGAAAAGTGGACAGCCCTATGCAGAAGAATGAAACTGGGCAGTTCTCTTATACCATACATCGAAATAGACTCAAAATGGATGAAAGAACTCAGTGTGAGACAGGAGCACATCAGAATCCTTGAGAAGAACATAAGCAACATCATCTTTGACCTCGGCTCAGCAACTTCTTCCTGAACACATCACCAAAGGCAAAGGAAGCAAGGGAAAACATGAACTATTGGGACTTCATCAAGATAAAAATCTTCTGCACAGCAAAGGAAACAGTTAACAAAACCAAAGGACAATCGGCAGAATGGAAGAAGATATTTGCAGATGACATATCAGATAAAGTATCAAAAATCTATAAATAACTTACTAAACACAACACCCAAGGAACAAATAATCCAATCAAGAAAGGGGAAAAGGAGGGTGCCTGAGTGGCTCAGTGGGTTAGCCTCTGCCTTCGGCTCAGGTCATAATCTCAGGGTCCTGGTATCAAGCCCTGCATCGGGCTCTCTGCTCAGCAGTGAGCCTCTTTCCCCTCCTCTCTCTGCCTGCTGCTCTGCCTACTTGTGATCTCTCTGTCAAATAAATAAATAAATAAAATTTAAAAAGAAAGAAATCAGCAAAAGACATGAACAGACATTTTTGCAAAGACATCCAAATGGCCAACAGAAACATGAAAAAGTATTTAACATCACTCAGCATCAGGGAAATACAAATCAAAACCACAATGAGATACCACCAATCAGAGTGGCTAAAATTAACAAGACAGGAAATGACAGATATTGGCGAGGATATGGAGAAAGGGGAACCATCCTAAACTGTTGGTAGGAATACAAGCTGGTACAGCCACTCTGGAAAACAGTATGGAGGTTCCTCAAAAAGTTGAAAATAGATCTTCCCTATGATCCAGAAATTGCACTACTGGGTATTTACTCAAAGATTCAAATGTAGTGATCCGAAGGGGCACGTGCACCCCAATGTTTATAGCAGCAATATCCACAATAGACAAACTATGGAAAGAGCCCAGGTGTCCATCAGCAGATGCATGCATAAAGAAGATGCAGTATATATACATATATATGTATATATACAATGGAATATTATGTATATGTATATATATTAAATATATATAATATATGTGTGTATATATATACACACACACAATGTATATATTTATGTGTATATATATATACACACAATGTATATATATGTGTACACACACAGTGTATATATTTATGTGTATATATATATATATATACACACACAATGTATATATATGTGTGTGTGTGTATATATATATATATACATTGTGTGTATATATATACACACACACACAATGGAATATTATACAGCCATCAAAATAATTAAATTAGGATGCCTGGTTAAGCAACTGCCTTCAGCTCAGGTCATGATCTGGGAGTCCCAGGATCAAGTCCTGCATCAGGCTCCCAGCTCCACAGGGAGTCTGATTTTTCCCTCTTCTCCCCTCTCCTCCTCTCTCATGCTCTCTCTCTCTAGCTCTCTCTTAAATTCATAAATAAAATATTTAAAAAATAAAAATAAAATAATGAAGTCATATGTTTGCAATAATGTGGATGGTACTAGAGGGTATTATGCTAAGCAAAATAAGTCAATCAGAGAAAGACAATTATCCTATGATCTCACTGATATGTGGAATTTAAGAAACATGGCAGAGGATATTAGGGGAAGAGTGGAAAAAATGAAACAAAAAGAAACCAGAGAGGACGACAAGCCATAAGAGACTCTTAATCTCAGGAAACAAACTGAGGGTTGCTAGAATGGGGGTAGGAGGGATGCAGTGGCTGTGTTAATAGACATTGAGGAGGGTATGTGTTGTGGTGAGCATTATGTGAATTGTGTAAGACTGATGAATCATAGACCTGTACCCCTGAAGCAAATAATACATTATATGTTAATAATAATAAAAATAATAAAAATTAAAAAAATTTAAAAATCACCATCTACAGATTTTTTAATTACAAATAAGTTTCTAAAAAGTTGCTTGATTTAAAAAAATCAATGTATAAAAATCAGTTGCATTTCTAATTAATAGTAGCAAGCAGATGGAAAGTGTAACTTTTCAATTTTCACATTTATATTCAGAGTAGAGCATACATTGCTATTCACAGTTAAACAAATATTAATGGAGTGAAGAACAACATAACTAATGTTTAGTCACAAAGTAGAATATTGTCAGCACTGCAGCAACCCCCTACATACTTCTCCTTAATCATAACTACTTCCTTCCCCCTAAGTGTCAACACTATCCTGGTTTGGGACATAATAATTCCCTTATTTTTACCACTAACTTTAAAAAATATTTAATTTATTTATTCAAGAGAGAAATAGAGAGCATGAATAGAGGGGTATTAGTTAGAGGAAGAGTGAGAAACAGGCTACCAGCTAACCAGGGAGCCCCATATGGGTCTTGATCCTGAACCCTGGGATCATGACCTGAGCTGAAGGCAGAGGCTTAACTGACTGAGTCACCGAGGAGCCCCTACAAATAAATTTAACATACATGTAGGCATGCATAAACAATATAAATTACTTTTGCCTGGTTTTCATCTTTATATAAATATAATCATACTTAACATTCTTTCATATTTTACCTCTTTTGTCAAGGTATCAATAAGAAAAAGAAAAGTAATTCAATAGAAAAAAAATGGGCAATGTACCTAGCGAAGGACTTTGCAAAAGAAGAAACTTAAGTAATGAATAAACATATAAATAATCATATCAATCTCATCACTAACTAAGAAAATGCAAATTGAAGACACAATTAGATGCTGTTTCATACCCAACAGAGTCGGGGAAAAAAAATCAAACACATATAGTGATGTGAACTAACTAGAACTCTCATGTACTATGGTGAAATGTGACTTGGTATAACCACTTTGGAAAATGAACTGGCTTTATAAAGTGTAACGAGAAATGCACATATTTTATATTCTAACTTTTCCACTTTCAGGTAAATTATAATAAACAAGTAAACTCTTGCTTAACTAATCATGATATATTCATATAAACAGTTCTTTTTTTTAAGATTTTATTTATTTATTTGACAGAGACAGATCACAAGTAGGCAGAGAGGCAGGCAGAGAGAGAGAGAGGAGGAAGCAGGCTCCCTGCTGAGCAGAGAGCCCGATGCGGGACTCGATCCCAGGACCCTGAGATCATGACCTGAGCCGAAGGCAGCGGCTTAACCCACTGAGCCACCCAGGCACCCCCATATAAACAGTTCTTAAGAGTACTGTTTTTAGAGCAAAACCAGGAAGCTACTCAAATGCAATAATAAAATAGATAATTGAAATAATAAATGAATTACAATTTATAAATACTATACAATACTACAAAATTGATGAGTTATAGTTACAAATCATGAGGGTGAATGCAAATGCTACCATTTCTGGACCTCAGATCCTTTTTCTATAAAATTAAGGGTTTTCCCAGGAAAGGAATTTGTATTACCCCTCACAAGCAAACTGAAAAGGAAAATCCATTAAGAACAGATTTTTAATACTAAAAAAATAACATTATTCATTAAAGAATAATTCAGGATAGTGGCTCCTGGGTTGCTCAGTTGGTTAAGCAAATGGCTTTTGATTTCTGCCCAGGTCATAATCTCAGGGTTCTAAGATCGAGCCTGCTTAAAGATTCTCTCTCCCTCTCCTCCATCCCTCCCCCAACTCTCTAAATCAAAAAGAATGATTCTGGATATATTGTGCAGGAGTTTGGTGATGTCATTTACATAATTTTTCACTCAACCCTTTTTATTTTTTTAAAGATTTTATTTATTTAAGAGTGAGCGACAGAAATAGTGACTGAAATAGTAAAAGAGAGCACAAGCAAGGAGAAAGAGAAGCAGGCTCCCCACCAAGCAGGGATCCCAACATGGGGCTTGATTCTAGGACTCTGGGATCATGGCCTTAGCCAAAGACAGACGCTTAACCAACTGAGCCACCCAGGCAGCCCTCAACAGTGGTTTTGTTGTTGTTGTTTTACAGGGGTCTTTTATATGCAAATGAAGGAATAGTCCATAGTGCAAGGTTATGCCCAAGCAGAATATTGGCCAAAGTGGGTAAAAAATGTGACTAGTTACAACATTTTACCAAGAAATATTTACAATTAGAAAACCAGGGGGCGCCTGGGTGGCTCAGTGGGTTAAGCCGCTGCCTTCGGCTCGGGTCGTGATCTCGGGGTCCTCGGATCGAGTCCCGCATCGGGCTCTCTGCTCGGTGGGGAGCCTGCTTTCCTCTCTCTCTCTGCCTGCCTCTCCGTCTACTTGTGATTTCTCTCTGTCAAATAAATATATAAAAAAAATCTTTAAAAAAAAAAAAAAAGAAAGAAAAGAAAACCAGGTTGAGGAAATGTGCTGTCAGGAAGAAAAATATAAGTCCAAAGCTGAACAGAACAAAAAAATGCTAAGAATAGAGAGAGGGAGCTGATGAGTAACATCTGAAGAAGGTAATCAACAGGCTGTAAGTATATGTCAAAATGTACTGGAAGAGGAAGTCTGAGTAAGTTTGGTCCTGTTATTTCTGTTAGGAGTGCTTCCTTATATTGGCAAAACAACACTGGACATCTTAAATGACTCTATGTAAATAAAACCAACTAAATCCATTTGAGAGGTTGGGATGGGGAAGGAGAATTGATTTTCATCAGCATTACAAATTGAAAATTAATTTCCAATCACTTTTACATTTTTGAGAAACTGATTACATAATCAGTAGCAGAAGAGGAGGCACTAGAATGACATAGTAACAGAGAGATTATATTTAAACATAGGAATATGGATCATTACAGTAAAATATTTACTTTCTCCCTTATGACTTTTAATGAAACATCAATAATTGAAAATGCAGATCAATTTGATTCTGTCTACTAGGAGACAAGTATCATTGTAGCCTTGTATCCTACAGACTCTCAAATTGTGTTTCTCAGCTGCTGGCCATTGACTTACCAGGTCATACTTTCATTGCTTTGCACCTAGAACCATCTTTGCCCCTCATTAATTTGACAGCAATTGGTTTTACTACCCTCTTTGTTCTCTCTCTCATTCATGGGTCCAGACCAAAGAGGTGGTCTTCAAGTACACCATTCTGGACCATTTTTGTAAACTGATAATGGTCAGATTAAATTATTTAAAATCATACACCAGATACCTGTTGTATCATGTCTAATTTACTATTATCCTAGGTAGGCAGTATAGGCATAGTAATTCAATATCTTCATATATGCAATAAAACATTGGAAAATAAAAGCCAAATTTAAGTCAGAAATAATATTTAATTTTAGGAATACTGAGTTGGTTTTCCCAAAGGCAGAGACAGAGATGAGGATTCTTGAGCAAGTAATTTATGGGAGAATGTTCTCAGGAGAAAGGAAGTTAAGGAAGCAGATACAGCAGGTAAAACAAACAAAAAACAAGAATGTGGTTTATTCTGGATTCTACATTGAGCATGAATCTTACAGGGAATGCTGGAGCATGAACTACACCAGAGTAGGTATTGCCATTTGTATGTCCATACCAGTCTGCTTCTGAGAGTGTGGGTAGCACTAAGTTTAGGGGAATACATTATCGCTCCAGGAGGATGAAGGCAATTCTCTAGAGAGGGGCCAGCTATAAATGTTAGTAGCCAAAATCCATGACAACTGAAGGACAGGAACAACAGCCAGGTAAAGAGGATCTTGATATGGTACCAAGAAGGTCTACTAGAGGCAGAAAGAAATTCTCTAGAAACACTTTCAATGATTACTGGACCATGGAATTGAGAGAATAAAAGTTGCCAAGTTTGAATTCTGTACAACATATTGTTTGATAATTCACAAGCATATTCTAATTTACTAGAACAAAAAAGAATGGTTTTTTTTCTTTTTTTTTCCAATTTATTTATTTTCAGAAAAACAGTATTCATTATTTTTTCACCACACCCAGTGCTCCATGCAAGCCGTGCCCTCTACAATACCCACCACCTGGTACCCCAACCTCCCATCCCCCCGCCACTTCAAACCCCTCAGATTGTTTTTCAGAGTCCATAGTCTCTCATGGTTCACCTCCCCTTCCAATTTACCCAAAAGCACATACCCTCCCCAATGTCCATAACCCTACCCCCCTTCTCCCAAACCCCCTCCCCCCAGCAACCCATAGTTTGTTTCATGAGATTAAGAGTCACTTATGGTTTGTCTCCCTCCCTATCCCATCTTGTTTCATGGATTCTTCTCCTACCCACCTAAGCCCCCATGTTGCATCACCACTTCCTCATATCAGGGAGATCATATGATAGTTGTCTTTCTCCACTTGACTTATTTCACTAAGCATGATACGCTCTAGTTCCATCCATGTTGTCGCAAATGGCAAGATTTCGTTTCTTTTGATGGCTGCATAGTTTTCCATTGTGTATATATACCACCTCTTCTTTATCCATTCATCTGTTGATGGACTTCTAGGTTCTTTCCATAGTTTGGCTATTGTGGACATTGCTGCTATAAACATTCGGGTGCACGTGCCCCTTTGGATCACTACGTTTGTATCTTTAGGGTAAATTCCCAGTAGTGCAATTGCTGGGTCATAGGGCAGTTCTATTTTCAACATTTTGAGGAACCTCCATGCTGTTTTCCAGAGTGGTTGCACCAGCTTGCATTCCCACCAACAGTGTAGGAGGGTTCCCCTTTCTCCGCATCCTCGCCAGCATCTGTCATTTCCTGACTTGTTGATTTTAGCCATTCTGACTGGTGTGAGGTGATATCTCATTGTGGTTTTGATTTGTATTTCCCTGATGCCGAGTGATATGGAGCACTTTTTCATGTGTCTGTTGGCCATCTGGATGTCTTCTTTGCGGAAACGTCTGTTCATGTCCTTTGCCCATTTCGTGATTGGATTATTTGTTCTTTGGGTGTTGAGTTTGCTAAGTTCTTTATAGATTTTGGACACTAGTCCTTTATCTGATATGTCTTTTGGGATTTCATCAAAATCAAAAGCTTTTGCACAGCAAAGGAAACAGTTAACAAAACCAAAAGACAACTGACAGAATGGGAGAAGATATTTGCAAAAGAATGGTTTTTAAGAATACCTTCAGTTTAAAATGAAATAGGATCTACCCTTTCAGGGCATATTTTCTAATAAGATTTCACTGAGCAAGAATACTTATAAACTGAATCACTGATTGTCAAATGGAAGGAACTATACCAATACAAATTGCAGCATTTCAAAAATATTTGCCAGAATAATGAGGATTTGGGCATTTTAAGATTATTATATAATTTTTAAAGTATTATATTTATAAAATACAAGTAAATCACATTTATCTGACCAAAAAAGGGGAAAACTTCACAAAGAGAGATATTTCCCCAGAGAACTCTGAGTAGATATACATAGCTTTTCCCTCAAAAAAAAAGTCTAAAATCAACATTCATAAATGATCCCAAATCAGATACGATTTTAAAAAGACCCACTGGAAATAAGATTTATCATCATTTATAAACAAAAGAGCTGACTAATTACTATAAATGGTATCCATTCGCTTTAAGCCAAGCAAGATCTTGGGCAGCAGCTCAGGCTAGGGTGCTATCCAGTTTTACTACAAGTACCTTAACTTAGCAATTTTTCCTACCTCCTACCTCATATAAATGAGACTGACCATTTTTCCATACCACCTAGTGTAAGATCCCTGAGCTTCACTCTTCTATTTCTAATGACACAGTAAACACTGCTCCATTCCACTGTGCTCACTCCTACCCCTTATTGAAAATAGTAGTAATTTTATTTCAAGGGGAAAGTGGAGGATATCAGTATTTGTTGAATATCTCTTAGAAGACAGGAAATGTACATATGTTTTAATCAAGTAGTAAATTTTGGAGGCACTTGAGTGGCTCAGTGGGTTAAGCATCTTCTTTGGCTCAGGTCATGATCCCAGCATTCTGGGATTGGGCCCCAGGTCAGGGTCCTTGCTCAGAGGGGAGTGTACTTCTCCTTCTGGCCTTCCCCCTGCTTGTGCATACTCTTTCTAGCTCTCAAACAAAATCTATTTTTTTTCTTTATAAAAAGTAGTAAATTTTCACTTCTATTATTTTTTCAAATAAACCTATAAACTTTATTCTCATCCTAAAGCTAGAGAAACTTAACTTAAAAGAAGCTAAATAATTTGCCAGATATCTCACAAATAATAAATGACTAGGTAGATACTTGAGCCCAAAGATTGGCCTCTTTAAAAATCTATGCCCTATTATACCAGTTACTCCCAAAGTGCAGTCCCTGGACCAACAGCATTACCTCAGAATTTGTTGGAAGCTCAAGTTCTTGTACCATATTCCAGACCTACTGACTAGATACTGCCAGATATAGACCCAGAACTCTGCATGAAACTTTCAGATGATTCAGGTGCATCCTAAAATTTGAGAATCTCTGTCCTATACTGTATTTCTTTTTTTTTCAGTGAAAAGAAACAGATGATGTCTATGATGCAGCTTTATGTACTTTTTCCTATTAGAAAGTCTATGATGTATGGACCCCAAAGATAACCCCAAACTTTGACTTTAAACACTGTTTCTATTAATAAGTTTATTCAAGGTTTTGTTTACTTTTTCCTTGATGCTGGTAAATAGACCTATTTCCTGGACATCAACCTGAGTCTCTCCAACATTACCACAATTATCACTTAATACCTATTTATTCATTCATTCATCCATGTACTCTTCCATGCAACAACTATTATTTGAAAGCCTCCTGTGCCTCAGGGTTTTGTGCAAGGCAGGTTAATGGCCTCACAAAGGGTCCATATTCTAATATCCAGAAATTCTGAATACGTTATGCTACAGGGCAAAAGGAAGTTAAGCTTGCAGATAGAATTAAGGTTTGAACCAGCTACTTTAAAATAGTGAGATTTTCCTGGATGATTAGCACTTAAAAAATGGAATACCTAGGAAGGGAAGGAAAATAAGATAAAAACAGAAAGGAAGGCAAGCCATAAGTGACTCTTAACTCTAGGAAACAAACTGAGGGTTGCTGGAGGAGGGATGGGTAAGGGGATGGGGCAACCAGGTGATTCATTAATGCAGGTACTTGATGGAATGAGTACTGGGTGTTATAAGCAACTGGTGAATCACTAAATTCTACCTCTGAAACTAATAACACACTACATGTTAACTAAATTAAATTTAAATAAAAAATTTATAAAATGAAAAAGATCTGTTTGAGAAAAACCACAAAACTGCTGAGCAAAATCAAAGAATAACTAACTAACTATATAAATGGAGAGATAGCCTGAGTTCATGGACAGGAAGATTCAATATTGTCAATATGTCTTTTCCTCACAATTTGACCTATGGATTCCATACAATCCCAACCAAAATCCCAGAAAGTTATTTTATGGATGTCAATAAACTTACTCCAAAGCTTATATGGAGAGCAAAAGACAAAACGAAAAGCTTAAACAATATTGATAGAAAAGAAGAAATTTGGAGGACTAATGCCACCTGCTTCAAGACTTCATATAAAGCTACAGTAATCAAGGCAATGTGGTTTTCAAGAAAGAACAGTCAAAATAATGGGACAAAACAGAGAGCCCAGAAACAGACCCATGTAGTTACCTGATTTTTAGTAGAAGAGCAGCAGAAATACAATGGAGCAAAGATAAGGCTCTTCAAGAAATGGTGTTGGAATAACTGGGCATTCACATGCCAGAAAAAAAAATTAATCTAGATAAAAATCTTACACCTTTCACAAAAAACACCTCAAAATAGATCATAGAGTTAAATGTAAAATTCAGAACTATAAAATTCTTAATAAGATACAATAGAAGAAAACCTAAAATACTTCAGATATGGTGGTAACTTTTTAGATATAACATAAAACACAATTCACGAAAACATAACTGAGAAGCTGGACTTCATTAAAATTAAAAATTCTGCACTGTGAAAGATAACATTAAGAGAATAGGAAAACAAACCAAAGACTGGGGGCAAATATTTGCAAAAGACATCAGATAAAAGACTCTTATCCAAAATGTACAAAGAACTTTTTTTTAGAGTTTTATTTACTTCTTTGACAGACAGAAAGAGACAGCAAGCACAAGCAGAGGAGTAGAGAGGGAGAAGCAGACTTCCCACCAAGCAGGGAGCCTGATACGGGGCTGGACCCCAGGACCCTGGGATCATGACCCGAGACCTAAGGCAGACACTTATCCGACTGAGCCATACAGATGCCCCTGCAGAAAGAGCATTTAATATTCAACAGTAAGGAAAAAAACCCTTATTTTAAAATGGGTCAAGACCACAAAAGACCCCTTACCAAAAAAGATATACAAATGGCAGATAAATATATAAAAAGATGTTCCACATCATATGTCAGTAAGGCAATGTAACTTAAAACAAGACAGCATGAAGCGCATAGTAGAATGGCCAAAATCTGAAACACTGATGACATCAAATGCTGACAAGTAGGTGGAGTATCTGGAATACTCACATGTTGCTGGAGGGAATGCGGAATGGTTCTGCTATTCTGAGAGATGGTTTAGCAGTTTCTTACAAAACTAAACATTGTCTTACCATACAACCTAGCAATTTACCCAAAGGGGGGTAAAAACTTATGTCCACATAAAAACCTACACATGGAGAGCAGCTTTGTTCATCACTGCCAAAACTTGGATAAAGCGAAAATGTTCTTCAGTAGGTGAATGAATAAACTGTGTTATGTCCAGATAATGGAATATTTTCAGTGTTAAAAATAAATGATCTCTCCACCCATGAAAAGACATGGAAGAATGTTGTATTCATATTACTGAGTGAAAGAAGCCTATCTAAGAAGACTAATACTGCATGATTCCACTTGTAGGACACTCTGGAAAAGGTCAAACTATGGAGACAATAAAAAGATCATTGACTGTTGGGGAGGGGGTTGGGTGAAATAAATAGGCAGAACACAGTGAATTTTTAGGGAGGTGAAATACTTTGTATCATATTATAATGGTGGGCATATATCATTATACATTTGTCCAAAATCACTGAATGTACAACACCTAGAGTCAACATTAAGGTAAAGTATGGATTTTGAGCAGTTATAATATATCAATATAGGTTTATCCTTGTTTACAAAAAAAAGTACTACACTGGTGAGTGATGTTGATAAGGTAATATGGTATGCATATGTGTGATCAAGGTATATATGGGAAATATTTGTATGTTTTACTCAGTTTCATTGTAAACCTCAAACTGCTTTAAAAAATAAAGACATAAAAAAATAAAAAGTTCTACTTAAAGAGTAACTTTAGGTCTTTTAAAAATGAGTTTCTTCCTTAGCATTTCTTTAACCAGTGTGAGAGTGTGGGAAGAGAAGTTGTTTTTCTTAAAGGCTTCTAAATGATAATTCTTTTTAGCTACAGGTTTTGAAAGGCATTTAAAAAGAGTTTCACAGTGTACTCTCCTGGATGACATCTTTCTCTTGATGTAAAGGACTTTTTAAAAAAACATATGTTTTAAATAGTTGCTCTCCCCAAGGCAAAGGTACCTCATTCTAATGTCTCTTTGGCCTCTTGCCTCTTTTCACCCTTCAATTTTTCCAAAGTCTTTCAACATTACTGATAAAATTACCCAATATTTTATTAGATAGGCTGGACCAAATGAAATATTTTATTCTATGTTGTCTCCATTTTGAAGTTATAAAGGAAAAAAATCTAGGTAATAGAACTCAATTTTTGCTGTGTTTAATTCCATTACCCATCCTGTTAATTCAACCATTTCTCTCTAATTTTCTTTTTTTAAATAAAACACAAAAAGCTCAAATCCACATGGTTGGAAGTAGAGATATTAGGATTAAAAATGGATGTGCTTTAAGTGCTCAACAATTAAAAATAAAGAAAATAAACAGTGTCCTGGAGTTTTACTGCAACACCCACAGTAGCAGGAGAGAGGTGTCATATTTACTATGATCTTTCTTGATATTTCACCAAACTGTATAATGTAATTTGAATTCCCCAGGCCTTACTAATAATACAGGAACCTCATATTTGTACATAAATTTCTTCCTGGAGAGTTCAAATCTCTTTTATAACATTTTCTCTAACTATACCAACATTCTACTTGGAAGTCTTAGTTATTTGTTTTCTTCCCAATGGCACAGATGAGAAAATGAGATGTAAAGACTCAGGATATTTGATAATCTGAGAAATTTTTGAATCAAAACTATGATGTATCACTTAAGTTCCAAACTAATTATCAAGTCAGCTTTGATTCTTTCCTAGGTTAAAAGTTAACATTTATTCTTTCTGGTGAGAAACTTCTTATATCCAAAACTAGATTTAGCTTCCTGTGTGAAACAACTAAAAAAAAAGCAAAATGTGTATTAAAAATGGGTTAGACTCTGTATATAAGTATCATAAAATAATGATCCCTAAGGTAAGGAAAACCAATGGGCTAATACCCTGATTATACCAGATTATCTAGAGAAAGTTTCCAAGCTATAACACAGGGATGGAGAGCGCAAGAAGAATGTGAAGGACACCCTAATTTAGGATATGGAGCTATAATCTGGGAATACCAAGACAACTAGAGTTTTCAGGACAGTATACTAGACAGGAAAGAGTTTCAAAAAGAGTGAATTTAGAGACCTGCAGAGGGTCCCCAAGTCATCTTCTTAGATCAATGCACATATGTGAGGAATTATCTCATGTCAGGGAAAGAACTATTCAATGACAATTCTCTATGGGTCTCTACATTAGTATTCCGGGGCTTGCATTACAAAATACCACAAACTGGGTGATTTAAACAATAGAAATTTATTTTATCACACTTTTGGTGGCTGGAAGTCCAAGATCAAGGTTCTAACAGAGCTTGTTTCTCCTAACATCAACCTTGACTTGCAGATGGCCCTTTCTTGCTTTGTCCTCCCATGGTCTTTTCTCTGTGAATGTGTAACTCTGGTATCTCTTCTTGTTTTTCAAGCACATAAGTCATGTTGGATTAAAGCCCAGGCCCTATGACCTCAATTAATCTCTATTAGCTCTTTAAAGGCCCTATCTCCAAATGCAATCACATTGGGGATAAAAGCTTTGACATATAAATTTTGGAGGTTTATAATTAAGTCCATAGCAATCTATTATTTCTGCATGTCATCCAAGCAGATTTACTAACTGCCTCTGTTCTAGTGTATCATTTCAAGGATGTTTATACATTGAACTATTTTAAAAGATAGAGAAAATGTCTACCTTGGAAGTAAGGGGTGGCATACTTACTGTCCAATATAAAATATCTATATTCACTAAGCTTAGAGTTTCCTCCTATAATGAAACCTACTGCATGTTCAGGAGTCACCTGGTCCTCTTCACATTGTCCTGTGAGAACTGGGACTCAAAGAAGTTAACTCTGTTCAGATCTTATATCTTCTGTCAACATTTATGATACTGTGTCAGCTAAGTTGTTGGCTTGCAAGTAGAACAAAAGCTCAGACTCTTCAGAGAACTTCAAAAGAACTATCCAAAAGAATTAGAACAGGGCCAGAAATAGTTCTTGGTCCCACCAATCAAAACGGAAAACTGTAAGTCACAAGGTATATCAGAGAGGACTCAGAATGACACTGATGTAATAATGGAGAAAATTTAGTCCTCAAGACTTCTCTATTCCTATCTGACAAAGCTTAAAAGCAAGCCTTGAAAGGATGAAAGCATTTCAAAATAATTTAGCTGAGAAGAAACTCAGAAGAAAGTTCAAGAATATCTAGGGCCTACCAAGGTTTTCTAATGTTCAATAAAATATAACTAGATTCACAAAGAAGCAGGAAATTATATCCACAATAAGGAGAAAAAGAGATCAATAGGAACTGATCCAGAAGTTACACAAATATTAGAATTATTAGATAAGGACTTTAAAACAGTTATCATAACTAATGTTATATGTTCAAGAAGGTAGAAGAAAAATTTAGCATATTAAAGACAAACTCATAGAAATTTAAAAATCACTGACTAACTGAAAAAAATTCATTGTATAATATTAACAAGAGATTAGCCATTACAGAAAAAAAAAAAAGTAGTGAACTTGAAGACATACCAAGTAGGAACTGTCCGAAATAAAAGAGAAAAAGACTAAAAAAAAAAAAAAAGAGCCATATTATTGAATTGTGGTATATCAAGTTCTCTATGTATATGTAAATGGAGTCTTCAAAAGTGAGGAGGAGTATGGTGAACAGGAAAAAAAAGTTTGAAGAACCAATGGCCAAAAATTTTCTTACTTTGAGGAAAACTATAAATTCAAATCCACAAAGTTCAACAACCCACAGGCACAAGAAATATCAAGATATATTTATCATTGCACACCACAATCAAATCGTGTAAAACCACAGATAAAGAGAAAAATCTTAAAAGGAGCAAGAGACAAAAAAGACATTACATACAGGGGAAGAAAAGTAGGAATTATAGCAGATTTTTCACTGGATTCAATGCAAATGAGAAGACATTAGAACAGCATCTTTAAAAGAATGGAGGGAGGGAAGGGAGAAAGGAAGGGAGGAAGGGAGGGAAAGAAAGGAAAAGAGTAAGGGAGAAAGGAAGCAAGAAAATCGTAAATCCTGAATTATGTACCTAGCAATAATATCTTTCAAGATAAAATTGAAATAAAGACTTTTCATACTTGCAAAAGCTGAAATAGCTCCTCATCCAGACTTTCATTACAAATAAAAGTTAAAACAACTCTTCTGGTAGGATGAAAATAATACTAGTTGAAAATCTGTATTTTCACAAAGGACTAAAGAACACCAGAAGTGGCAAATACAACAACTTTTAAAATATTTTTTAACACTCCATGAAATATAATTGTCAATTTAAAAACAAAATAATAATAATAATAATGCAGGGTATTGTTTATAGCATATATAGAATAAAATCCATAAAGACCATAGTGTAAGGATTGATACAGGGGAAAACTGTTTGTACCATAGAAAGTACTATAACATTAAACTAAGGAATAGGAAAAATTATATATGTGTCCTGTAAACCTTGAAGCAATCACATAAAAAGAAGAAATACAGCTAATTAGCCAACAGAGGAAATACAATAAAATCATTAAAAAACACATTCCCCCCAAAAAGGGCAGAATAGGAAGAGAAAATAAAACAAATAATTGATGCATGTAGATAAAATATACAGACAGTAAATTAAAACCCAACCATATCAATAATAACATTAGTTTTAAGTTGTCTAAATGCCACAATAAAAGACAGAAATATATTGAATAATGTAGAAAGGAAGACTAAACCATAGGTTAAACCAAGAAATCCACTTTGAATATGAAGACGAAAGTAGGTTAAAAATAAAATAATGACACAGATATATCATACTAATACTACCCAAAAGAAGACCAGACAAGTTATATTAATATCAGAAAAAGTAGATTTCATAACAGAATATTCTTTAGGGTGGGGTGCCTGGATAGCTTAGTCAGTCGTATCTGACTTTTGGTTTTAGTTCAGGTCATGATCTCAGGGTCATGAGATTGAGCTCTGTGTTGGGCTCTGCACTGGATGTGGAAACTGCTTAAGATTCTCTCTCTCTCTCTCCCCCCCTTTGCCCCTCCCCCACTCCAATAAAAACCAAAAAGAGTCTTCTTTAGGGGGAATAAGAGGCTACTTTGAATACTATACTTCCTGAAGAACAACAAAATATGGTCAATTATTAACTCAAATCTGAATTCTGGTCACTATCCACCTTTTTATTTTTCTGACCTTTATTTTCCTCAGGTATGTGAGAGGGATTTGGACTAGAAGATTCTTAATTCTTGAACATTATTAGAAGTCTAGTTTTTAGTAAGTTTTCCACTACTGAAAATTATCCAACTATTTGGCAACTCATGGGTAATGCTTTTGACAATATTTAGGAATGGTAGAAAATATGATGTTATAGTCATCAAGTCTCTTATAAAACTGGAATTCTAAGTTTTTATATTAATATCAGTAACACCATATTTTACAAAAGTTTATTAATTACTGAATAAATACCTTACAACAACTCCATGGGAGTTTCATTAGTAGGTCCAAAAAAATTTCTTCCTTGAAAGTCCAGTTAAATACGTAAAAAAAAAAAAACTACACACTTTTAAATTCTACACTGGTAGAGAGACCTAGAAGGAGATGAGGAAAACCTGTTTCAAGGCTAAGCAACAGATGGCAGATAAAAGTTGTTTCATATACCCTCAACCAGGCAAGATAAAGTGTTCAAATATATTTTAGCAGCTGCTAAAGCAAATAGAGATAAGGAGATAAAACAAAAGAATTTCAAATGATACTATGGAGACCAAGGGATTGTGCAGTTTTAAAGCTATATATTTCTCTAAATTCCAGACTTCTCTAAGTTCTTAATTGTTCTTTTTAAACTTTTAACACATCTGGGAACTGTTAATTCTGTGTCTTGGTGCTCTGCCCACCTTAAAGAACTACCAAAAATTCTAGAGGTGTCTCCTGGGGGAAAAGGGAAACTCAAGATAACCAAGGCCATGTCAATTTCTAGCTACAGAACTGGTTGCTCTCCACACTGAAATATATATCCTAATTGACTTATGGAATTGACTTGACAGGCTAAAAGGTCTGAAGTCACAGTGACCAACAGCGTTGTGTGCTGAGAAGAAAAATGGTCCAGGAATCAGGAGACAGGTCTTTGTTACTATAGTAACAATTTTATGGTCCCTAATAATTTACTCAGCATTTCATGGCTCAGCATCTTATTTATACAGAGGGAATTCATCCCTGCCTATCTCAGAGACCTCTTTTTTGGATCAAATTATATAAATTCCATAAAATATTTAGAAATAGTAAATAGTATAAAAAGATAAAATGGACAATAGCCAGGGTAAAATGGTTTGTGAATTATTCTAAACATTTTAAAGTGTAGCAGTGCCTAGATGGCTCAGTTGATTGAGTGTCTGACTCTTTCTGCTTGGGTCATTATCTCATGGGTCATGGGTTTGGACCACATCAGGCTCTGAGCTCAGCAGGGAGTCTCCTTGAAGATTCTCTCCTTCCCCTCACTGGTTCTCTTTCTCTATGTCTCTTTCTCTCTCAAATAAATAAATACATCTTTAAATAATAAATATTTTAAAGTTTGCAATGCTTAATATTTTATACAGTTGACATGTGTACTTATTTCATTATTTTGTCATTACTTTATTATTAAAATTACTCTTTGTATTACATAAAAGAAATACTTAATTTTCCAAAAGAGGACCTGAAAAAGGTACTGCCCGAGTTCAAAACCTAATTCATAATATAGTCATCAACCTATCTTCTATGGAAGATGTTTCCCAACAATTTGAGGTACCCAGAAAATGGAAGAATCTATCTCCTAAAGAAATAAGTTCCAGTTCTCTAGATATTATAAAGATATTTCCTGCATTGAAAGGAAGGAGGTAAGTGAATATTAAATGAACCCTAAGCTGCCAACTGGGTCTATGTTTAAAAAAAAAAAGGCTAAAGAACCCTAGAGCCTAGTGATTCTCCCACAGAATGGGGTTTGGCCTTGATGTACAGGCAAATGCAAGATCTGAACAAACTGCAAACTATGGGAGACAGTGGAGGGAGAGGCTTGCACAAACTACATTTTTCTGTGGGATAGGAGAAAACAGTGTATTGTACCATCCTCTAGTTGTGATACATGAAAAATATTTCCCCCAGTTGACAATGGCAGTGAACATTCTGTTGTCCAATTTAAGAAGTCACTGCTCTAGAATATTAACCAAACCTGGTAAAATTCTCATTAGATGCACTAGTGTCAGACTTAAGGTTAACATAACACACACACATACACACAAACACACAACTCTGCTATTAGGCCAGGGTAACCCCCTTGTTCATCATATCTCAAAAATTAAGTTTCATACATTTCAATGTCAATATATATATCTGCAATAAATAATAAAATTTAAATTCCCACATCTGTTCAAAATCCAAACAATAAAACTGACCTGAGGTTACCTAAAAGATACTTGTGTTCATGGAAGAGGAAAAATTTTCAACAATTATATTTTAGAGGAAAAGCAAATATTCCCTAAATGTCTTTGTTCCAGTATTTTCTTTAATTGTAAATAAATCTTTAAAATTTACAAATTGTTATTAAAGCATTGAGCTTTTCACTGAGTTTCTAGGAAAGACAGTACTGTATTAACAATATTATAAAGATATTTATAAGAAAGATAGTAATATATCAAACCATTACTAATCCTTATAAGAACCCTATGAGGTAGGTACCATTATTAGCTCTGTTTCAAAATAGGAGTATTGGATTTAGAGAGATTAAAATACTTGCCCACAGTCGCAAAAGTGGAGAAGCCTGGATTTGAACTATTTATGCCCCCAATATGGGAGCAGCCAACTAAATAAGACAACTGTTAATCAAGATAAAGGGTCATACTGATATGAATACATTAATAGCAGGGGATCTTAACATGCCACCCTCAGTAATAGAAAGATCATCTAAGCAGAAAATCAATAAAGAAACAAGAGCATTGACTGACACATTGGATCAGATGGACCTCATAGATATATACAGAACATTCCACCCTTAAATAAAAGAATACTCATTCTTCTCAAGTGCACATGGAACTTTCTCCAGAATAGACCACATACTGGGTCACAAATCAGGGCTCAACTGATACAAAAAAAAACTGAGATTATTTCCTGCATATTTTCAGACCAAAATGCTTTAAAACTGGAACTCAACCACAAGAAAAAGTTTGGAAGGAATTCAAACATTTGGAAGCTAAAGACCACCTTGCTTAAGAATGTTTGGATCAACCAGGAAATCAAAGAACTTAAACAATTCATGGAAACCAATGAGAATGAAGACACTTCAATATAAAACCTATGGGATACAGCAAAGGTGGTCCTAAGGAGGAAATACATAGTCATCTGAGCCTCCCTCAAAAAAATATAAAAAATCTAGAATACACCAGCTCTCTTTACACCTTAAAGAACTCGAGAATCAACAACAAATTAAGCCAACTCCACACACAAGAAGGGAAATAACCAAGATTAGAGCAGAGATCAATGAGATAGAAACTAGAGATACAGTAGAACGTATCAATGAAACTAGAAGCTGGTTTTTTTTTTCAAAGAATCAATAAGATCAATAAAACATTGGCCAAATTAATCCAAAAGAACAGAGAGAGCACCCAAATTAATAAAATTATGAATGAAAAGGGAGAGATCATGACTAATGCCATGTAAATACAAAGAATCATCAGAAATTATTATCAACAGTTACATGCCAATAAGTTAAGCAACCTAGAAGAAATGGATGCATTCCTAGAAACCTATAAACTTCCAAAATTGAATCAGAAAGAAACTGAGAATCTGAATAGACCAATATCTAGTAACGAGATTGAAGCAGTGATCAAAAATCTCCCAAAACACAAGAGCCCAGGACCTGAAGGAATCCCTGGAGAATTCTACAAACATTCAAAGAAGAAATAATACCTATTCTCCTGAAGCTGTTTCAAAAAATAGCTGGGAGCTAGTTTCCTTCCTTTCGGAAGGAAAACTTCCAAACTCTTTTTATGAAGCCAGCATCACCCTGATGCCCAAACTAGGCAAACACCCCACCAAAAAGGAGAATTTTAGACCAATATCCTTGATGAATATGGATGCCAAGATTCTCAATAAGATCCTAGCTGATAGGATCCAACAGTGCATTAAAAAAGATTATCCACCATGACCAGTTGGGATTTATCCCTGGGTCGCAAGGGTGGTTCAACATTTGCAAATCAATCAATATGATAGAACAAATCAATAAGAGAAAAGACTATGGACTCTGAAAAACAGTCTGAGGGGTTTGAAGTGGCGGGGGGGGGAGGTTGGGGTACCAGGTGGTGGGTATTATAGAGGGCACGGCTTGCATGGAGCACTGGGTGTGGTGAAAAAATAATGAATAATGTTTTTCTGAAAATAAATAAATTGAAAAAAAAAGAGAAAAGAACCACATGGTCCTTTCAAATGAAAAAGAATAAGCATTTGACAAGATACAGCATCTGTTCCTGATTAAAACAATTCAAAGTATAGGAATAGAGGGAACTAATTCATTTAGAATGAGATCATAGCTGTATGTGATGGCTCTCTGGAAGGAAACATGGTAAGGAATTTGCTTACACGGTTCCACTTAATCCCCTATAACTCCATTAATTCAGTACTATCATGATCCTCTTTACAGACAGGCAAACTGAGATTAGTGAGATCTAGAGTCTCCTAGTTAAGATATCTAAGATTTGGGATTCTCCCCAGGCAGTCTGACTCTAAAGCCAATGTATTTAATTCCTGCACTCTACTGTTTTTGCAAAGTAAAAGAGGTACTTAAAATGACTTCTACATAAAAATACTATAATCATCTTATCCTTTACACAATGCAGGAGCATAAATCTTTCCAATTCTTCAAACTTTATTCTATTTTTCATTTGTATTAGTTACTTTCTTAAGAACATGGTACACATTACAAATTTCAAAAACATCCATTCACTGGAGCATCATTCTGGGTTACATGGACCTAAATTCTCTCACTGTGTGAGTACAGTATCCTTTTAGATAGAAAACTTGGTGTTGTTAAGTACAGCCACACAGTAAAAACCTTTCCTGGTTCAAGAATAAAAACCCCAAACACTTACAGAACTAAAAGGCAAGTAAACTGCAGAAATGCATTTGCACAGTATTATTTATCCTTACTTCACTTTTTCAAAAACAGGAAGGGGCTATCATTTGGTAACATTTCCTGAAAACTCCAAATAACAGTATACCTAGTACTTGTTTCTTCTAAAAGGCCTAGCACACAAAATCATTTGTGTGATATTTCTACAAAAAATGCACAACCTGAAACTAATCATGAGGAAACATCATACTAACTTAAATTGAGGGCCATTCGGGGCGCCTGGGTGGCTCAGTAGGTTAAGCCGCTGCCTTCGGCTCAGGTCATGATCTCAGGGTCCTGGGATCAAGTCCCGCATCGGGCTCTCTGCTCAGCAGGGAGCCTGCTTCCCTTCCTCTCTCTCTGCCTGCCTCTCTGCCTACTTGTGATCTCTCTCTCTGTCAAATAAATAAAAATAAAATCTTTAAAAAACAAATTGAGGGCCATTCTACAAAATAACTGCCCAGTAGTCTCCCAAAATATCCCAGTCACGAAAGCAAAGGAATCGAAGAGTTCTACATTAAAGAGGACTTAAGAAATATGACAAATGAATTTAACATGCGATTCTGGATTGGATCATGAACTAGGGAGAATATTTTTTTCTAAAAAAGGTATTGGCACAATTAGCAAAAATTTGCATCAGATCTATGGGTCAGCTGACAGTATTACATCAGAATTAGTTTCTTGATTTAAACAATTGTACTGGGTGATGTCAGAGGTTGTCTTTGTTTTAAAGAAATAAGTAAAGAGAACTTATTTTTACAAATCTCAAATATTTTGGGAAAAAATATGTACCAATCCACTGTTTTTATGAAACCAACTTTCCATACTTTAACTCTATATTAAATTATATATGGATTCACTGGATGCCAAGAGCCAATTTGTTCATTTTTGAAGCACTGGGCATACATTAGCATTTTAGAAAACACAAATAAAATATTGGCGGTGATGTTACCTATATTAACTTTATGAAAATCTGACTTTGGATGATTACTACTCCATAAACCGTATCTATAGTTTGAAACCCTGTTATACCCTCGAAGCTGGCTTAGCTTTTCTAGGCAACATGAGAAAGATCAATCAACACAATGTGCCTCTCAGTTCTCATCCTTGTCAACTCTAATCCTCAACATTACTGGTCATTTCTTAGCCAGCCCTGAGTATCCTGGAAAGCCCTGGTGGTATTGGACTCTGATCCCTGGATGATTCAGACTCTGTCAATATACTGATCTGCATCTACTTTCTACCACACTGCAAGTCTCAAATTCTTGAAACTCTCTATGACCTCAAACTAACCCATGGCATATTATTTCCAGGAATATGTGGATCCTCAGATTAAAAGAGGCACTCTCACACCACAAACCCTCTATACTTTTGTCTACTTTTATATTCTTTTGATTTTTTAATGCTAGATTAAACCCCTATACACTGATAGTTTCTAAGGGATAACTTTTTTTTTAAATTTTTTTTCCAATTTATTTATTTTCAGAAAAACAGTATTCATTATTTTTTCACCACACCCAGTGAAAGAAATACACAATAGTTGATCAAATTATCATTCAAACAATAAAAAAGGAAAGTGTCTGTAAATAAGAAGCTTAGGTAGTCTTATGTATTTTAAGAATAAATGGATCTTTCCTGAGTCACCCTTGAGGATGAAAATCTTTTCTAAAGTAATCCTCAGATCTGTTCACTATAAATCTGATTCTCCATGTAATGTGAGTATAGGTAAAAGAGAATTTTAAATACTTCCATGGATTGTCATTGGGGAAATACTCCCTTTTACCATATGTTATACACTACAAAGCCCTTAATTATATTTACTTTGAAAACCAGAGATATGGTCATCTAAATTCTTGGTTGATAAGGACCAACAAAAGACCATTAATTAAAGCAAATAATAAAAATCTAAAAACAAACACAGTCTACCGAAACACCTCAAATACATAATAATTTCTTATTTTGAGAAAAAGCTTTATTGTTTATAAAAGTTTTCACCAATGTTTTCTAAAACACAGATCAGAAGGCCTTAGTCCCATGACCACTCTAGCCTCAACATCAGGACATCCTTCTTTTTGTTCGTTCATAGTTTCTGACCATTTTATATCCCTTATACTTTCACACCTAGTAACTTGTGCTTATATTCATGCTTCATTCTATAATTCCTTCATCAATGACAACCTTCTAACTTCTTAGTATCTGCCCAATTTTTACCTGCCTTTTTAGCATCAAGTATAGTATTACCTTCTCACCTACCCTCTCAGTAAGTTAAAATTAGATTTCTCATAAGCATCCCACACACTCACATACATGGACTATGGACTATGTCACATGCCCTATACTAATATTGGGTAGATGTGGTAGTTATTTTGTATGTGTCAACTTGGCTAGGCTATGGTATCCAGATATTTGATCAAACATAATTCTAAATGATTTTGTGAAGATACTTTTTATAGGAGATTAAAATTTAAATCAGCAGACTTTGAATAAAGGAGACTACCCTCCATAATGTGGACTGGACTCATCTAATCAGTTGAAAGACATAACAACAAAAGACTGAACTCTCCCTAGGAGGGAATTCTACCAGCAGTCTTCAGACTTGAACTGCCTTCCTCCTCCTCATCTCCCCACCCTCTCTGGATAGATATATATGGATATAAACATATACATACACATCTTACTGATTCTGTTTCTTTGGAGAATCCAGACTAAACTAATACATTGGAGGATACTGGAATGTTTTACTTTGATTCCCTGTATTTTTTTTTAAGATTTTATTTATTTTTCAGAGGGGGGGGTAGAGAGAGCGAGCACAGGCAGACAGAATGGCAGGCAGAGGCAGAGGGAGTAGCAGGCTCCCTGCCGAGCAAGGAACCCGATGTGGGACTCGATTCCAGGACGCTGGGATCATGACCTGAACCGAAGGCAGCTGCTTAACCAACTGAGCCACCCAGGCATCCCTGATTCCCTATATTTTTATGTATCTTTAAATTTTTCCATAACTTAGATCCCACTGGAATTTAGATTAAAAAAAATACAGAGGTCTTTTATTAAATTGGATGTACATACTCTAAAATGCTAACAATTATTATATTAGTGTGTCTTTCATAATTTTTATTTGTATTAGTCCATTTTCAAAGTATCATGTCAAGAACAGTATTAGTTATGTTAAACAGAAAGAAAAAAAGTTTCCTTCTGTGAGAAAGCATCAGAAATCCCTTTCAGCTAGTTAATAGGAGATTCCATTTATCTCTAGGGCTATTTGCACCCTTATTTGAAGACAGGTGACTAAATGCTTGAGGTCAGCCATTTTGGAAGGTCAATAAAAAATGATAAAAACTGCAGTGAACTAGAGAATGTGTGCCTCATCAATAAATGGCAGTAGCTATAGGTCCAGTAGATCAAAATTATAGGTCCTAAAAATATGTTAGACTCTTCTTTTGTTCAAAATATAACAATTTTTAAATGATGACAACTAAGTAAAAAACAACAAAAACAACAACTAACCACTTTGCTTTTCAAACAAACCACTGACAACCCTAATTTCTGGCCTTAGGCTGATACTCCTTTAAATTGATTTAAGTTCTCAGAAATAAAATGTTTTAGCATACCCCACTGAGACTATCATCTTTCAGAGTGGTTCCAAATGCTTCTACACATTGACTAGGGTATGAATTTCAGAGACAGAATTAAAGAATTGCACATATTTATTGATGAAGGATAATTAACTGCATTTAAAGCAGAGTGTTTCATCTGTCTCTCTTCAGTCAATTCAAGAGATCTCCCAACCTAAAAATTACTCAGTCACATAACTCTAGGCTATTTTAAAAAACATATATGAATAATAAGCTTAAGAAATCACGGACACAATGAATCATGGAATACTACATCAAAAACCAATGATATACTGTATGGTGACTAACATAATAAAAAGAAAGAAATCAAGGAGATCTCTTGCTGACATAGTTAATTTAGATCAGTGGTTTTCTAAGGTCATCTGTATCACTCACCCCAGGGAAATATTTTAGGTTACCAAAGTGATGGAGGTGGAAAGGTACCAGAATGGAGTATACAGAGGTCCAGAAATGCCCCAGATTGTCCCAAGCATAAAGAACTACCCTGTCCTTCTAGGACTTCCAAACATCCCCAGTGAATGTTCATGACATGAAAAGCTTATGTGAGGATAGACTCATCTCATTTTATAAAGAAACACAAAGCATGTTTGTAAAGTTTTAAAATAACCTAATTTTCTAGAAATTCAACTTCTAGGTACATTGAGGAAAGCTGTGCTTTGCTCTCCAGAATGTTACCAAGAATTTCTCAGTATTCTAGAAAATCATGCCAGTGAAGTCAAAGCTGTTCATGGTATTTCAGTAGTTCACACTACACATCTGCATCTGTCAGTATGTATAGCTGTCGCAAGTCCACTGATTCTATGGAAAGCTACAAGCACCTGACTATCTCATCATATCTTCTACAATGGTCATACCTAAGAATTTACATAATGAAAATACATTTAAAAAAAAATAAAGTGCTTGGCATTTATGTCTCCTGTAAAGTCAGAATATTATATTGCTTTTGAAAATTTATGTCAGTAGGTTCTATTACCTATAAATTTTATTTCAGGATATTAAATGAGGCATTAAAATATTTATTATTAAAAGAGATTGTTAGGTCCAATTGAGCTGAGAAACACTAATTTAGAATATATCCTGATTGATGAGCCTAATCCATATTCATGTCCTCAAGGTTAGAAATGCAGTATAGTCATTCCATCTCTGAAATGAAATGTTTTACTTTTGCCAAATTATGGACTTAGCACAGTGCAGAACATCATTTCTTAAAATTTTATGAAAGCTTTCTTGTTTAAAAATTCAACAACTTGATTTTGCACCTACTTTTTTTTTTTTTCATAATCATTGAGCAGGATTTAGGTATACTTATTCTACCACTCTTCACTATTATGGCTTGCGAAATCTCAAAAAAGAAATAGTAAAACACTTTAAGGGTACTCATTAAGCATTTATAAAATTTGATTTATGTGCACACCATTACTAGAGAACCTGTTATTAATGATGCTTTGAAGACTATTACTATCTATTGCCAAAATCAGAGCCCTGTGAGCTAGGGTCCCATCCTCTAATTTTTTAGATTGCATCTAAAACACTTCGCACACCAAGCTTAAATTGTTCAAGTCTCATTGAGATTTGACTAATAATCCCATTCTAGGAGAAATAAAGAAGTCTTTGTTATTAATAACTTAAGACAGCTTAAATTCCCCTTTAAACTGACCTCCAAAACTTTTTAGAAGTTCTACCTGGAGGTCAGATGCAGCTATATGCTCATCAAAACCACTTAAGTAAGTCATCATCTGAAATGAAGCATACAGCTTCAGGAAGAAAACAAGATAAGTGGTAAATATAGAAAGGAGCCACACACCTGGCCACCCAGATGAGCTAAATTAATTCTGGATGAATCAATAGGTTGAGGTAGCTGTAACCCAATTTCACCTGCCAGAAATATCTTCCTACAATGTCATCAGAATCTATTTCAGCTATTCAAGTCTGCCATAGACATTCTCCTCGTTATCTTGTTACAGACTCCTTAATATCTAATTAGAATGCAACATAATAAACAATTAACCAACAAGTAAATGAACGGAAATATTCTCCCTCCAACCTTTGCTTTTTTAGTCAGGGCTACTATCACTACGGCCCCAATGATTTTAGCAGCATAGTATAGCTCTCTTTTTTTCCTAATTATTTCATATAACATTTAGCTCGTGCCTATTTTCATTATTTACTTAAAAAAAAGTCCTGTCCTGTTTTTTCTTTATTCTCTTACATCTGCAAATAAATTTTACTGTGTCACTTTACTGACCTAAAGTCAAAATCTGTGAACCTGATATTATGGAACAAGTTGGAGTGAGTGGGTTAATATACTGAAACAGCTTTATTTAACTCATCCTGTTTTCATACCTTCACTGAAATATAACTCCTATACTATCATTCATTTAAAGTATACAGTTCAATCCTAAGAGAGACCTCATACCCATAAAGCAGTCAATCTAAACCTTCCCTCCTCTAAGCCAGCCTTAAGCAACACTAATTTACTTCCTGTCTCTATAAATTTGCCTATTCCATGCATTTCATGTAAAAATAATCATACAATATGTGGTCTTTTGCAATGGAGTTCTTTTAACTTCACATTTCCAAGATTCATCCAAGTTTTAGCATGTATTGGTACTTCATTCCTTTTTACAGATAATCTACTATACAGATATAGCACACTTTATTTATCTGTTCATTAACTGATGGATATTTGGGTTCCCACTTTTGTCTCTTATATGGTGCTATAAAAATTCATGTACAAGTTTGCGTGTGGACATGTTTTCATTTCTCTTCAGTATGTGCCTAAAGTATGTTGCTACATCTTATGGTAACTCTATGTTTAACCATTTGAGAAACCACCAAAAATTTTCCTAAATACTTGTAGCAGTTACCTTTGTAAGGTGCCAATTTCTACATATCCATGCCAAATCTTGTTCCTGTCTTTTTTATTACACTGATAATATAGGAGTTAACTGGTTTTGATTTGCATTTCCCCAATGACTAAGGATGTTGAGCACCTTCTCATGTTCTACCTGGTCTGTGTATACCTTCTTTAGATAATTATCTATTCAAATTCTTTCCTTATTTTTTAATTGGGTTATTTGTCTTTCTAATCAAGTTGAGAATTTATATAATCCAGATACAAGTCACATATCAGATATATGATTTAGAAATATTTCCCCATTCTGTGAATTTCCTTTTCACTTCTTCGATGATGTCCTTTGAAGAAAAGTTTTTTAATTTTGATGTAGTCCAATTCATCTACTTTTTCTTTTATCATTTGTACTTTTGATATCCTACCTGAGAAGTCATCACCTAATGCAAGTACATGAAGATTTACTCCTACATTTTCTTCTAAGAGTTTTATAGTTTTAACTCTTACATTTAGGTCTATGATCTATTTTGAGCTAATTCTTTCATATGATCTTTTTAATATGCTGTTGTATTATATTTTACATGCCTTTTTTTTAAGATTTTATTTATTTATTCGACAGACAGAAATCACAAGTAGGCAGAGAGGCAGGCAGAGAAAGAGGAGGAAGCAGGCTCCCCGCCAAGCAGAGAGCCCGATGTGGGGCTTGATCCCAGCAGCCTGGGATCATGACCCCAGCCGAAGGCAGAGGCTTTAACCCACTGAGCCACCCAGGCGGCCCTTATATGTCTTATTTTAAAAGTGTTCATACCAATGGGTAGAAAAGATTTAACAGTGAATGCAACACCCCTTAAAAAGTACCAATTATGGTGTGCCACCATTCAGTGTTTGCCCTAAGAACCCAAATTCAGGGATTTAATTTTCAAGGTCACAGATATTTTTTTTTTAACAATAGCTTTTTTTTTCTTTCAATTTATTTATTTTCAGAAAAACATTATTCATTTTTTTCACCACACCCAGTGCTCCATGCAAGCCGTGCCCTCTATAATACCCATCACCTGGTACCCCAACCTCCCATCCCCGCGGTCACAGATATTTTTAAGAATTATGATAATAGCCACTATGTTCCTTATACTTTATGTGGCACATTGAGAGGAATCAATGGATATCTACAGGATACTGGGCAAGTCATTCTATAGACTTCAATTTTGTCATTAGTGAAATAGTGATATAATAGAGCTCTTAAAGGATTGTAACAGGAAATAGTAAAATGCATGTAAAGTGCTCAGAATAGTACTTGGGACACAATAAGCTTATTAGATCTCTTTAATAATAGCAGTCTTACTGTTTGTATTACTAATATCATTATTGTATCTCATTTAATCCCCACAACACAGTCTATTGCAGACAGATTGTATCAGTTAGGAAAACACATATTTCAAAACAGGTAACTTAAAACAGAGAACTAGGTGCAGAGGTAATAGAGAGGGACACAAAAGGACCAGGGAAGGGAACTGAGAGAAGAAAAACTAGCAAACTGCTGCCAGTTCTAAAGCCAGAGGAATAAAAAGGGTAGATTATTTTAGTTTATCTCAGAAGACGGGGTTGCCAACAGAACAGGTGATGTCTGAGAAGCTGGTCAAGCAAGAACTGGGAACCTGGATGTAGGGCTACTGTCCAGAGGAGAGCCCCGGTGCAACTGGGACCAAGGAGAAGGAGGTGTCCTGCAGAAACTTCAAGAGATGATGAAGGCTCTGCTAGACCTGCCACCTTAGGAAGAGAAAAAGGGAAGAGAGTCTGGGGGACTACTCCAGTGTCCTGAAAGTGCTACCCATTGGTTAAACCTAACCAGAAGCAAGGCTGACCAGGGAAATGTAGTTTGCAGTAAAGGGCTAAGAGATCGGAGAGCAAACATGCAGACATCCAACACAGAGGCTACGTATGTGTAAGAATCTTGTCTCCCATCCCTGCTGAGTAAGGATTTGGCATGGGAATTCTCTTTTCATCATTAAATAAAACCTCTCTACAATGCTTAAGGGAAAAAAAAAAAGGCACTGGAGGATGCCTGGCGTAATCCTGGCAGCAGTAATTTAGATAGTAATTAATTTAATAACGTAGGTGGCAGTCTGCTTTCACTTTAATGGAGACTCAGATTGTATTACTAGTCCTAAAATCATAAAACTACTCTGATTATTTCTGTCACCACTTGAAAGAGTCAACTATATTAAAACACAGAGACAGAGAGAGTGCTACCTCAAGGTTTAAGGTAGTGAGTTGAGGTCTCTTCTGATTCCATACAAATTTTAGGATTATTTGCTCCAGCTCTTTGAAGAATGCCGGTGGAATTTTGATCGGAATGGCATTAAAAGTATAGATTGCTCTAGGCAGTATAGACATTTTAACAATGTTTATTCTTCCGATCCAAGAGCATGGAATGGTCTTCCATCTTTTTGTGTCTTCTTCAATTTCTTTCATGAGTGTTCTATAGTTCCTCAAGTACAGATCCTTTACCTCTTTAGTTAGGTTTATTCCAAGGCATCTTATGGTTCTTGGTGCTATAGTAAATGGAATCGATTCTCTAATTTCCCTTTCTGTATTTTCATTGTTAGTGTATAAGAAAGCCACGGATTTCTGCACATTGACTTTGTATCCTGCCACGTTGCTGAATTGCTGTATGAGTTCTAGTAGTTTGGGGGTGGAGTCTTTTGGGTTTTCCATATAAAGAATCATGTCAGCTGCGAAGAGATAGAGTTTGACTTCTTCATTACCAATTTGGATACCTTTTATTTCTCTCTGTTGTCTGATTGCTGTTGCTAGGGCTTCTAATACTATGTTGAACAAGAGTGGTGAAAGTGGGCATCCTTGTCTTGTTCCTGATCTCAATGGGAAGGCTGCAAGCTTTTTCCCATTGAGGATGATATTTGCTGTGGGTCTTTCATAGATAGATTTGATGAGGTTCAGGAATGTTCCCTCTATCCCTATACTTTGGAGCGTTTTAATCAGGAACGGATGTTGGATTTTGTCAAATGCTTTTTCTGCATCAATTGAAAGCTGGCAGCATCACCTTACCTGATTTCAAGCTTTATTACAAAGCTGTGATCACCAAGACAGCATGGTACTGGCATAAAAACAGACACATAGACCAGTGGAACAGAGTAGAGAGCCCTGATATGGACCCTCAACTCTATGGTCAATTAATCTTTGACAAAACAGGAAAAAATATACAGTGGAAAAAAGACAGTCTCTTCAATAAATGGTGCTGGGAAAACTGGACAGCTATATGTAGAAGAATGAAACTCGACCATTCTCTTACACCGTACACAAAGATCAACTCAAAATGGATAAAAGACCTCAATGTGAGACAGGAATCCATCAGAATCTTAGAGGAGAACATAGGCAGTAATCTCTTTGATATCAGCCACAGCAACTTCTTTCAAGATATGTCTCCAAAGGCAAAGGAAACAAAAGCGAAAATAAACTTCTGGGACTTCATCAAAATCAAAAGCTTCTGCACAGCAAAGGAAACAGTCAAAAAAACAAAGAGGCAACCCACGGAATGGGAGAAGATATTTGCAAATGACAGTACAGACAAAAGGTTGATATCCAGGATCTATAATGAACTCCTCAAACTCAACCCACACGAAACAGACAAACACATCAAAAAATGGGCAGAAGATATGAACAGACACTTCTCCAATCAAGACATACAAATGGCTATCAGACACATGAAAAAATGCTCATCATCATTAGCCCTCAGGGAGATTCAAATTAAAACCACATTGAGATATCACCTTACACCAGTTAGAATGGCCAAAATTAACAAAACAGGAAACAACATGTGTTGGAGAGGATGTGGAGAAAGGGGAACCCTCTTACACTGTTGGTGGGAATGCAAGTTGGTGCAGCCTCTTTGGAGAACAGTGTGGAGATTCCTCAAGAAATTAAAAATAGAACTTCCCTATGACCCTGCAATTGCACTCCTGGGTATTTACCCCAAAGATACAGATGTCGTGAAAAGAAGGGCCATCTGTACCCCAATGTTTATAGCAGCAATGGCCACAGTCGCCAAACTATGGAAGGAACCAAGATGCCCTTCAACGGATGAATGGATAAGGAAGATGTGGTCCATATACACTATGGAGTATTATGCCTCCATCAGAAAGGATGAATACCCAACTTTTGTAGCAACATGGATGGGACTGGAAGAGATTATGCTGAGTGAAATAAATCAAGCAGAGAAAGTCAATTATCATATGGTTTCACTTATTTGTGGAGCATAACAAATAGCATGGAGGACAAGGGGCGTTAGAGAGGAGTAGGGAATTTGGGTGAATTGGAAGGGGGGGTGAACCATGAGAGACTATGGACTCTGAAAAACAGTCTGAGGGGTTTGAAGTGGCGGGGGGGGTGGGAGGTTGGGGTACCAGGTGGTGGGTATTATAGAGGGCATGGCTTGCATGGAGCACTGGGTGTGGTGAAAAAATAATGAATACTGTTTTTTTGAAAATAAATAAATTGGAAAAAAAAAACACGGGAAAAAAAAAAAAAGGTAGTGAGTTGAGTTCAGTCATTTTACTCAGTCTGTGGTACATTGCCCCACACAAGGACCCAGTTTTATGTACCTGAATGTAGTTTTAATACCTGAATACCTCCCTTTTCTCTATATTCCACTCTTTTCTCCTTCTGTTTTCAGTCCCCATTTAAACTGAATCTTTACATGCGTTTCTTGCAAAGTGTATATTGTTTTACGCGAACACATTTTTAATGCATGTGCAAGTAGTTTTAGCTCTCATTCTGCTTAATTTTTATCACTCAACTCCATCAATGTCTTTAAGATCTATACAAATTACTACTTGTACATCTAAGCTCTTGTTTCTAACTGCTCATAATATTTTAAGCTGTGCACCTACCACATTTGACCTGAACACTCTCCCAGAGATACACAAACAGACTGCCTCTATCTCCTAGGCATACAATCAACACTTCAATAAACTTCCGGTACACATACTCTCATGTGCTTCTATGAAAATGTCACTGGCATATAAATACACATAATCACTAAAACAGGTATATTATATACCTAATTAAATAAAATATTATATATTAGTATTTATATTAATATATATTTTATTAATACACATTAACATTAATATAAATATTATATATATTTAATTTTACTATGTAGTACATATTGCTTCCCTGAATGGCTGCACTGGTCTATAGTTTCAGAAGCAATATGAGGCTTTTGAGGTCCCCAAATCTCTGGCTGCACTTGGCACAACCCAGCAATCTAATTATTACCCGTCTAATAGCTGTAGAGTGATTTTTTTTCTTTCCATTTCTATTTCTCTAACAATAATTTAGGGAATCTCATCACATTCTTGTTACTTTCTTGGGTTTTCTCTTTAGTAAGGTGCTTCTTTAAATCTTTGATCTATTATTATTTGTAACTGCAGTAATATTCTTTATTTGCAGATCATTTTATGTAAAATATAAAGCTCTTCTTGATTTTAGATATCACAAATAGATTTTTCCATTTTGTTAACTGTGAATTAAACTTGTCTAATGTTCTTCACTGAAAAAGAATGTAAATCTTTAACTTTTATACAGACTCATTACATTTTTGCCTTTTGGTTGGTATTTTTGAAGTTTGAAGGAATACTTACCTCTGGACAGTACCCTTCTACCGTTTCTTCTATTAACATTGCTGTTTTACTATTCAAATTTTGACCTTTAAACTAGTTATGTTACTTTTCCTTGTGGTGATAGGTAATAATCAAGTTTTATTTTGCTCCATATTGTGATCCTTTTTGCCTACCATTTATTAAACAATCCATTTTCCCCATTAACATGTGTGTCACACCTGTGTGAAGTTCCTACCTATGTCTGTGAACATACTTTGATGTTTCATTTGCTGAATTTTTCTTGCTTTGACAGCACACTCCATTTCTCTGAGGCTTTGTTTTATGTCTTAATATCTGGCATGGTCAGTCCTCTATCTTTACTCTTATTTTTAAAGACTGGCCTAGTTATTTCTAAATTTTCATTTATCCATATACTTTTTATAGTAAAAAGTGAGTTTAGTAAGCTCCTCAAATATTATATTGTAATTTTGGTTGGAGTATTATTAAATTTATCAATGAATTTAAAGGAATCAGTATCTTTACAGTATTTTGTCATCTGAATCAAGAGCTTAGATATTTTGTGTCCTCTATTTGTTCTAAACTTCAATTATAAAGATCTATTTTTCTTATTAAAGCAAACTCATTAATTACTAATGACAATGTGTTCTTTTATTAAATGTTCCAGTGGCTATTTCTGATTATTTTTCTAGAATGATCTTGTTATCAGCAACATAGCAGGTGAACACTTTAAGAATCATTAATTCTGATAGTTTGTTTGGAATCTGTCGGTTTTTCTAGGTAAATCATTTCATCACAAAAAGAGTGTCGGGGCACCTGGTTGGCTCAGTGGGTTAAAGCCTCTGCCTTCAGCTCAGGTCATGATCTCAGGGTCCTGGGATCTAGCCCTGCATTGGGCTCTCTGATTGGCGGGGAGCCTGCTTCCCTCACTCTCTCTGCCTGCCTCTCTGACTACTTGTGATCTCTCTGTCAAATAAATAAATAAAATCTTTTTTAAAAAAGAGTGTCAATTTTATTGTCCTATATTCCAATCCTTACATTTCTAGTTTCTTTCTCTAATGCCAGCTAGGTTGTTCAATCCTAGATTAAAATGCAGCAGTAATAATAAATATACTTGCCTTGTTCTAAATAGCAAAAAGAACATATTTCAGTTACTCCAGTAAGTATAATATTTGCATATAATATTGCATATAATATTCTAACACACTGATAGTGTGTTAGAATACAAATTTACCAAGATAAGGAAGTTCCTTTATATTCTTGCCTTGGTAGAATTTTCCATTTTAAATTGATGAAGAACTATATCAAGTATTTATTCTGAACTAGTTAAGATCATTGTATGAATCCTCCCTTAATTGACTTATGTGGAGAACAGTATTGATAGATTTCCTGAATTTGGGGATAGTTTTGCATTTGTAGGCTAACCTTGATTATGTTGTATTACTTTAACAAGCTATTAGATTTAATTTAATATTTTATTTGGGATATTGGCAATTATGTAAGAAAAAGGAAAATTCTTATCTGATTTTGTAATCAAGATTATATTATCTTCACAAAATGACCTAGGCATAAGTGTTCCTGTTTTATATTCTGGTGCATGAGACAAGAGGAAATGAAAAAACAGATCCTTGGCCGTTGGGTAGGACTCATATGTAAAACCAACTATTCTTGGACTTTTCTCAGAGAAGTGGGCCTAACACCATTTCAATTGCTTTGATTCTTATTGGCCTACTGAATCCTCCTTGCACCAATTTAAACATTTTACATTTTTCTAGATTATAAACTTCAATCACATTTTCACCTATATTAATATTAATATATGTTTTCACAAGCAGTTACTATCTAAATTATTGGATACAAATTCTTTTATTTCATTTTGCCTATTATTTATATCTTCTCTTTTCATCTTGACTACATTACAAAAGGTCTGACTACTTTATTAATCTTTTCAAAGTATAATCTTCTATTATGGTAATTTTATATTAATGCTGGTCACTATTTGATTTCTACCCTTATATTTTTCTTTTTATTTTTTACTGAAGTATAATTAACATGCAGTGTTATAGGGCTTTACAATATAATGATGCAACAATTCTATACAATGCACAGTGCTCATCATGCTGAGTTTACTCTTAATCTCCTTTATCTATTTCACTCAATATTGTTTACAATAGCCAAGATATGGAACAGCCCAAAACCTTTTCTCAATTTAAAAATGCATTTTCCATGACTTTTTACATTATTTATTATATTGATTCTGCTTTTGAACCTTAAGGGATTTATATTTATATTATCTATTTTAGAAAATATTTATTTATACTATTCCATATTTTTTTCTTTGGCTTTGTCATTTACCTGCTCATTCTTCCCTGTTTTCTATTGGCTACATCAGTATTTCTTTTCTAGGTTTAAAATATAAACATTTTATTTTGAAGATATATCTGCACTCATGTTTATTGCCTTATTCACAATAGCCAAGATATGGAAAGAATCTAAATGCCCATTAACGGATAATAAAGATGTGGAATCTACACACAATGGAATATTATGCAGCCATAAGAAAGGAGGATATCCAGCTATTTGCAACAACATGGATGGACCTTGAGTACATTATGCTAAGTGAGATAAGTCAGATAGAGCAAGACAAGTACTGTATGATATTACTTACAGGTGGAATCTTAAAAAAAAAAAAGGCAAGCCCATTAAAAAAAAATAAAAGCAAAACGGTAGTTACTAGGGAATAGGAGATGGAGAGGTAAGACTGATTTATTTAAGGGTACAAACTTCAAATAAGTAGTAAATAAGCCTTAGTGATCCAGTAATCTAATGTACTATGTGATGAATATAGACAAAATATTTGCCATAATTTTGTAATGTACTATGTCTATAACAGCAACCAAGTAACACACTGTACATGTAAAATTCAGATGTTATATGTCAAATATAATGGAAGGCAGCTATGCTCACCACTATACCGCCAATGCCGATATGTAAAACACAATGAGCTAAAGAAATAAAAAATAAAATTGAAACATTTTATTTTGCTCTTACATTGTTTGCCCTTAAATTATAATACATCTGTGTATTTATTTAGCCTATTGGTATTTCGAACCGTATCAATATCTATATTGTCCTTAAGAAAACAAAGTACATTAGCATACATTTATTTCTCTTTGTTTCCCCACCCCAGCGTAACAATAATGTCTAAAATTTTCTTTTACTTCTTCTAGAATTTTTCTTAGATACAATTACCAGATGTTGATTTACCCATGATTAATAGAAATTTTTCATTTTCACCTGAATTTAACTATAAAAAAGCATTTAAAACCAATTTGTGTATTTCACTCATAATTACCATGGCAATTTGGTCAAAATGTCCTAAAAGAGACTGCCCTTGCAAACAAAATATATAGTATAGTATAGAAGACAAAATAAAATCCTTTTTTGGTTCTAGAATTTCTTGCTGGGACAAAGGAAGGATTCATTTTGAAATAATAAATAAAAAGTTAAACTCTCTCCTCCAAAAGTTATAAATTTCAGGTCTTCCTTTTCAAGAGATGAATTCAGGATCTTTTTGCAAAACTTAAAAAATCCCAAGAGCCTCTTATTTTAGTATGATGTTAGACCTTTCAACAGAATATGAACTACAATACCAACTTTAGTTTAAAGATGTGGCACAGCCCATTTTAATAGAGGTTTTGAACTGAAGTAGGTTAATTGAAGTAGGGGGTCAACTAAGGGCATAAACATTACCAATTCTGGATCCTGAAATAATCATCCTGTTCAAGAAATAATTAAGCTTTAAAACTTAGGAATGTGTGGGGATATACCAAAATGACAAAGCAACTGATATCATTATACTTTTTCAAAACAGTAATTTAGAATACACCCATTTTTAGCAGTTTCAGAGACACAGTTGGCTAATAAAGTATGTATCAGTGGAGACAGGGCATAGATGGGAACTTTATTTTCTCATCAATTTTCCTGTGAATTTAAAATGAGTTTAAAGAATAAAGGTTTTAAAAAAAATAAATTAGTGACTGCCCTAATCATGCCAAATATTCCCACTAAAACTGGAACTAAAAATATCTTTGAAATAATTGCATTATCCACTATGCAAAGAAACACAATAGGACAAAGCAATTTAGTAACTCCTTCACTGATCTGTGTATATTAGAGAACTCTTCCTTGAAAAAGGGATTATTAGTTTAGACATAAGTCTTCCTTTGTTGGATGTGCACAGATTGAGTATATGCTCATTCATAAAAATACTTCTTGGTAATTAGACTACATTATTCTGGAGGATTCTGAGCCAACTGCAATGGTCATAAAAGATACTTGAAATCAGTTAAAGCTGTAGGTATAAGTCTAGCACAGATGCTTTCAGTACCATTAGGTATTTCAACATTTACCATTTCTTCAGTAAAAATCTATTAAATTATTTCTACAGATTCAAGTTCTCTTAGTATACAGTAGCTTTATATAACCTCAAGAGAATAATCAAAATCCAATATTGTTAATCCAGGCAACAAAAAAATTAAGAATATGTGGTTATACTTATTTTGTCAGTAACCTCTTAGACTCAATGTTCATTATACTGTGCATATTCAGTATTTTTTTAAAAGATTTTATTTATTTATTTGGCAGACAGAGATCACAAGTAGGCAGAGAGAGAGGAGGAAGCAGGCTCCCTGCTGAGCAGAGAGCCTGCCCGATGTGGGGCTCAATCCCAGGACCCTGGGATCATGACCCCAGCGGAAGGCTAAGGCTTTAACCCACTGAACCACCCAGGCGCCCCCATATTCAGTATTTTTAAAAGGACTTATTTTCTAGCCTAAAGAAAAAGAAGTCATGGATTTAAATTCCATATCTATAAGTCAAGCAGAGAGAGTCAGTTATCATATGGTTTCACTTACTTGTGGAGCATAGGAAATAACACGGAGGACATTGGGAGATAGGGAGAAGTGAGCTGGGGAAAATCAGAGGGGGAGACAAACCATGAGAGACTGTGGACTCTGAGAGACAAACTGAGGGTTTTGGTGGGGAGGAGGTTGTGGTTTGGGGGAGCCTGGTGGTGGGTATGAAGGAGGGCACGTGTTATATGGAGCACTGGCTGTGGTGCATAAACAATGAATTTTGGAACACTGAAGAAAAATTAAATTAAATTTTAAAAATTCCATATCTACGATCTGGACTCCAGGTTTTCCTCCATCACATGGGAGGTGGTTAGTGTCTGGAGTGCTAATGCCTATGTTTGAATCCCAGCCATAGTACTTACTTGTAGTGTTACCGAAGTAAAGTTACTCAACACTCCTGAGCTTCAATTTCCTTTTCTACTAATAGCAGCTAACACTAAAATTGCACTCAGTCCCAAGAATTCTTAAGTATACACAATTTGACCTTCACAATAAACCCATTCCTAGATTCTATTTTTATTCTCATTCTTAAAGAGTGTATACTAAAGAATTGATACTAAAGTGCCTTACCCAAATCACACACTTTATCAGTGACCAGCACTGATACTGAGGCAGGCTGATTTCAGAGTCAACTTCTTTGTGAAGATTAAAAGCTATCAATTCTGTAAAGCATTTATACTGGTTATAGACTTTCACTAATCGCTAGTTAAATGTTAACTAACTAATCAAGTATCATAGTATGTGTATTCAGGGGGTGGGGAGTTTAGACTTCACCTTTAGACTTTTGATATAAGACAAAGTATATTTATTCAGAGAGATATAAATTTTAAGCTTTCTATGCAAATATATTAATTTGTTGTAACTAAGAATTTAAATTATACTATGGTTTTTATCACTCTTCAGCACCTCTTTTTTTTTCTCTTTTTAGAATATGTGTACTTTTTAAAAGATTTTATTTATTTATTTGACAGAGAGAGACAGTGAGAAATGAAACACAAACAGGGGGAGCAACAGGCAGAGGCAGAAGCAGACTCCCCTCCAAGGAAGGAGTCTGAGATGAGCCTCGATCCCAGGACCCAGCGATCATGACCTGAACTAAAGGCAGATGCTTAATGACTGAGCCACCCAGGCGCCCTGACACTTCATTTTTTTTAAATTTGTGAGATACATTAAAAAATGAAGGCCCAGACAATGAAATATGATTTGACAATAAAAAGGAATAAAGAGCTGATACATGGATGAAACTCAAAAACATTATGCTAAGCGAAAGAAGGTAGACACAAAGACTATGTATTATAGTGTATTATAAGCCGTGAAGCAGATGTTGCCTGTCCTGTCCCACCTCCTGCAGCACCAAGACAGCGAAATTCTCTCGGACACCTGCTGGGCCCTGTCTTACCTCACTGATGGCTCCAATGAGCGCATCAGCCAAGTGGTCAACACGGGGTTCCTACCCAGGCTGGTTCAGCTCATGAGCAGCTCAGAGCTCAATGACTTGGTAAATGTCCTCAGTCCTGTCTGTCTCTGTCTGGGCCTTCACAGGAGAATGTGTGAGTCATACTCCCTTGAACCAGGGCCTCTGCCAGCCCTGGTCTTCCACAGTCGGGTCTCATACTTTATCTAGAACAAATATGCATAAAAGAAAATATGCATAAAAAAGAAATATGCATAAAAGAAAAATCTCTAGGGACAGAAAATAGATAGTGACTGCCTGGGATTGGGGGTTGTGGGAATGGGAGTGAACATAAATGGGCATAAAGTTTCTTTTCCAAGTGATGGAAATGCACCATGTTATAGTACAATCTAATTTTAGTACAATTTTTATTGTATTTTATGGTATGTATTTTATCTTCCAATGAAGCTATTAAAGAATATGCAAGTAACCTAGTCTCCCTTAGTCTCTGTGAACAACTATAATTAAATACCTGGGTGCTCTTAAACAATTATCTTTTTCTGTTGTATCATTCCATCTAGCAGAATACTCATTCATCTATCTTTTTTGCTTCACTTTTTAAGTTTCAATGTATAATTATTATATAAAAACTGCACATGTTTAACATATACAATATGATGAGTTTGAACATTGACATGCACTTGTGAAACTATCACCACAATCAAGATAACATATCTATCACCACCAAAGTCTCTTCCTGCCCTTCTTGTGTGTGTGTGTGTGTGTTACAAATATTTAAAAGGGGATGTACCCTCTTTAATTTTATAAATGCGCATCAAGGTGTTGTTAACTATAGGCTTTATGCTGTAGAGCAGATCTCTAAGACTTACTCATTTTGCATAACTATAACTTCTTATTCACTGAACTCCCCGTATTCTACTCCCCCAAGCCCCTTGCAACCAGTATTTTACTCTCTGATTCTGTAAGTTTGACTAATTTTAAATAGTTCATATAAATAGAAGCATGCCTTACCTGTCCTTCAGGTTTATTCATGATGTTATGTACAGCATAATTTCCCTTTTTAAAAAAAAATTTATTTATTTATTTATTTATTTATTTATTTATTTATTTATTATTTGACAGAGAGAGATCACAAGTAGGCAGAGAGGGAGGCAGAGAAAGAGAGAGAGAGAAGGAAGCAGGCTCCCCACTGAGCAGAGAGCCTGACACGGGACTTGATCCCAGGACCCCGAGATCATGACCTGAGCCACCCAGGTGCCCCCATAATTTTCCTTTTTTAAGGCCAAATAATATCCCACTGTATGTGTATTCTCCATTTTCTTTATCCATTCGTGTGAAGTGACATTTACTTTCTCATCTAATAGTCCTATCCTTGATAACAGATACCATGTCTTTTTTCTATCACTGTGCCTCCAAGAAGCACTGCAAACATCTGCTTAATAAATGAACAAATGGAGTTATTTTTCTTTTATGTAATTAACTCTTTCAATAAGACCTGAGATTTGGGCAACTTTTCTTCATTTTATAAATGCAAAAACAAAGGCTGGGCAGGTTAACTAAAAAGTAATGGATCATGTAATTTGTAAGTATTTGTAGGTAGAATTTAGACTAAGAATGATGACTGTGTCTCTATTATATCTGAACAAAAAGCCTTATGTCTACCCTTCCTCCAGCCCAGGATTGACACACTCTGCAGGAAAGACATAAATTCCTTTAATCTAAACATCTGAAGGGTATTTAATTTGACTTTAATTTTCTCTGAAATGCAGAAGCCACTTCTCTATTACAAGCAGTTCTATTTCTCTAACTTCCCAATTTTGACAAAGGCTCTATTAATTTACGTCTGATTATGAGCCAAGGCCACCATCCTCTAACATCTAAATTAAAGGAAAAGTGGCATGAGTTTTAAAAGAGATAAAAAATTATAGAGCTCCATGTCTGGAAATGTTGATGATGCAGATTTCTTTAGCACTTAATCTTTTTAAGCAAATAGTTTAAAATAGTTTGGAATTTTTAACAAAATTTTTCTTGCAATAAATAAGCAGGGATTATTAGTAGCTTTGCTTATGATATTAAACTTCTGTAGGAGGGTAAGAATAAATGTATAATGAAATATAGACATTTCTACTCTAGTTTATGGATGGTGAGTACTTATAACACTTGTAATCAATAAAAAAAACTTATCTCTATAGATATATAAAATTGGGCTTTTCAAAGAAAAGGCATAGAGTGTGGATGTGAGAGAAAGAGAGGACTAATATAACAATTTATATCCTACACCTCTATTAGATACATCTCCAAAACTAAGAATCACATTCCTTAATTAGGAATCTAGCACCATGTGGATTTTTCTACCTTAATGTGTTCATCTCAACTCTCTTTTAAGTATATTTGAAAAGTTATTACCAAAATAAAAGAGATACTGAGATCAGTAAAATAAAATGACATTTCCAGAATTCCAGATAATTGAATAATCCAAACAAGGTAGTAAAGATAGGAAACACACTTTCCTTGTATTTTACCTTGTAAAATACTTTTACCCAGTAATTTGACAAAACACAGAGGTTAAGTCCTGTTAATTATTATATCACATCATATATTTTTGTTTTTAATCAAACTCTATGTCTACAAAGAAATAAATGGCACATATGCTTTCAAATAACTATATATAACAAATATTAAGCCAATGTTCCAGAATTGACTGGCGACTGGCATTAAGATCATAATGTCTAACTAGCCAAGAATGTTATTTTCCTTCTTGGAGTTTCTAGAGTACATACATCCTCTATCACTTATCACATAGTGTTCACAGTCATTCTTTATATTGCTGTGTAGTTTTATTATTCATTCCTGTACAGTGATTTATCATCCACTGTCCTGACTTATGCCCAGTCTAGATTGACACTTCTTATTGAAAAGGACTGGGTATTATATTTCTGAGTGTCCTCTACTGCCTCAAAAGCAGGTGCTGCATACATGGCAGGCCATCAATATTATTTGTTGAATGATTGCAGGGAGGTTGCTGGGCCCAGCATTCCTGTTCAATTGCCTAGGAGAGGGTATACTGATTCTGCCACCCTTTTATTATGTAGGACAGGTATCCATTTGCAGCTGCATGTTCAAGAGAAAAGTATATTCTTCATGTTGTTTTTTCCCCTTTATTCTGATGTTCCTGTTTAAAATTGAAGAAATTTACTGAAGATATTTGCTGATTTGGGAAAAAATATATTTCTGACACACTGATAGGAGAAAAAATGAAAAATTCAAATTCATTTCCAGTCAAATTAGAGAAGTGACTACTCTTTTCTTGAGACCTACTTTCACACTTCAATGCAAATTTACTAAAACTCTTTTATTTCGGTATCATGGAAATTATAGAATCAAATGTTTCACCTAGAAAGAAATGTCAACTGCAAACAATTAGGGCCTGAATTTGTGAATTTTTGTTTTAGAATGTCTAATTTCAAAGTACTCGTGAATGTGAGCTCTAGAAATTGTTTGCAATACTTGCTTTCTTAAAGTTTCTTGCTTTCTAGAGTTTGGAATATGAGTAGTCATTTTTGTTAATAAACATACTTATGGAAATAAGTTTAGTGTAGATTTAGAGATATTCCAGTAGAAATATTTGTATTTTAAAATTAATGGCATACTTTGAGTAACTCCCATTTATACAAGCATGAAATTCAGGATATCATCACAAATTGAACATATCATCAATAAAAAAAATCAACAATTTCTACCCCTTAAAAATAGATGACACTTCTTTACCAAATTTTAATTTAAAATTACATGTTAATTAGGAGTTCTTTCCAATTCAATAGTCTCCCTTTTGAAACATATTGCATGTACTCATAAATATGAAAATATAAGAAATGCTTTTTCCTTTTTTAATGAAAACAATCTTTAATTTTTGAATAAGTCAAAAAAGCCCTCAGAAGAGACAAAAATTATAAAATGGCAGTTTCTATATCTCATTCTACCAATCAACTAAGAATTTTAGTAACTGACAGTTTGATAGATGTACTAAGAAAAGATGAAACTTGGCTTACTTCCTATTTATTTGTATTTGTATTTAAAATTTAGAATGCATATGAAATTCATGTATAAGATTTAACACCAATACTGAAATATGAGGCTTTTACAACTTTGTTACAATAAACATGAATTATTAAATATTGTGTCCTATTATAATATTTCTCCATTTCTAACTGAATTATAAATCTATTAAAGGCAAACAACATATCTTGTACTTTTCTATATTTCCTCCAGTTGCTTGCATGAGCCATTGTCCAATTTCTGTTGATCTTATTCTGATCACAAATATCACAAGAAAAACTTTTTCTGATTTCATAGTAAGGAAGAATTAGTAGAAAGTGTATCATTAAATAATGAAATACATTTTAGTCTTCCCTTTAATTTGCTAAGGTATTCCTCCAAGCACTGTGACAAACTGTTGAACAATGTAATTATGAGATCTCCATTTAGAATGAGGTAAAATTCTAAACTGAATAAACATATTATTCTGAAAGCATTATGCTTAATTCTAGGTGCCATAATATATGGAAGATGCCAGTCAGATTGACAATGAATCTCAAGGGTTGTTGTGAAAGCCAAGGAAAACAAAGAAATGAAGAATTCCACATTTTCTGGCGTGATGAAAGGCAGCAATACATCTAAGTACTCAGGACAATCAAAACTTGGCAGATGAAAACAGTCCTTTAAACCAAGAGTATTAATACCACCGCTGGATGTGTATATCTTCCCCCACCCATGGCTCTAGCTTTTGCCACTAATTTATTATTATTTAACAGATGAATACACACATAATAAAGATGACTTTAGAATAATAAGAAACAAAGATTCATGCAGAGAACCAGGATTAAATCACAAACTGGCAATATAACAGAACCTTTATTTCCAGAATGCAAATATCTCATCATTAATTTGTAAACACTGCTAATATAATTCTTTTAAATTTGCATTACTGAGCACTGGATAAATATTTTTAATGAATCAGACATATTAATACCTTCATTCTTCTGTTGGTTTCACATGTGAACAATGATAAAACCATCTCTAACTCATATGCCTTTTCCATGTGTACTGTAGGAAATCTTTTAATTATAAAATGATGCCATGTACACATGCATGCCTTGCACACATCCTCCCATTATATTTAATAATAAATCACTGCTAATTAGTATACGAAGTAATACATTTAATAAATGTTAGATGTGAAATCTTGTCCTTTCATGTGAACAGAAATACTGACTCATCCACTTATTTAATTAAAAGCCAATACTTATGGGTGCCTGGGTGGCTCAATCGGTTAAGCATCCGACTCTTGATTTTGACTTGAGTCATGATCTCAGGGTCCTGGGATTGAACCCTGTCTTGGGTTCCCTGTTTAGCAGGGGTCTTCTTGTCTTCATCTCCCTCTGCTCATGCTCTCTTAAATAAATAAATATTTAAAAATAAATAAATAAAAGTCCACATTTAACTCATATGCATCATTTGACAGTTTGCACATCCTTTAATTCTGAAGAGATTTGCCAGGTGAAGACATTTCATGATGTGCAATAACTTCTTTTGAGAGAGAAAAGGGTTGGTGGAGGAGCAAAAGGAGAGGAAGAGTATCCTAAGCAGTTTCCACATCCAGTGCGAACCCAACCTGGGGCTCAATCTCACAACCTTGAGAACATGACCTCAGTAGAAATCAAGAGTAAGATGCTTAACTGACTGGGCCAGTCACACTCTAAAGGGCATTAACTTCTAATGGGAAAAAGTTCTAAAGAAAAATTACCCCCAAAGCATGTCTTTAAAATTCTTTCAAAAATACCTATTTATAACAGGAATAGATTTGAGGAATAAATACTCTTTCAAGGAAAAGGAATTACTAAAAAAAATCCATATTCCTAGTGAGCAGATCGGATTCTCAGTTCTATCTAGTTATGTCACATTGAGCTTCTATTCAGACCTATTAAACCTCATTTTCTCATCTGTAAAATAGAGACATTCATAACCCCAGATTTCTGCTTGTTCTCAAGCTCCCTTTGCTAGTTCTGGAAATAGATTAAGTTTTCACTAAATATAAGAGAAAAGGATGCTGGTCCCTCAAGATAATTTTTCATTTTTTTATACATGATGACACATTTTCATCTAGCTTCCCTTAAAAAAAATTTTATCATAAATATAACACACATGTAAAAAACTGCACAAAAACCTACAGCTCCATTATATGCCATAAAGCAAGTGCTCATGGAACCACTCTCCAATCCAAATTTAGAACATTACCACTATACAGATGCCCCCTCCTGGGCCACATTTCGTTCTGTCTTGCTCACAGGTAATCACCCTCCTGATTTTCCTAAGAATTACATTCTTATTTTTCTTTACACTTTATAAAAGTACATCCCTAGATTTTCCTGTACATTGAAATATATATCCGTATTATTATATACCACACATCTTGCTATCTTCTTTCTTTCATTCAACATTGTATCTATTTTTCATCTATGTTGCTACATGTGTTTGCAATTCTCCTTTTCATTACTTTGTAGTATTCCACTGAGCAAACATGCAAAAATTTAGGTTTTTATCCATTCTACTATTGATGAACGTTTCTGTTGTCTCCAGTTACTAATATAATGGATAATGTCTATGAACATGCACTCTCATGTGTACTGGTAAGCACATGTGTACATTTTTAAAGGTGTGTTTCTTGAGTTGAATTGCTAGGTAATAAAGCTAAAATATTTTCTCAAGTGACAAAGACCAAAATACAGAATTCTGTTTTTTTATATCATTTTGCTAAGATTTTTGTACTATAATTTTAATATTAGCTATTCTGCAGCAGTATATCATATTTAAACTTACATTTTACTGATGACTGAAGGAGTTTGAATCCCAGATTATACGTTTATCAGCCATTTGGCTATCATCTTTCAAAAATATTTTTTAAAGTTTATTTTCTAATTGTTGCTATCCAAAGGGGAATAAAAGACACAAAAATAATTGTGCCTTTTGGTCTCTGTCTTTCACTTCAATCAGATATTGTTGGCCTTCAAGAAGGTATGTTCAGTATTTTTGCCTTGTACGTTATTTTCAGTTATCAGATTAAGTTTAATTACCTACTACACCATTTCTAGAAGACTTGTAACTCATTTGTTATACAGCAATAGCAATTTAAAGAACCTGTAGGAACACGCATACTTTTTCCATCTCATACCACACTAAACTTACCTTATTGAAGGCCATCCCATTTTCCCAGTTTGAAACACCATTCTTTCTGTACTCAGTATCATGGAGCTTCCAAACTCATGATTCTTATATTCAGTATTTGGAATCTTTGAAATACAACTAAAAGGAGAAAAGAGGCTCAAAGTAGAAAGGTGACTAGAAAAAAGCTTATATCCATATTTCTGTTCGTTGGGTCTTTGTCTTTCCTCCTCTATGCCTGACTCTTGTTGGATTTTACTTATGAATAAGCTCACCCTACTTTGCTTTGAATCAACACACATCTTCAGTTTTCTCTTTCCCTCAATTATCCACAAACTTCTTGGAACCATCTTGCCCCTCCAGCATTCCAAATACTTTTGGTTTCTAGCCCATCTGAGACAATGCCTTCAGACATACTGGTCCATGAAACCAGTTAATTCAGTTCATTCTGTATGTGTCCAGGTTCTGAGATGACATAGACACTCACAGTGTTTCAATTCCCCTGTCTGTCATTTTTGTGGTAATGTATTATCCTAATTCCATCTTACTTTTTAGAGTTCTTCTTACTCCTTCAAGTGCGCTTCTTTCTTTTCTTATCCCCCAAATGTATGATTATCTGGATACCAACTCTTTTGAAAAGCACAAAGGTCAGGATTCCATTCATTATTATTCTACTATCTAAACCTGCATTGAAAGTTCTGACTTCTGGGGCGCCTGGTAGCTCAGTGAGTTAAGCCTCTGCCTTCGGCTCAGGTCATGATTTCAGGGTCCTGGGATCAAGCCCTGCATCGGGCTCTCTGCTCAACAGGGAACCTGCTTCCTCCTCTCTCTCTGCCTGCCTCTCTGCCTACTTGTGATCTCTCTATCTGTCAAATAAATAAATAAGTTCTGACTTCTACCAAAATTACAGCTAATTCTAATTGCCAATGGGTCACAAAATCCAAAACTGTCATCTTAATATCACCTACATTTGTCAATTTGGTATTTTATTTTATTTTTTTTGTTTTTTATGACATCATTCTTTCCATTGTCCCTCAAGTTAGTAATCTGAAAATATGAATGCTAATTTTTCTTAAAATATCCTTCTAATTTGTCTTCTACTTTATATACCCAGTACATAGAAGTAGAGTATGTAGACTGGGGTTTTTCATTCAAGGGTCCATGGAGTTATGGGAGTGATAGAGAATCTGTGAATCCATAGAAATTGTACATAATTTTGTATATACCTATGTGAATTCATAAAGCAACACTATTAATTTTCATTAGTTTATTAAAGGATTAAGAATCAATGTTCCAGATTTTAATCATCTTATACTAGGATTATTGCAGTAACCTCTTGGGCTTAATAGGCTTGCTTTCTAAATTTGGTTGATCCAGGTGATGAATCTTTAAACAGCTATTTTAATCCATCCAATATTAATTTATTCATTTAATAAATATAAATTGAATATCTCCTATGTGACAAATACTATTCCAGGTTCTGGTTTACAGTGGTAGACAAGATAGAAAAAAATCCCTCTTCTCATGGAGCTTACATTTTAATGAGCAAAGAAAAATCAAATAATCTATCAATAAACAAAGAATTGAGGAAATACCCATTAGTCCTATTTGCTGTCCATATAAGTAAATAGGGAGATTTCATAGTTATAGAGTAGCTATTTCAGAAGAGATGGTCATGAAAAGCCCCTCTAAGAACACGACAGCTCTAAATGAGAAGAAACAACACACATACAACCGGAAAAGCATCCCAAACAGAGGTATACCTTAACACAAAAAGCCAAAAGGGGGTAATGACCTGGTATTTTGTAAGAACAAAAGAAGAGGCCAGTTTTGCTCAAGTACAGTGAACAAGAGGGAAAAGTGGGGGTGAGGTCAAAGGGATAGGTAGAAGCAGGCAATTTAAGTCTTTGGAAGTGAGAACAGAGCTTGGATTAAGTGTAAGCACAATGAAAATTAAGCAGAAGATATGGTATCTGATTTACCTTCTGTAAAGAATGAAAGCATTTTGACAAAGTAGAGGAGAGGCAATTGAAGTATTGCAGCTAGGAGATTGTGGAGGTCTAAATACTTGTCTCTACAAAGCCTACACTATTTTCTTCTTGGGGCCTCAGTGTAGTCATGGTGACGTTACCTGTGCTTTATTTGTCTCCCCTCACTTTTGTACACATTACCTCCTTTCCTCAACATCACAACTCCACAGTATTAAATCTGTTACACAAATACTATTAAAAAAAAAAAAGAAAAGGAAGACACCAGAATGGTTGAGATTGATCTTGAAACAAGTGGCAAAGTGAACTCATTATTATATACATGTGTCCTTTAAATTCTGTTACAACTTTAACTACCTTATTGACAGACCCTGGCCTCTGTACTATTTGTACTAACACATGTATTAAACACTATGGCAAAATGTAAAAGCTCAGGTTTTTAAGTACTTTATTGATAAAAATAATAGTCAAAATACTGTTTTATCTTTAAAATGCTAATGAATACATTGTAAAAAAGGAAACATTTTAAAATCAATATTAATCAATGCCATTTTTAAAAGCAATTATACATCATGAGTCGTGATTATAATTGTATGGAAACTACCTTCAGCTAATAAACAAGTAGGATTAAAATTAAGATGTTTTGAGGGTAGATTTCATCTATTATAACTAATTTGTGTTACTTCTACCCTAATTCTGTTCTTAAATGCCATTCTCTTCTTCAATTTTCCTTATATATCATCCTGTCCCCTTTTATTTCAAACATTCGTACCCAACCTTGTCTCTATACGTGCATTTTTAAAACTCTTTTAGCTATCAGCGAAGTTTAAATATTATGTGCCAGAAAGTTATTAAAAACTAATGGTGAAAGGAAGCAACATGAAAGTCATATTATGCGGATTCTTAGCGGAAGACCATTATGACATTTGTGGTTGGAGAAATCGAAGTTAGGTTCAACAAATGCATTTAATTTTTCTTATACCTAATTTCTAGTTAATCTTTCTACAAAGGAAAAAAAAAACTGATTAAAAGCCCTTGGAAAACTTAAGGCTTAGAAGGACCTTAAGGCTTGCATTAGGCAGAAAGTTAGTTTTGTGTAGGTAATAATTACACATTATCTTGAATGTACAGAGGAAAGATACTAGAATAAGTGAAAAATCCATCAAATTAACATCAAACCTGAATATTCCTGACTCCTACAAGCAAACCAACTATCTTAGCTAAAATTCAAATCAGGGCACAATTATGCTGAACTTGTGATTATCAGAAATAACCAAGTCCTACCAGTAAAACATCATTTATCACTTCATTCACTTTCCAACTTCTTGGAAATTAATTACCTATAATCCAGGAATCCCACTTCAGGGTATCTATCCAAAATAATTAAAGTCAGTATCTCAACAAGATATATTAGCACCCCCATGTTCATTGCAGTACTATTCATAGTTGCCAAGTTGTGGAAACAGATGAAAAAAATTTTTAAAGGTGTGGTATACACATAAAATGAAATATTATTTGGCTTTAACAAGGAAGAAATTCTGACACACATTACAACATGAATGAAACTTGAGGGCATTATCCTAAGTGAATTAAGTTATAGAAGGGCAAATGCTGTATGATTTCACTTATACGAGGTATTGAAAATAGTCAAATTCACAGATTCAAATAATAGAATGGTGGTTTCCTGTGGCTGGGCAGAGGGGGAAATGGGGAGTTTGTAATCAATGGGTATAAAGTTTCAGTGTCAGCAAGATGAATAAGCACAGCTGATCTACTGTACAAGATAGTGGCTATAATCAGAAACATTGTATTCAACACTTAAAAATTTATAGACCTCATGTAGTCATTACTGCAGCAAAATAAAAAGTAATAATTATCCCTATATAAAAACTAACCATTCTGTTGTTCCTGTAGTGCAGTGTTTTCAGTTCTATACTGATTTCATTATAGTTACTAGTTTATATGTCTGCTTTTCCTATCAGAAGAAAAGTTTTGGCCATTACATTTTATCTCCATCTTTACAACATCCTTATGAGACAGAAACAACAGAGATCCCAGACTATATATTTAAAAAGCAAGGCGAATTGATTCAACTGTCAAGAATAAGCTGGAATATCAATCTACTTTCTCAAACTCCAAAGCCATGTTGTACTCATTAGTCCATACCCAGTAGTCCTTGTGTTAAGAACCCTTAGTACAGATGGAAGGAGGGACTTATATTTACTTAAAAGTTCCTTAATGCCCTCAGCCTGTGGGTCTAGATGTCATCCTTAGTTATCCTAAGTTTCAGAGATGAATCAATATTGCAGTGTTTTATAATGGATTCAGGAAAAAAGTTAGAAAACTATATGTATGCAACCTCCAGAAACCATGCTTCATCACCTCCTCAATTATCATCAATTGAAAAAGTTGCTTTAACTACTTTTCAAGATGCACTTCTGATGAATGTATGACAAATGAATTACAAACAGAAGGGTACCTTCCTGAATAAAGAAATCCAAATTAAACACCAAAAAAGTTCAATTATGTCAACTGATAGGAACATTTCTTCAAAAATCATCATATGTAATACTAAATACAAAGTTCAGTTTTTTTTTGTTTTTTTTTAAAAAGATTTTATTTATTTATTTGACAGAGAGAAATCACAAGTAGATGGAGAGGCAGGCAGAGAGAGAGAAAGGGAAGCGCTTCCCTGCTGAGCAGAGAGCCCGATGCGGGACTCGATCCCAGGACCCTGAGATCATGACCCGAGCTGAAGGCAGCGGCTTAACCCACTGAGCCACCCAGGCACCCCCAAAGTTCAGTTTTTAAAGCAACTTCTTTTCAAAGATCAACTGTCAAGATATGGTTTTTGCCTTCAAAATACCAGTATGTTCACATACACAAATGTAAAACAGAAATGATTCCTAGACAATATTAATCAACGTCATTTGTTTAAAAAAGCAATTGGAGCACATCATGAGTCATGATTATAAATGCATGCAAACTGCCTTTGGCTAATAAACAAGAAGAATTAAAACTGTACTGAGTGTCAACCAGATCAATGATAACTAATTTGTATAGATTTAAATTATATCTACCTACCTCAGGCAATCACTGATTTCTTTAATAACTGTGTTGGAACATACTTTTGAGCAATTAGAACTCAATTGCTATCAAATAGCTAAGATTTTTAAATGGCATTTAAAAATTACATGCTTGAACATTTAGAAGAAATTAAAATCCTGTTTATTTCTGATTGCTTATTATTTAGGCCACTGAACATCTTCTGAGTTCAATTTAAATAATTTCCTGTGGTATTTTCTAACATTCTTGATATTCATAGGCTTCAAGGATGAGGGTTAAAATAAAACACACCTTTATTGCAAACCACATAAGTAGGATTAATTCCTAACAAATAAAAAAGTGACTAGCCTATGTATCTTGTCTTAACTTGAAAACTCCAGAACTCAAATTAAAGAATCCATTTGACTGAGAAATTTCCAGGTAAATTTTCTTTCTCTAAATTTCTGGGATAAAAATCCAAGAGCATCTCCTATTCCATGCATAAGGGAAGAGATCGAAGACTGTCTATGTTCTCTGGTACAATCAAGTTGATTCTAGAAAAATCACTTAAATCTCTACTATCCACCTCCAAGTAGATAATGGTTTGAAAATTTTAGGCTCCAATGTCCTGTAAAAACCCCTCTCCCTTTCCCTTAGATTCCCTTCAGGAACAGTATTTTTATGCCTTAATTTGAGAGAATGATTAATAAGATATACTCTTATTCCTTACAAATCACGAAGAGATAATGAAGCCAGCCTCTGAAGCCTGAACCATTACAGTGCCTCACAAATCTGTGCTAAGGGCTAACCATAAAACTATCCTCCTATTGCAAAGAAGTGATCATTGAAAATATAATTTAAAGGCCACCTGGATGGCTTAGTTGGTTAAGCAACTGCCTTTGGCTCAGGACATGGTCCTGGAGTCCTGGGATTGAGTCCCCCATCAGGCTCCTGGCCCTGTGGAGAGTCTGCTTCTCCCCTTAACCTTCTCCCCTCTCATATTCTCTCTCTCTCTCTCAAATAAATAAGTAAAATCTTCAAAATTTTAAAACCAAGACTGTTTAGATTTTCACTTCTTGAAATCAAGTAGATAACAGATTCCAACTCTCCCTTAGAAAACAATTTCTAAAAACTCTTTAAATAGCTTCTAAAAAACAATGAAGAGACAATATGATAGTGAAGAAGATACAGAAATGAAAACCTTAAAGAATTAAAAGAGCTCTCAAAGCTTATTTTGTTTTGATGACATTTTCTGATCTGGAATAAATATCTAAAAAACTAAGCTGCAATTTTGGCAACATCATACAACAACAGGAAAATACAAAGTTCAGGGCCTTCCTAATGTTGGACTCTGACATTCCACTCATTGAGAATATATGTATATGCATACATGTTTATATATAAACAAAATGAATGGCAACAATGTTAAAAGGAACAGGAGGGGGAAATTAGGATCACTTGTTATGGTAAGGCATTCATACTACCCTTGAAGCCATTTATTGTCACTTGAAATTGGATTGGATTAGTTGTAAATGTATACTGAAAACTCTCCAGTAACAACCTTAAAAAGAAAAAAAGTATAACTGATATTCTATGCTAAGAGAGGAAGTAAAGGGGACTTATGTAATATGCTCAATTAAAATCAAAGAAGACAAAAGAAGAGTGAAAGTTAAAACTAGGAACAAAGAATAAGGGAAACAAATAGAAAAGAGTAACAGATACTGATCCAACTAAGTAATCAATAAAGACTTTGAATGTCAGTGATCTAGACACATTGTCAGAGAGGATTAAAAAACAAGATTTTATCTTGTATACCAGAAACTCACTTTAAATATAAAGATACATATACTGTAAAAGTAAATGGTTGGAGAAAAATGTATCATGCTAACACAACTCAAATACAAACAGAAGTAAGATATATTAACTTCAGACATAACATAATTCAAATCAAGAAAACTTATCATCCATAATGAGGGACAGTGGATCATGATGAAATCCATTCTCCAAAAAGATGTAACAATCTCAAAATGTATGCAATTAACAAGAGCATCAAAAGACATGAAGCAAAAACTGACAGAACTGTAGGAATTAATAGACAAATCCACTATTACAGTTGGACATTTTAACATCCACCTATCAGAAATGGGTGGATCCAGCAGGCATAAGATATATCCATATCTTATATCCATAAGATATAGACGAACTCAGTAACACAATCAACTAGATATGATGGATATCTACAGATTACTTAAGCCAACAACAGAATAAAAATTCTTCTAAAGTTCACATGGAACATGCACCAAGATAAACAACATTCTTGGCCATAAAACACAACAAATGTAAAAGAATGGAAGTCATACAATATCTATCCACACATCACAAGAGAATTAAACTAGAAGTCCACAGCAGAAAGGTAGCTGCCAAATACAGCATACCTGGGGATTAAACAACACATTTCTTAGTAACAGATGGGCCAAAGAAGAAATCATGAAAGAAATTTTAAAATAGTTCAAACTCAAGGAAAAAGACAAACAGCCAAAATTTGTGGGATGCACTGCAAGTAGTGATGAAAGGGAAATCCAACTCTATATGTTGGATCCGAAAAAAAAAGATCTAAAAATCAATCATCTAAGCTTCCCTTTAGGAAACTAGAAAGGGAGAATAAATTAAACACCAAATATGCAGGGAAAAAAGCAATAATAAGAGAGAAGTTAAGAAGGCTGCAGAGTAGGAGGACCCTAGGCTTGTCTCATCCCTTAAAAACTATCAAATCAGGGGCACCTGGGTGGCTCAGTGGGTTAAGCCGCTGCCTTCAGCTCGGGTCATGATCTCAGGGTCCTGGGATCGAGTCCCGTATCGGGCTCTCTTCTCAGCAGGGAGCCTGCTTCCTCCTCTCTCTCTCTCTCTCTGCCTGCCTCTCTGTCTACTTGTGATCTGTCTCTGTCAAATAAATAAATAAAATCTTTTAAAAAAAACAAACTATCAAATCATTCTAAGTATTTCAGAAATCAACTTGAGGACTGACAGAACAAACTCCATAACTAAAGGGAGAGAAGAAGCCACATCAAAGAAGTAGATGCAGAGATGTGGTTTGAGAGAGAAGTGGATCATCTGTGCTGAGGAGGGGAGGGAGTCCTGGGTGCAGAGAAGGGTGAGGCTGAGAGGGACAAAGGGAGAGAGGAGCACATGGGGGAATATACAAGGAAGATATTTCCCCAAAGCCACTGGCTGGGAAAAGGAGAGGAGATGATCTTCCTGAGTTCTTGCTACCAGGGGCTTGAAGACTAGAGTTTTAAAGAACAGTGAGCTTGGCTGGGATAGAACCCAGAGGGTGCTGCCTTACTCCTGAAGAGTAGGCAGGCAAACAACCCAGGGACAGATGGGCATAGACACAGAGATTTGAAGAAAGCCTGGGGCACACAGGGGGCAGATGATTTGCTCATCTTGGGGCACATCCCTGAGAGGCAGAGTTTTGGGAGATGCCTCTCTAGGAACAAAGAGCTGATGGGCACCAATTCCTGCCCTGCCCCTCATCATTAACACAGAGCCACGTGCAGAAACCAGCTCCACCCTGACACCAGCTGCCTAACCTGCTTACACCATGTCCCACACCTCTGTGCACTGGCAAGACTTGCCTCAGTTCCAGCGTGGCAGGGCCCTCCCCCAGAAGACCAGCATAGACCCTTGCCACACCATGTACCTAAGGCTGGACTTTTAAAAATCAGTGGGCTTGGATGGAATAGTGCCTAGAGGGCACTGCTCTTCTCCTGGAGAGAAGACAAGCAAATAACCTGGAGGCAGACAGTGTGGAAACAACATCTGCAAAACACAGGGGGCACATGGGGGAGGCGGGGATTATTCACACTTCTTGGAACACTTCCCTGAGAGCAGTGGGCATGGAGAATGCTCTCTGGGGACAAAGGAGCTAGTTGGTGCCATTTCCCTCCCACACCTCTGAACATCAACAGAGTCAACTGCAGGAAGCAGCACAGCACAAACCCTGGCTGCCTAATCTACTTACTCCAGGGCCCACACCCCTGGTTTTGGCAGTACTGTCCTTCTCCGTGCCTGCCTCAGTTCTAGCCAGGCAGGCCCCTTCCCCACAGGACCACAGGAAGCCCCTGCCCAGACCATGTCTCCCAACCAGAAAGTTCTGTGGGCCTTCAGTTCTAGTGCAAGTAGTATGGGGTCTCATTTCATAAGCAGGTCAGAGCACACCACATTCTGTCCAGGGACCAAACACTGCCCACTACAGGCAAGGAGAGCCTCTGCAGATGACTGGTCTGAGGGATACAGCAGCCAAAACACAACAGCAGAGTGCACACAGCACACATGGAAGACACTCCCTGAAGCACCAGGACCTGGACAATACATGACCTCTTCATAAAGCAATTACTCTCAGGAACAAGAAATGTAATGGGATTTTCTAAACAAAGAAGAATACAGAGACTTAGACAAAATGCCAAGATGGAGGAATTCATCCCACATGAAAGAATAAGATAAGGTCACAGCCAGATATCTAAGTGAAACAGATTTAAGTAACATCCTGATGGAGAATTTAAAGCAACACTTATAAGGATACTCACTGGACTTGAGAAAAGAAAAGAAGATTTTAGGGAAACCCTTATCACAGAGAGAAAAGAGTTAAAAAACAATCAGAGTGAAATGAAAAAGGCAGTAACTGAAGTTGGAAACAGTCTTAATACAATAAACACAAGGCTGGAAGACCAAAAGAATGTATAAGTGATACAGAAGATAAAATAATGGAAAATAATGAAGCTGAACAAAAGAGAACACAAGAATAGACTTACAGAACTTAGTGACTCCATCAAACATATTAACATTTGTATTATAGGAGTCCCAGAAAATGAAGGAAAGGGAAAAGTGGGCAGAAAATTTATTTTAGGAAATAATAACTGAAAACTTCCCTGATCTGGGGAAGGAAACAAACATCCAGACCCAGGAGGCACAGAGAACTCCCATCAAAAATCAACAAAAGCAGGCCAACACCAAGATATATTGTAATTAAATTAGCAAAATAGTGATAAAGGAAAAAAAATCAAAACAGCACAAAAAAGGTAGTCCCTAACTTACAAGGGAAGACCCCTATGGCTAGCTGCAGATCTCTCCACAGAAATTTGGCAAGCGAGAAGAGAGTGGCATGATATATTCAACATGCTGAATGGTAAGAATCTGGAGCAGAGAATAATCTATTCAGTAAGGATATCATTCAGAATAGGAGGAGAGACAAAGAGTTTACCAGAAAAACAAAAACTGAAGGAAGTTGTGACCGCTAAACCAGCCCTACAAGAAGTATTAAAGGGGACTCAATGAGTGGAAAAATCTGCAGACACAAGAACAAAATAAGTAGTAAGATGGTAATAAATATATATCAATAATTACTCTGAATGTAAATGCACTAAACTGCCCAAAAGACACAGAGTGTCAAAATGGATATTAAAAAAAATAAAATTAAAAAATAAAAAAACACAAGACTGAGGGTGCCTGAGTGGCCCAGATGATTAAGTCTCTGCCTCCGGCTCAGGTCTTGATCTCCAGGTCCTAGGATAGAGCCCCGAGTTGGGATCCCTTCTCTGAGGGGAGTCTGCTTCTCCCTCTCCCCCTCCTTGTGCTCTGAATAATTAAAATCTAAAACAACTACAACAACAACAACAACAAAAAAACAAGAGTCATCATGACACCTGGGTCAGTCAGACAGTTAAGCGTGTGCCCTCAGTTTAGGTCATGATCCCAGGGTCCTAGGATAGAGCCCAGCCTTGGGCTCCCTACTTAGTGCAACATCTGCTTCCCCGCTCCTGAAGCCCCTCCCCCAACTTGTGTCCTTGCTTTCTCTCTTTCAAATAAATAAATAAAATCTTAAAAAAAAACACAAGATTCATCTATATGCTGCCACAAGAGACTCATTTTATACCTAAAGACAACTGCAGATTTAAAGTGAAGGGATAGAAAAATATTAACCATGCAGATAAATACCAAAAGAAAGTTGGAGCAGCAATACTTATAAAGGACAAACTAGACTTTAAAACAAAGACTGTCACAAAAGATGAAGAAGGAGATTGCATCATAATAAAGGGGACAATCCAACAAGATCTAACAATTGTGAATATTTATGCACCCAACATGGGAGCACCCAAATATATGAAACAATTCTTAACAAACATAAAGGAACTCATTGATAATAATACAATAATAGTAGGGGACTTTAACACCTCACTTAGAGCAATGGACATATCACCTAAGCTGAAGATCAACAAGGAAACAGTGGCTTTGAACAATACACTGGACCAGAGGGACTTAACAGATATAGTGAGACCACTTCATCCTGGAACAGCAGAATACACATTCCTTTCAGGTGCACATGGGGCATTCTCTAGAACAGATCACATACTAGGTCTCCCATCAGGCCTCAGCAAGTACAAAAGAGTGAGATCATACCACGCACATTTTTTTTTTACTACAATGCTATGAAACTTGAAGTCAACCACAAGAAAAAATTTAGAAAGACTGAAAATACATGAAAGTTAAAAAACAGGAGCAAACAATGAATGGATCAACCAGGAAATAGAGAAAAAACTAAAAAATACATGGGAAAAATGAAAATGAAATCATAATTGTCCAAAACATTTGGGGTGGAGCAAAAGTGGCCCTAAGAAGGAAGTATATAGCAATACAAGGTCTACTTCAAGAAGCAAGGAAAATCTCAAATAAACAACCTAAACTTACCCCTAAAGGTGCTAGAAAAAGAACATATGAAGCCTAAAGTCAGCAGATAAAGGGAAATAATAAATCTGAGAGTATAAATGAAAGCAAATTAAAAAACAATAGAACAGATCCACAAAACTAGAGCGGGTTCTTTGAAAAAAATTAATAAAATTGATAAACCCATAGCCAGATGTATTAAAAAGATAGGACCAAAATAAATAAAATCACAAATGATAGAGGAGAAATGACCAACAGCACAGAAATACAAATAATTATAAGAGAATATTATGAAAAACTAAAGGCCAACAAATTGGACAATCTAAAAGAAATGGATGAATTCCTACAAACATATAAACTGCCAAAACTGAAATAAGAAGAAATAGAAAACTTGAACAGGCCAATAACCAGCAAAGAAATTGAATCAGTACATCAAAAATTACCCAACAAACAAGAATTCAGGACCAGATGGCTTCCCAGGGGAATTTTACCAAATATTTAAAGGAAATTTGATACCTATTCTTCTCAAACTCTTCAACAAAAGAGAAACAAAAGGAAACCTTCCAAATTCATTCTATGAGACCAGCAGTACCCAGATATAAAAACCAGAGCAACGCTCCAGTAAAAAAGAAAACTACAGGCCAATATCCCTGATGAAAACAGATGTAAAATTTCTCAGTAACATACTAACAGCCAATTTCAACAGTACATTAAAAGAATCATTTACCATGACCAAGTGAGATTTCCTCCTGGGCTGGTAGAGTTCATTTTTTGCCAATCAATTAGCATGATATACCACATTAATAAAAGAAAGGATAATAACCATATGATCCTTTCAACAGATGCAGGAAAAGCATTTGACAAAGTACAACATCCATTCATAATAAAAACCCTCAACAAAGTAGGGATAAAGAGAACATATTTCAATATAATAAAGTTCATCTGTGAAAAATCCACTGTTAGTATTATCCACAATGGGGAAAAACTGAGAGCATTTTCCTCTACAGTCAGAAATAAGACAGGGATGTCCACTCTCACCAGTATTGTTCAATATATTACTGAAAGTCTTAGACACAGAAATCAGAAAACAAAAGCAAATAAAGGGCATCAAAATTGGCAGAGAAGATGTCACCATTTACAGATGACATGATATTCTATAAAGAAAACCCAAAAGATCCACCAAAAGCTTGTAAGAACTGTTACACTGATTCATTAATGTCACAGGGTACAAAATCAATGTACAGAGATTGGTTTCATTTCTATACATCAACAATAATGAAGCAGCAGAAAGAGAAATCAAGGAATCGAACCCATTTACAATTATACCAAAAATAGTAAGATACCTAGGAATACACCTAACCAACGAGGTAAATGATCTATACTCTGAAAACTGTAAAACCAGGGTGAAAGAAATTGAAGGTAACACAAAGAACTGGGAAGACATTCCATGCTCATGAATTGGAAGAATATTGTTAAAATGTTGATACTATCCCAAGAAACCTACACATTTAATGCAATACTTATCAAAAATACCACTTGTATTTTTCACAGAGATAGAACAATCCTAAAATTTGTATGGAACCACAAAAGACCCCAAATAGACAAAGCAATCCTTGGAAAGAAAAACAAAGCTTGAGGCATCACAATTGTGGACTTTAAGTCATATTACAAAGCTGTAGCAATCAAGGCAGTATGGTACTGGTACAAAAATGGGCACATAAATAAAATAAACAGAAAAGGAAATGTAGAAATGAACCCACAAGTATATGAACAATTTATCTTCAACAAAGTGGGCAAGATTATCCAATAGAAAAAAGACAGTCTCTTTAACAAATGGTTTTGGGTAAATTGGACAGCAACATGCAGAAGAATGAAACTGGACCACTTTCTTACACCATACACAAAAAGTCAAAATGGATTAAAGACCTAAATGTGAGACAGGAAACCATCAAAATCCTAAAGGAGAATACAGGCAGCAATCTCTTTGACTTTGGGCATACCAACTTCTTTACTAGGCATGCATCTGGAGGCAACAGAAACAAAAACAAAAATAAACTACTAGGAATTCATCAAGATAAAAAGCTTCCACACAGAGAAGAAAACAATAAACACAACTAAAAGGCAACCAGCAGAATGGGAGACGATATCTGCAAATTACCTATCTGATAAAAAGTATTCAGTATCTATAAAGAACATACCAAACTCAACACCCAAAAAACAAATAACCCAATTAAAATTGGGCAAAAGACATGAATAAACACTTTTCCAAACACATTTAGATGACCAACAGACACACGAGAAAATGTTCATCATAACTTATCATCAGGGAAATGCAAACAAGACTGCATCAATTTGTGGTTAAAATTCACAACAAAAGAAACAAAAGGTGTTGGTGATGATGTAGAAAAAGGGAATCCTCCTACACTGTGCGTGGGAATGCAAATTGGTGCAGCCAATCTAGAAAACAGGTTGGAGGTACTTCAAAAAGTTAGAAATATAATACCTTACCACTCAGGAATTGCAGAACTAGGTATTTACCCAAAGAATACAAAGATACAAATTCAAAGGGATACATGCACTCTGATGTTTACAGCAGCATTATCAACAGTAGCCAAATTATGGGAAGAGCACACATATCTATCAACTGATGAATGGATAAAGAAGATGTGTTATGTGCAACAGAATATTACTCAGCCATCAAAAGAATGACATGGACAGAGCTATGGAGTATTAAGCTAAATGAAGTAAGTCAGAGAAAGACAAACAGCACATGAGTTCACTCATATGAGGAATTTAAGAAACAAAATAAAAGATCATGGGGGCGGGGCACCTGGGTGGATCAGTGGGTTAAAGCCTCTGCCTTCAGCTCAGGTCATGATCTCAGGGTCCTAGGTTTGAGCCCCACATCGGGCCCTCTGCTCAGTGGGGAGCCTGCTTCCTCTTCTCTCTCTGCCTGCCTCTCTGCCTACTTGTGATCTGTCAAATAAATAAATAAAATATTTTTTAAAAAAAGATCATGGGGGGATAGGGAGAAAGAGAAAAATCAAGAAACATACTCTGAACTATGGGGAATAAATTGATGATTACCAGAGGGGAGAAGAGTGGGGGATGGGGTAGATAGGTGAGGGGGATTAAGGAGGACACTTGTCATGATGAGTGTTGGGTGTTGTGAGGAAGTACTGAATCACTAAATTGTACACCTGAAACTAATATTACACCCTGTGTTAACTGGAATTTAAATAAAAACTGAAAAAAAATCAATAATATGAATTAAAGCAGAAACCAATGAAAAAAGAAACTGATAAAGAAAAACAATAAAACCAAAAGCTGGTTCTGCAAAACTTTCAGTAAAACTGATACACCTAAGCCATAACAACCAATAAAATAATAAAAAAAGAGGACACAAATTACTAATGTAAAACACAAGGATAAGACCTCACCAGAGATTCCATGGACATAAAAGGATAATCAAATAATACTATAAATATCTCTATATTCTCAATTTTTATAATCTAAATAAAACACATTACTTCTTTGAAAGAAGCAATATTCCAAAATTCATACAAGACAGAATTGAACTGAAGTTATGTTATTCACACAAGAAGAAAAAGACAATCTGAATAGACCCATATTTATTAAACATATTGGATCAATAACAGAATGCATCAAGCCTAGATGGGTTCACTGTTCAAGTCTATATTTAAGGAAGAAGTTGTGCCTATTTTCTATAATCTTTCCCAGATGATAGTAACAGAGGACTCATTTCCTAATGCTTGGCATGAGGCCACACATCGACAAATGATGCTGGATATCCACATGCTCAAGGGAAAAAGCTAAACACACACACCTTAGACAGTTTGCAAAAATTAACTCAAAATGGACCACATACCTAAATGTAAAATGAAAAACTTCTAAAAGAAAACAGGCAAAAACCCAGACAATGTTGAGTGTGGTGAGGACTTCTTAGATCTATCACCAAAGGCGTGATCCATGAAGGAAAGAATTAATAAACTGGACTTCATTAAAAGTAAAAATTCCTATTCTTCAAAAGACAACATCAAGAGAATGAGAAGAGAATCCAGACTAGGAAAAGTATTTGTGCAAGACATATCTGATAAATTACTTTTATCCCAAAACATACAAGGAACTTTTAGAACTCAACACTAAGAAGTCAAACGAAAAGTAGGCCAAAGACCTTAAGAGACACCTCACTGAAGATACAGAGATAACAAATAAACCTATGAATAGATACTCCACATCATATGTTATAAGGGCAATGCAAATAAAAACGAGATAGCACTATACATCTACAAGAATGGCCAAAATCCAGATCACGGACAATACCAGATGCTGGCAAGGATGTGGAACAACAGGATTCTCATACAGTGCTGGTGGGAAGGCAAAATTATACAGCCACTTTGAAAGACAGTTTGTCAGTTTCTGATAAAATTACACACACTCTTACTATGAGATCAGTATGCTCCTTGGTATTTGAACCAAATGAACTAAAAACTTGTGTCCATGGATGTTTACAGAGGGGTTTTATGACAATGAAAGTATTCTATAGAATACTAGGATGGTAGATAACATGTTTATTAAAATCCACAGACTGTACAATATTAAAACTGAACCCTGATGTAAAGCATAGGCTGTGGGGTGATAATGCTGTATCAGTGTAGGTTCATCAATTCTAACAAATGAGATGCTGACTTGGGGGAGGATGGGCATCTGTGGGGATAGAGGGTATATGGGAATTCTCTGTACTTTCTGCTCAATTTTTCTGTGAACCTAAAAGTATTCTAAAAAAATTAAGTTTATTGTAATTAAAAAGCTTATTTGATCTAAAGAGTGTGTAAGAAGAACATTTATAAGGCTGTTTATTCCATGGCAAGGAGTGTGGTTACAGCCAGTTATCAACTGACCTTGCCCCAAATGAATAAACTGTATTTGCATAAAAATAAATGTTCACAGGAATTTATTTTTGTGGATATATGAAAAAATATGCTGTATTTTGATAAATTACCTCCTCTTTTTGTATTTTAATCTTTAGGGACAAGTATGATAAGTAACTTCTTAAAAATCAATGTCTAGATCATACACACAGATAGGAAAATATGACATAAGTGAGAATAATCTGAATTAATTCATCAAAATCAAAAGCTTCTGCACAGCAAAGGAAACAGTCAAGAAAACAAAGAGGCAACCCACGAAAAGGGAGAAGATATCTGCAAATGACAGTACAGACAAAAGGTTGATATCCAGGATCTATAAAGAACTCCTCAAACTCAACACACACAAAACAGGCAATCATATAAAAAAAATGGGCAGAAGATATGAACAGAGACTTCTCCAATGAAGACATACAAATGGCTATCAGACACATGAAAAAATGTTCATCATCACTAGCCATCAGGGAGATTCAAATTAAAACCACATTGAGATATCACCTTACACCAGTTAGAATGGCCAAAATTAGCAAGACAGGAAACAACATGTGTTGGAGGGGATGTGGAGAAAGGGGAACCCTCTTCCACTGTTGGTGGGAATGCAAGTTGGTGCAGCCTCTTTGGAGAACAGTGTGGAGATTCCTCAAGAAATTAAAAATAGAACTTCCCTATGACCCTGCCATTGCACTCCTGGGTATTTACCCCAAAGATACAGATGTCGTGAAAAGAAGGGCTATCTGTACTCCAATGTTTATAGCAGCAATGGCCACGGTCGCCAAACTGTGGAAAGAACCAAGATGCCCTTCAATGGACGAATGGATAAGGAACATGTGGTCCATATACACTATGGAGTATTATGCCTCCATCAGAAAGGACGAATACCCAACTTTTGTAGCAACATGGACGGGACTGGAAGAGATTATGCTGAGTGAAATAATCCAAGCAAAGAGAGTCAATTATCATATGGTTTCACTTATTTGTAGCATAAAAAATCGCATGGAGGACATGGGGAGTTAGAGAGGAGAAGGGAGTTGGGGGAAATTGGAAGGGGAGGTGAACCATGAGAGACTATGGACTCTGAAAAACAATCTGAGGGTTTTGAAGTGGCGGGGGGGTGGGAGGATGGGGTACCAGGTGGTGGGTATTATAGAGGGCACGGCTTGCATGGAGCACTGGGTGTGGTGAAAAAATAATGAATAATGTTTTTCTGAAAATAAATAAATTGGAAAAAAAGAAAAAAAAAAGAAGAAATTTAAAAATAAATAAATAAATAGCACAAACCAAATCAGAGAAATTTTAGCTATTGGAATTAATTGGAGCTCCATATTTGTAGTAGAAATGAAATCCAAGCCAGAAAATATGTAGTGAAAAGAAGAGTCATCTGTACCCCAATGTTTATAGTAGCAATGGCCACGGTCGCCAAACTGTGGAAAGAACCAAGATGCCCTTCAACGGATGAATGGATAAGGAAGATGTAGTCCATATACACTATGGAGTATTATGCCTCCATCAGAAAGGATGAATACCCAACTTTTGTAGCAACATGGATGGGACTGGAAGAGATTATCCTGAGTGAAATAAGTCAAGCAGAGAGAGTCAATTATCATATGGTTTCACTTATTTGTGGAGCATAACAAATAGCATGGAGGACAAGGGGAGATGGAGAGGAGAAGGGAGTTGAGGGAAACTGGAAGGGGAGGTGAACCACGAGAGACTATGGACTCTGAAAAACAATCTGAGGGTTTTGAAGCGGCGGGGGGTGGGAGGTTGGGGTACCAGGTGGTGGGTATTACAGAGGGCACGGATTGCATGGAGCACTGGGTGTGGTGCAAAAATAATGAATACTGCTATGCTGAAAATAAAAAATAAATTTAAAAAAAAAAAGAAAATATGGGTGGAAAAAGAGGATTATAAAAAGTGATGGACTTTTTATAAAGTGGGGTGCCTGGGTGGCTCAGTGGGTTAAAGCCTCTGCCTTTGGCTCAGGTCATGATCCCAGGGTCCTGGGATTGAGCCCCACATTGGGCTCTCTGCTCACTGGGGAGCCTGCTTCCTTCTCTCTCTCTGCCTGCCTCTCTGCTTACTTGTGATCTTCCTCTGTCAAATAAATAAATAAAATCTTTAAAATTTAAAAAAATAGAAAGTGATGGCTAAGTAGATAGTGGAAACATTGTACGTAAATGAAATAAAAATTCAGTGTATAGTTTTAATAGTAGCTAGATACAACTGAAGATAGAACTACTAGAAAAATTATTGATAATTCAGCCAAAAACAGATAAAATGGATGGAAAATACAGAGGAGGCACAGAGCTACAATGACAAGGTCTAACTCATATTTAGCTGTCCCTGAATGAGAGTAGAGAAATATTGGAGAAGGGAAATTTTAGGACCTAAAAACAAATATCCAAAACTTAAGCAAGGTTACTATTCTACAGGAAAATATATATCTATGGGTGGGGGGATGGGTTAAATTGATGATGGTATTAATAAGGGCACTTGCTGTGAGAAGCAGTTCATGTTGTATTTAAGTAATGAATCACTAAATCCTACACCTGAATCTAATATGACACTATGTTAGCTTGAATTTAAATAAAAATTGATGAAAACACATACACACAGAAGCGCTGCAACAGACTCCAATAGGAAACACCACAAATGCCCGTCAAAAGTGGAATGCACAGGCAGTGTGCCCAGCAGTTGGGAGGTCTGTCTTTTGTTCCAGCAGTGTTTGGATGGACCCTCCAACCACCTTACAACCCTTTATCGAGATAAAACCTTTGGAGCCATCTTCTTGGCCACCCTCTGCCTCCAGGACCAGCCAACACCCAATTTTGAGCTTAACTCCTTATCACTGCTCAACCATGAGCTCCCACATTCATTTGTGTTTTCTTTTAAATATTTTATTTTACTTACTTGGCAGAGAGACACAGCGAAAGAGGGAACACAAGCAGGGGGAGTGGGACAGGGAGACCAGACTTCCCGCTGAACAGGGCTCCATCATGCAGGGCTCCATCGGAGGACCCTGAGATCATGACATGAGCAGAAGTCAGACTCTTAACGACTGAGCCACCCAGGTGCCCCCAGATCCCACATTCCTCAGTAGTATGCCCCCAATGGGGAGGCCACAGTCAACTGCCTGGTCAACGTGCATCTGTGGGCCTCCTACACCTACCTCTTTCCGGGTTTCTATTTCCACCTGGACGATGTGACTCTGGAAGGTGTGGGACACATCTTAGGCTAGTTGGCTCAGGAGAAACCCCAGGGTGCCCAGCATCTCCTGAACATGCAAAACCAGCCCAGCGGCGTCCTCTTCCAGGACGTGCAGGAGCCGTCCCAGGAGGGCACTGAGGTAAAACCGTGGATGCCAGGGAAGCCTCCCTGGTTCTGGAGAAGAACCAGAACCAGGCCCGTTTGGGTCTGCATGTCCCGGGTTCCGCCCGCACAGACCCCCGGCCCTGTGACTTCCCGGAGAAGCACATCCTGCATGAGGAGGGGAAACTCATCAAGAAGATGGCAACCAGCTGACTCACCGCCCTAGGCTGGCCGGCCCCCAGGCTGGGCTTGGCGAGTATCTCTTTGAGAGGCTCACCCTCGAGCACCACTAGGAGCTTCTGAAGCTCAGCAGTCTTTGAGGGACCCCTCTGGTATCACACTGGTGTCAAGGTTTGTGCCCTGAGCCTCTCCCTGAAGCCACTAGGCAGCTTTTCAACCACCCACGAGTCCTCTCCCAACCCGTGGACCAAATGGAAACAATAATGCTTTTTGCATCAAATAATAATAATAATAATAATAATAAATACATCTATGTATAACGCTTAAATAAATTGTGACATCCATTCGGTGAATAGTACAAAGCAATAAAAATGGACAGATTTCCACCTCATGTCTCAACAATTAAGAATCTTGTAAACATGAAAATAAATAAATTGGAAGAAAAAAAAAAAGAATCTTGTAAACACAATCCTGAATGATAGAAATGAGACTTCAAATGATACAGTGTGATTAGTGATAAAGTAAAAAAAACTTAATTTTATACATGAGATGAAATTACAAAGTAAGTAGTTGTTTCAGCCAGCAATGGGGCTCAAATCCTCTCAGTACATCCCCTGCCCTCTTCCATAGCCCCACCTCCTCTGACCTTCTCTTCTGCAGGCCAATATATTCTGATTACATTGGGCCCACCTAGACAACCCAAGACAAAGCTTTTAAGGTCATCTGATGAGCAAACTTAGTTGAATCTCCAACTTTGATTCCATTTTGCAATGCAGCATAACATAGTCACAGGTTGGAGGGGGTAAGGGGAGAGAATAAGGAAGTAGGTGTCTCTGAGAGGCTGGTTATTCTGTCTACAAGTTATATTTTTATTTAAGTTTTGAAACACTTTTTTCTCTCACTATGTTTCTTTTCAGCTCACCTAAAGCCACATCTTGAAGTTAAATTCACATTCAAAATTGAGGTAAAATGTGATGCCAAATTTCATTACTGTTCTGCCAGTGGGATTTTACACATTTACTACGCCAATATGGAAATTAAGTTGAATAATTTCCTCTTCCAGCTCACACCCAAATATAAAATGAAACTAAGTAGGTAGATATTTGTAAAAAGATATTGATACTCTGGCATAGTATATGGTCTGTTGATATTATTATTCCTTCATTATCATCAAATTCTGATACACATCTTTGAACTAATTGCAGCTACTGCCTAATTCTATATCAAGCAAAGGAATGATTTATAATATACATATTGTGGAAAAATTTCACTATGAAGAATGAAAGAAATGGGATACACACACACACACACAAATAAAATGCATGTTGCTCCATACGTCTCTCTCTATATATGCTGTTCTCAGACAAGTGAAGTTCTTTTTTTTTTTAAAGATTTTTATTATTTATTTATTTGACAGAGAGAGAGCACAAGCAGGCAGAGAGGCAGGCAGAGAGAGAGGAGGAAGCAGGCTCCCTGCTGAGCAGAGAGCCCGATGTGGGGGTCGATCCCAGGACCCTGAGATCATGACCTGAGCCAAAGGCAGTGGCTTAACCCACTTAGCCACCCAGATGCCCCCCGACAAGTGTAGTTCTTATAGTCCTAGTAAGTCCAGTTAGAAAGTAACTGCCACATTATTATTTGAGACTGTCTCAGGTAACTATTGGTCTATTTCCTACATTTACAATAAATGAAAACTGGAGAAAGTATCAAAAATATTTTTTTGTTGTTGAACTTGCAATAATACAACCCAAACAGTACTGCATTGAATTTTTCAGACCATCACAACCTGGAAGGTAGTTCTGTATTTTTAAAGGTGGGAAAGTACCAGCTTATGTAAGCATTTCGTCTTACTTACAACATTCTGAGGCACAGGTAAGTTGATTTCTATATCCGAAGAAGTGTTGCTAACAGACCTGGGACTGAAACTTAGTCAAGAACACTTAAGGTCACAGGAAATGTGCTAGATCTTTGACCAAAGTCAAAGGTCAGATCTTTGACCTGACAGTGTTTTAGCAAAAGGAGGTACTCTTTGTAGAAATGGCCGATATAATTCTTCCTTAAATGAGAACAACTCATCCATCCATTTTCCTATCCATCTCTCATTTCCTCTTCCCCTCCCTCCCTCTTCTTTACATAGCTTAATAGCATCTACCAAAATTAGTTGAACTTTTATTTGACAACATATGTACTCCAAACTTCCATTAAGATGATAATGTGCAATTTAAAAAATTCTTTTGAAAAAAAATCAAAGTAGCTCACCCTTTCTTCAACCTTCAATATTGCTTTTTTTTTAATGTCAAAAATTACCTTATTTTAACAGAGAAACTACTTTCCAGTTAGCATCCCCAACTGTCAAAGTAAATAATGCTTTAGGAAGTTCCCAACAGCTTTAAAAATTACATTCTTGGAGTGCCTTTAATTTTTACTGACTTTCACACTCGTCCAATAGATATTAACTGAGCACTTAATACATAAGTAATGAAAATCTAAGATTTTAAAAGATAATCATTAGAATAGCACTTAAGAACCCATCTCATTTGATAGTTACAATCAAATATTTTTGATCTAAAACCTTTTTTCGTAGCCTATGATTTTTCAGAATACAAATTGCATCTCTTAATTACTAAAGGGACTTATGTCTAGTAATTACCCCGAGTTTCTACATAAAAAAAACCTATCAATTTGCATAATCCTAAATTTAAAATGTCTGATAACTCCTATTTCTTTATTAGCAATTTTAAATCCCCATTTTTATGCATTTGTCCCTCATTTACAATTTTATCATCTCTCAAATAAAAATCTCAGTTTGAAGTTGACTTAGAATTCCAATTTGACAATGACTTTTTTCCTGTGAACTTCTTCGTCTGAATTTCACACAGGAGAAAATAATTGCAAAGATAAGAACTCAATTTAAATATATGCTTTTTGGTAAAAAGTTAACGTTTCTAGAGCTTGTACTTAAGTGTTGTTCATGCTTTACTAAGTTATGAACAGAAGATACAAATAAAGGTATATATTTCCATGGCAACATATGTCCCAGGTTCTATTATTTACAATCTGGGTCAGTGTAGGCTGCTTGGGCTGCCATAACAAAATACCACAGACTGGGTGGCTTCAACAACAGGAATTAATTTTTTCACAGTTCTGGAGGCTAAAATCCAAAACCAAGTCATGATCAGTTTTCCGTGAGAGCGCTCTGCCTGCCTTAGAGAAGCTACCTTCTCACTATTTCCTCACATGGCCTCTCCTTGGTATGTGTACACAGGAAAAAAGAGAAAGAGACTGAGCTTTCTGGTATACCTTTTTATAAAGACACTAATCCTCTAAAATCAGGGCCTTACCCTTATACCCTCAGTTAATTTTGATTACTTCCTTAGGGCCCCATCTCCTAATACAGCCACACTGGGGGCTTATGGCTTTAGCATATGAACTGGGGAGGACAGAACATTCAGGCCACAATAGTCAGCTTAAATAGTCATATGTAATGGTAATTCATCTTTAAGTGTAATCTGGAAGTATATGTTAGGAGTGCTTTCCTGGCCAGGAAATGCAGGGATACAATCAGGTACCATAAGCCTTTAGGAATTATGCCTCTCCAGAATTCTCTTAAAACAGCCCTCTTAAGCCAGTTGTAAGCATAGTTTGTTAATGAATGATATCCCTATACCAAGTCTCCTTCAGAAATATACACTTTTCAAGCATGTCTCGGTGATGGTCATTACTTTCCGGATGTGATCCACGACAAACACAAGACGTGAAAAAGAAGGTGACACTGTTTTTTATGTGGAGAGTTTCCAAGTCTGCCAAATTTGCTCCAGCTGTATTGGCCTGAGTCACCAGATTCCAGAGCCATTTGTGGTAACATTAGCTAGGTTTAAAGTTAGCTGTGATACATAGAAATTCTCATCCCAAACAGATAAGTGCTATTTCCTGGGACCAGCAAGGGAATAAAATAGGCACAGGACAGAGGTCTGAGGCTCTGGTGTTGCCTAGTCAAAGAGGCTCAGCTGTTGCCAACAGTTGTGAAGGTGAGGATTGAAGTAGGTAAGGGATCAACTTCAGATAGCAGCTAATATAAACAGAGGTCTTCGGAAGTTTTCTACAGACCTGACCAAGGCCTTTCTTTTGTGAGGTTATACAATATTAGTGCTATGTTATGTACAAAGCCCTGCCACTCTGTTTGGGATCAAGGTCCCAAGGAATTCCTACTGCACTGTGTGGCTGTTGCACTTGAGTCAGATTCCAGCTTTACGTTCAGAACAGAAAGTGTCCCAGCTTAATGGGCCCATACACTTCAGCCATGAATTCCATTGTACAGGTGCAGTAAAAAATGGCACACAGAGAGGAAAACTTGCCCGAAATAATGTATTCATTTTCCCAGAAATCTTACCAGAGTTGCACTGTGATCTGTTTTGTTAGCCAAGCACGAAAACATGAAGAAAATCTATATTGCCCCCACTGGGAATCTCAAGCATAATGTACTCTCATGTAACTGCCAGAGCAAGAAAAAGAGGACTGAGATCCTAAGTCATTGGTTGATATTTCCGTGAGCAGTCTTCCTGCCATTATGAAATTTAAGGGAATTTGGTGCTTAGTTTCTGAGACTGCGGGAGTTAGTCAGTTGCAGTTGAACTCATTACCACGGGGAGGCGCTGTTGAGCTGTGGGCCCTCCCTAGAATCAAAGGCTGGACAGCAGGTCCCAGCAGAAGGTCTTTAGTCATTGGCCCACATAGACCTAATCACTTAGCAAATAATGGGCATAAAATGCTAAGCATTATTCTAGGCACCAGAGGTATGTCTGAACAAAATGTATCAGAATTTCTGCTCTCAAGAACCTTTCATTTATAAGAAAAAAATTTTAAACCTAGAAACTTGGTTTTAAGGGAAAAAAATCACATTCAAATTGAAAGTAAGCAGTTCAGGTCATGATCCTAGGGTCCCGGGATCGGGTTCCTGGGATTGGGTCCCGCATCTGGCTTCTTTTTCAGTGGGGAACCTGCTTCTTCCTCTACCTGCTTCTCCCTCTGCCTACAGCTCCTCCTGATTGTGTGTGCTTGCTCTCTTTCTGACAAATAGAATCGTAAACAAACAAACAAACAAACAAAAACAGGGTTTGGAAGTGGGCTAAATTACCAAGAACACTGAGTTTGACTTGGGAAATGTATGAACTCTTAGAGGCATGAAGTATTAGGGATGGACCAACGGGTAAGGACATGATAAAAAACTGACTATGCACACAAAGGAGACACACAAAATGGGATTGGTGAGATCAGGAGGCAGAACTAGGAAAGAGCCTAAGAGAACATACAAGAAAATCATGTTTTATTTAATAGCTATGACTTTACCATGAGCAGAGAGGATGTTAATAAGAGCACTTATCTCATTTACACAAGCACAGTATTTATGATTAAATTTTATGTTAATATTGAGGAACTATAGAAAAAAAACCTGGATTAAGATCCCATACTTTGAAATGTTCCCAGAACAAGTTCTAGCTTTAGCTGCTCACCTTTATTTATTCTTCCATTTTAATTGGACAGCTATCTAGAAAGAAGGCTCTGCACTTTCTTTGTCATGGGATTTATAACAGGTTCCTTTAATTGTCAGTCTCCCTTACTAAACTGTAAGTTCTGAAAGAAAAACTACTTTGATGCCATTATCCTTATATTCATTGCTGGCACCTATCAGTGTGCCTCATTTCATATTATGCAGGGCCACCTTATATAGTTGTGCAGGCTGTGCACTGCACAACTCCAGGGGCATGACACTTATAAATATGATGTGAATGGTACCCCTAAAGTCACACAGTCCACAACCTCACAAACATTTATGGGTGCCCTGGACCTCATCAGTGTTTATTAAATTAATGAAAATATTTGCACCACTTATGATTTGTTGTCAGATGTCAAATAAATATGCTAACTTGTGACATACATAAGTGTACATGGCAAGGACAATGGCATTGTATAATAAATGAAATGGATTTCTATTTTAATCTTCGACTAAAAAGAGATGGCTTTGAAAATTTGTGTTGATTACTTAATGAAGTGACAGAACAAGAACACTCATTTTTTAAAAAACAGCCTTCTAGCGTGAGAATAAGTAGATTCCAGTTTCTTATGAAATGGATGATTTTTAAAAGTGGAACTTTTAATATAGTTAAATTAGCAAACTAGAAGATTCACTTACTTGGGTGAACAGCAAGCCTGGGGAAAATATTTTATTTTAATAGAATTTGGTCTCCCCTAAAACATCCCCACAAAGTAATCTTAATAGCTATATATGCTTTGACAATACAGCCACCATTTTTTCCACATCACACAGCCTATAAAGGTAATGTAAAATACTTTTTTCCCTAATTAGCTTCAAGTTTCCTTTAACAGATACAAATTAGCAGGCAAGCCAAAGTGAGGAATGTCCACATGTAATCTTACAAATAATAAATGGAGGTGAAGTGACTGAAAGTGTCATCATTTCCATCTGTGCAAGAAATTTTGCAGTTTTGGTGTCTTTCTTAATTTTGTTGCTTATGATTTCTTGCTTCTTTGAGTTCTTGCTCATGTACATTGTTAACATAGATGTATGTGTGTGTCTTTAAGAACAGTAGGCAGAAGTAGTCTACTAATTTGTATCTAATCATGCTGTCTATGAATGTTTCTATCATCCCAAATGAACATTCATGATCTTTTCCAAATTGTCACTATAAAATGTAATATAAACCATTGCAATCAGAATAAATTGAACTGAAGTTATTTTATCCACAAACACAATGCCTGTTAGAACAAGCTGACATGGGGAGCTTTTGAATATGGTGTCCTCCACTGGTCTCTAATGTGTCATTGATGAGCCATCTAAATATGGTTAACCACTTACAAGGCCTCAATATTTTGAATGAAGCATTTTCTTTAGTAAATAAATAACGAATGTAGCTTTGCTATCATGATTCTACAATTCCATCTAAAGTAGATACTTTTTCAAGAAAAGAAAAATAAATTCAATTACTAGAGCAACAAAAATAATTGGTGGTAAAAAACAAACAAACAAACAAAAAAACTGGAACTCAAAACAAGGACCATTTGGGGCACTGGTTAAACGTTCAGATTTCTGCAGTCAAAGCCGGAATACAATCTCAGGTAGATGGAGCTGCAACAGACATGTGATTATTAGACAAGCTCCCAGGATAGACCTGCATATGCTACATCTTGAGAATAAGTAACTTACAGAATAGTTTTCAAGTTTGTTTAATAGTTTTATTTAGTTCATGTGGCCTGAGAAGTTTGGACATCTGCTTTCTAAACATGGAAATATTAAAGAGGCCATGGGTATCTAAAATGAGACTTCTGTTTAGCTCTCTTTATGTTATATTTAGATATGTTTGCTAAAATGTCTAAATTCAATTCCCAAAGGAAAAGTCATAGTTTCAAGAACCTGAGGTTTCACTCTGCTTTGCAAGCTAACAAGTTATCCGTCGGTTTCATGGATACTGGTAGGTAAGTGACTACTGGCTCAGAGATCTTGGGTGGGGGCAAGGTGGGCTCTCCTGGATGGTCAGGAGGGCCTGTTCTAATCACGTGAATCTTTGAGAAACTTTCGTGGCTGGGGTCAGAGGAAGAGATGTGAGGATGAAATCAGGGCCAGAGAGATGCTACCTTGCTGGCTCTCAAGATGGAGGAAGGGAGCCATGAGCCAAGGAATAAAGTGTCAGCCCTTAGAATCTGGAAAAGGCAAAGAAATGAATTCTTCCCTGGAACATCCAGAAGGAAGGTCCAGAAGGAACACAGCCATGCCAACACCTTGATTTTAGCCCAGTAAGAGCTGTGTTGGTCTGTTGTAAGCCACTAACTCTGAGGTAATTTTTTTTTAAAGATTTTATTTATTTATCAGAGTGAGAGAGAGGGAGAGAGCGAGCACAGGCAGACAGAATGGCAGGCAGAGGCAGAGGGAGAAGCAGGCTCCCTGCTGAGCAAGGAGCCCGATGTGGGACTCGATCCCAGGACGCTGAGATCATGACCTGAGCCGAAGGCAGCTGCTTAACCAACTGAGCCACCCAGGCGTCCCTGAGGTAATTTTTTAATAGCAACAATAAAAAATTAATACAAGCAGTAGCCAGAGCATCAGCATTTTTGTGCTAGTTCTCCCAAGCCCCAGTTCTCACAGGGTAATTCAGAGAAAGCCAGGTGACAGTCGCACACACAATGACTCTCTTATAGGAGAAGAATCCTGAGTTTAGGGAACCTGAATCTTTTGTAATGAGAAATAAGAAGGCCTGAGTTTCACTCCAGAGGGAGACACGATCTCTGTCTCCCAAGGCTGTTTGCTCTACAAATATCCTTGAAAAGATTCTCTGAAGCAAAGGGCAGTTGGTTATTTCACTGGCAAGGTTAGCAGAAACACAACAGATGAATACACAATTGTTCTTCAACACAAGATGCCATCCAAATTCATTACTCAAGTGTTCCTGAAATACAGAGTTTTCATAATTCAAACTGAGTGACTATAGTTTTTAGCATAACAATAGGTGATGAAATTGATACAGCTGTATAAGCAATGTCTGCTAATGAGAATAAAAAAAATGAAATCCATTATTATAAAACCAAAATTAACATCAGCATATGCTGGGGTGGTTTTATTTATGATACTAAACATACACGAATATACAAAGATGCCATCACTATTGAAATTGCTACAGGTAAAGAAATCTCATTATTGCTAGTCTGGAACTTTTTGTACTATAAACTGCTTTCCACTTGAAACAATTGTTTTTATTATGGAATTTTTTAATACTGTGAAGTTTTTTAGTACTCTCCCTCATATTATAGCAAAATAGGCTGTGCCTTTTTAGATAAGATTTATTTTTCTATAAAACTTAGAAATAGATTTTTATTGGTATCTTGTTTAAATTGGCCCAAGTTGCAAAAGGATGAGTATAAATTGCATTTTCCAGTAAAAACAGCTGAAAATACCAGCGTGTGATAAACTTTCTTGTCCTTCTTGAGTTGATAGGCTAAATTAAAGCCTAGTTACTCATTTAAAAGAAGTACTTTACATCCTCTAGCTATTATTAAATGAAATAGTATCTATAAATGGAGATATATTTCAACAGCAGTAGAAAATATACTGGGTCATGCGGTTTGCCTCATAAACATTACAGTCACCATGGTTACTATTATAATCCCTAAATCACAGGGCCCTCTATTCTGCTCAGGTTTGCCAGTGTTTGTGAAATCTGTTCTGTGTGTCCTTCTATCAGAATATGCTCCTTTATCCAGGTCTGCTCCTGAGGATGTCCAGGAAGTTCCATTTCATCTCAGAACTTAGGGGACCATTCAAGCTTGCCATTTGGTCTCTCTGAAGACTAAAATAATACTCAAGAGAGCAGTTTAAGCACTGACCCTTAATCCCTTTAGAAGAGATGAAAGGGTTACGCTTCTGAATTCTACTTTAGATCCTGTTCCCTCATCCCCACTGTGCTGGCCCTTAAGTTGTTGCCTCTCAACCTCAAACCTACCCCTCTGTACTCTGCCTTGTGGAGCTCTGGCTAAGACTGTAGACCCCATTTCTGCAATTCCAGCTGCTCTGTGTTAGGCTTTACCAAGAAAGAGTTCCATCAGGAGATTGTAGGGCTCAACATGGGAGGGAGAAATGCGGTCAGAGGCGGAAGGAACTATTCTGTGGGAACCCACCTTCAAGCCTCTCTTTTTAAGCTCTTTCTTTTGCTCCCCAGTGGTCAGGATAGCAGCTACTTTTTGCAGCTACTACCACTCTGATACCTCAGGGTCCCTTTTTGGCTTTTTCAGTTCTCAGTAATTTAAAAATATTGATTCTTCATTTTAAGTGCTTTCTTTTAAAACAACTGGTGGGCTTTGGCACTCTGGCTCTTGACTGATTGAACCCCCAGTGTTCAGGTTAAACATCTCAGAGTTAACTCTGGACATGAACACAGACTATCTTGGGGGAAATGAATTCCAGAGCACAGAGTCCTCAAAGAGCCAACGGATGGTCTGATATTTGATACAAGGAGTTGCATATTCAGTAAACATGAATGGAATACCAAGGGTTTCTCAGGCACCTTGCTTAATGAGAGGTGAAATCTGTTCTCAGGTGATGTAAATCCAGAATAATGATGGAGCCAACACCAGAAAGGTTACAAAGTACAGTAATGTTAAGTTGAAAAGCAAAAGAAGTCCTAATTGCAGTACAGGACACACATAAGGTAACAAAGGAGACTGCTTGATGACTTCCTGGCCAGAGAAGACTTCTCTGGCCAGGAAGTCATCGAGCAAAAGAGAAGTAGAAGCAAATTTAGGAAGAAAGAACCATGCATGCTTAAACCAAGAGGTTTGCAAAAGTAGGACCAATGAAAGAACTGAAAATCATTCCACATAGGTTATGAGAAATAAGGCCTTACTAAAGATGAGGATGTAAATGTGGATAGGGACCATATTACGAAGAGACTTTTCTGTCTTGCTTGGAAGTTCGGCCTCCAATGGACAAAAGAGGAGGGCCATTGAAAGCATTCAAGATAACTACAACTCTGACATACTTGGGTTTTTCCAATGCAGCTTTTTAATGAACTATAACATATCAATAGAGAAGTGTACACATAATAGATATAAAGCTCAGAGTTTTAGAAAACAAACATACCAGTGTAAACAACACCCAGCTAGAGAAATCAAGTGTTACCAGTATATCTGAAGGATCTCTCCTATATCTGCCTACTCATGGTCCCCACCAAAAGGAACTGTTGTCTTAACCTAAAACCATGGGTTAAATCAGTGTTTTTTAATTTTATAGAAATTGAATGGAACAGTATGAAGCTCCTTGTTTCTGGCCTCTTTGGATCAACATTACTTGTGCGATTCACTCATGTTTTGTATAGATTTGTTCATTCTTACTGCTATGTAGCTTTCCACTGTACAAATAGTTTACAGACTATTTACATTCCATTGTTGATGGACATTCAAGGCTTTTTCCCATTTTTAGTTATTAAGATATGTTGCCATGTAAACTTCCATTCAAGTATACGTTACTACTGTGTATCTACTAAACAATTAGTATTGTTGTTTTATACGTATGTTCACCTTAACAGGATATTGCCAAAAGAGTTGTCCTAATTCACATTTCCACCAACATTTTGAGAGCTCTATTCCACATACTTGCCAACATTCTTCCTGTCACTTTATTTTTTCTTTTTGCATTTTAGTCTTGTGACAGGTATTTAGTTCTCTCTCATGGTAGTTTTAGTATGTGTTTCCCAAATGTATAATAAGATTGGACATATTTTCATATTTTATTAGCTATTTAATTTGGTATCCTCCTTTATTAAATGACTAGTAAAGAGTTCTTTTTTCAGGATGTCTGGGTGGCTCAGTCAGTTAAGGATCTGCCTTTGGCTTAGGTCATGATTGCAGGTCCTGGGATCGACTCCTGCATGGGGCTCCCTGCTCAGCAGAGAGTCTGCTTCTCCCTCTACCTCTGCCTGCTGCTCCCACTGCTTGTGCTCTCTTGTTCTCTTTCTTTCTGGAAAATAAATCAAATCTTTTTTTAAAAAGAGTTTTTCCTTTTTTGTATTTTTTTAATTTTATTATGTTATGGTAGTCAACATACAATACATCATAGATTTTGATGTAGTGTTCCATGATTGTTTGTGCATAACACCCAGTGCTCTAAGCAATATGAGCCCTCCTTAATACCCATCACCAGGCTAACCCATCCTCCTACCCTCTCCCCTCTAAAACCCTCAGTTTGTTTCTCAGAGTCCACAGTCTCTCCTGATTCATCTCACCCACTGATTCCCCTCCCTTCATTTTTCCCTTCCTTCTCCTAATGTCCTTCATGCTATTCCTTATGTTCCCCATATAAGTAAAACCATATGATAATTGTCTTTCTCTGACTGACTTATTTCATTTAGCATAATCCCCTCCAGTTCCATCCATGTCAAAGCAAATGGTGGATATTCATTCATTCTTTCTGATAGATGAGTAATATTCCATTGTCTATATGGACAACTATTTCTTTATCCATTCCTCTGTTGAAGGGCATCTTGTTTCCTTCCATATTTTGGCTATTGTGGACATTGCTGCTATGAACATTGGGGTGCATGTGCCCCTTCATTTCACCACCTCTGTATCTTTGGGGTAAATACCCAGTAGTGCAATTGCTGGGTCATAAAGTAGCTCTATTTTTAACACTTTGGGGAACCTCCACACTGTTTTCCAAAGTGGCTGTACCAACTTGCATTCCCACCAACAGTGTAAGAGGGTACCCCTTTCTCCACATCCTCTCCAACATTTGTTGTTTCCTGCCTTGTCAATTTTGCCACTCTAACTGGTGTAAGATGGTATCTCAATGATCTCAATGTGGTTTTTTGTATTTTTTTTGTTTTTTTTTCCTCCCAATTTATTTATTTTCAGAAAAACAGTATTCATTATTTTTTCACCACACCCAGTGCTCCATGCAAGCTGTGCCCTCTATAATACCCACCACCTGGTACCCCAACCTCCCACCCCCCCGCCACTTCAAACCCCTCAGACTGTTTTTCAGAGTCCATAGTCTCTCATGGTTCACCTCCCCTTCCAATTTACCCAAATTCCCTACTACTCTCTAACGCCCCTTGTCCTCCATGCTATTGGTTATGCTCCACAAATGAGTGAAACCATATGATAATTGACTCTCTCTGCTTGACTGATTTCACTCAGCATAATCTCTTCCAGTCCCGTCCATGTTGCTACAAAAGTTGGATATTCGTCCTTTCTGATGGAGGCATAATACTCCATAGTGTATATGGACCACATCTTCCTTATCCATTCATCCGTTGAAGGGCATCTTGGTTCCTTCCATAGTTTGGCGACTGTGGCCATTGCTGCTATAAACATTGGGGTACAGATGGCCCTTCTTTTCACGACATCTGTATCTTTGGGGTAAATACCCAGGAGTGCAATTGCAGGGTCGTAGGGAAGCTCTATTTTTAATTTCTTGAGGAATCTCCACACTGTTCTCCAAAGAGGCTGCACCAACTTGCATTCCCACCAACAGTGGAAGAGGGTTCCCCTTTCTCCACATCCTCTCCAACACATGTTGTTTCCTGTCTTGTTAATTTTGGCCATTCTAACTGGTGTAAGGTGATATCTCAATGTGGTTTTGATTTGAATTTCCCTGATGGCTAATGATGATGAGCATTTTTTCATGTGTCTGTTAGCCATTTGTATATCTTCTTTGGAGAAGTGTCTGTTCATATCTTCTGCCCATTTTTGACTTGATTATTTGTCTTTTGGGTACTGAGTTTGAGAAGCTCTTCATAAATCTTGGATACCAGTCCTTTATCTGTACTGTCATTTGCACATATGTTCTTCCATTCCGTGGGTTGCCTCTTTGATTCATTGACTATTTCCTTTGCTGTGCAGAAGTTTTCTATCTTGATGAAGTTCCAAAAGTTAATTTTTGTTTTTGTTTCCCTTACCTTTGGAAAAGTGTCTTGAAAGAAGTTGCTGTGGCCAGTGTTGAAGAGGTTACTGCCTATGTTCCCCTCTAGGATTTTAATGGAATCCTGTCTCACATTGAGGTCTTTCATCCATTTTGAGTTTATCTTGGTGTATGGTGTAAGAGCATGGTCGAGTTTCATTCTTCCGTATATAGCTGTCTAATTTTCCTGCTTTGCCAAAGATTAGTTGACCATAGAGTTGAGGGTCCATATCTGGGCTCTCTATTCTGTTACATTGGTCTATGTATCTGTTTTTGGTCTATGTATCTGTACCAGTACCATGCTGTCTTGGTGATCACAGCTTTGTAATATAGCTTGAAATCAGCCAACATGGTACCTCCAGCTTTGTTCTTCTTTTTAAACATTTCCTTGGCAATTTGGGGTCTCTTCTGCTTCCATACAAATTTTAGGATTGTTTGTTTTAGCTCATTGAAAAATACTGTTGTTATTTTGATCAGGGTGGTGTTGAAAGTATAGATTGCTCTGGGCAACATAGACATTTTAACAATGTTTATTCTTCTAATTCATGAGCATGGAATGGTTTTTTTCCCATCTTTTTGTATCTTCTTCAATTCCTTCATGAGTGTTCTGTAGTTCCTCAAGTACAGATCCTTTACCTCTTTGGTTAGGTTTCTTCCTAGGTATCTTATGGTTTTAGGTGCTATAGTAAATAGAATTGATTCCCTAATTTCTCTTTCTACAGTTACATTATTAGTGTATTGCTTTTAAGTCCTGGATTGAAGTGCAGTACTTAACCTCTAAATATTTGTTGATTTTCTAGTTACCTTATTGATAATGATTTCTAATTTAATTGCATTGGAATCATAAAATATAACTTGTATTTTAGTCCTTTGAAATTTACTGAAACTTATTATATGGCCCAGAACATGTGTAAGTGCATGTTCTATGTACACTTTTAAAAAATGTGTGTTCTACAGTTGTTGGCTATAATGTACAAAAATATTAATTGGGAAGTTTGTTGGTAATGTTTGTCAGGTTGGGTTATCCAAAAGCAGATATTGACAAGTTGTCAGTGTAAGATATTTACTACATAGCAACACCTGTGAATAGGGTGGGGGTAGGTTAAGATTAAGCAAAGAGAAAAATTAAATTGTATTGTAGTCCCAGCAAAGCCTCAGACAATACCATACCACTGCCTGCAATGTACGCAGTCCATCAGGATTATCCCCTAGTGGACTGAAAGGCTTTGATCAGGCATGAAATGTAGAACCCTACCATAATCAATACTTGGATGTGCGTTGCGCAGGTTAACAAGTATGCTCTTGTGGCTCTCTGCAGCTGAGGCAAAATGTGAGGGAAAAAAATAAGTGAGGGAACAAATTCTTCCTAGAAGAGATTATTGGTTGTGAATCTTTGTGACCACCAGTATTCTTTAAATCTGCATTCATACTGAATTTTTTCTGCTACTAAAGCTGGTTTCATATGTTTTGAAGCTTTATTGTCAGATATATACTTATTGTTGAATCAACTCTTATATGATTATAAATTAAACTTTTTTTTATCTCTGATAATGGTTCTTGTTTGGGGATCTACTTCATTAAAATAAACACCACGTCTGTCTTATACTTAATAAGTGTATGGTATTAACTTTTTACAATTCTTTAATTTTAACAGTTTCTGTCTTCAAATTTAAAATGTTTGTTTGAAAACACCATGTAGTTTGGTCTTGCTACCGTAAAGAAGGATTACCCTAATCCAATCAGAGACTGAATGTAATAAAAAACAGGTTGCAATTTTCATGAAGTTCCATTTTTCTCTGTTTTACATTCACTTTTGGGAGTGTAACCTGCCATAGATCCTGAATTAGAGGCTAATGGATTTACTAAGGAGTACCCTTTACTCAGTTCTGAATTCCAATTCCAATTCTAAGTCTGTCCTCTCAACACTATGAAATGGATATGAACGCTGATCTGCTTTTCCTCAGTGAGACAAAGTACTTTTAAAGCTGAGCATACCAATATATCCTATCCCATATGATGTTATTGCAATTTAATGCTGACAATAAGAGGTAAAATCCATGTTTTTTTGAATATGGGTGAGTCTGCTTCTATGGCAGAAGTGATGTCACTTCTGTAACTAAGTCATAAAAGGCAACATGACTTCCTTCTATATGGTCCTTTGGGAATATTCTTCCTTGGAACCTAGCCACCATGCTATGCAGAAGCCAAAAGTCACCTAGAAAGACCATAAGAAAGTATTTGGGTCACAGCTTCCAAAGGGATCCCAGACAATAGCCAGTATCAACTGCCAGAAACCTAAGTGGTGAAAAATTGAGCTTTTGTATTATTTCGGCCTCCAGTAGCAAGCAGGCCCAGCTGACAATGAGTAGGGCAGAGACAATCTATCCCTTCCAAGCTTTGCCTAAATAGCAGAATCATGAACCAATTAAACATTGCTGTTGTTTTAAGCCATTTAGTTTGGGGGTGGTTTGTTACTCAGAAAGAAATCATCTAAACATGTGGCTTTCTCTTTAATGCTTTTAGCTGCTGGTAAGATATGAACAGCTACCTGGAGAATACTGTCAATTGCTGCAGGTCACTAGTCTGCTTCCATTTTCACCAGGATCTCAGCCCCATAAGTCCTGGTTCCAAAATCCAATCTTTGTTTCTCAAGCCCCACGAGACTGCCAAACTTTCTGTTGGTTTTTCTTCTTCTTTTTCCAAGGGGTGGGAGGGTGAGGTTGTATCCTGTACATCAGGATCTTTATTTTTGTTTATTTTTTCCCACATTTACTAAGGCATAATGGAGAAATAAAGTTGCATACATTTTTCTCTCCTTTCTCATTATATCCTTCAGACAGAATTCTCAGTCTTTTGCCCAGTGTCAAGAAGTGACAGATGCCAGAAGAGGGAAAGGAACTTGTAAAATGTTGGCTTGCCTGTCTCTACTTCACTTTGCACAGGGATCATAACTATTTAAATGGATATTTCTAAGTTATTTTTCTTGGTTTTGTTTTTCTGGTTGTTCTCAATGGCAACATTGGCCTGCCACAATTACTTCATCAGGAAAAAAAGTGGAAGCTCATACTGCATTTTTCAAGATCTTCCTGGTATTAATATAGAGAACGGATCTGAGGGAGACCAACCTGGAGTAATAGTCAACAACCTGGGTGAGAAATGATGATGGACAGAGCTATAGTAAAAGTAGCAGGGCTAGAAAAATTTGTCACTAGTATTTGATGAATAATTAGAGCAGGTACTTCGCAGTGTTTGGTATGGATATAAGGGAAAAGAAAGTATTGGGAGCTTCATAGGATTCTTGCATGTATACTGGAGTAAAGGGTAAGATCTTTCACTGAGAAAAGGAATGTTCTTCACCAAGGAGAGATACACAGAGTTACTATGTTAAATGTGGAAATTGATAGGTTTGATCTGTCATTAGAATATCTAGGTGGAAATGACAAAATGCAAATGGATTAAGAATTCAGAAAAGAAATCTTGCCTAGAGATAAAAAGATAATTGGGAGACAAAAGTGTATTAGTATTATTTTAACACAAAGTGAATTAAAACTACCCAAGAATAACACACAGTGAGAAGTAAAAAGATGAGTCTCAGACAGAACCAACTTGCTTCAGCATTCCTTGGAAGGAAACAAAATGGAATAGAACCATGAGCATCAATTTCATAGTTTTACTTCTTTTATTTTCTCATATTGCTGTGTGTCTCCAATATAGATTTAGATGAATGTTTCCCAAACTGTAGAACACACTTTTTTTAAATGAAAAGAGGGAAAAAATCTGAAAAGTGCTATGAGTCAAAGACAAAGGGAATAGTTTCCTGTGGTTCTCAATTTTAAACAACATAAAATTTCTGAAATAAGTTGGATAAACCATTACATGCTCATATTATAAACCATGCTTATGATCTTGATTGACAGGAAAAATCAAACACTCCAGAAAACACACAACCATAAATTCACTGGATTCATTTCAACAAAAGGAGAGCTTTAATAGAAATTTCATGAAATATAGATAAAGTGGGACAAATATAGGGAGGTTGTGTAATATTATCAGAAAAGTTTATCACTTACAACTAAAATTAAAACTTCTTGAGAAATAACAATATAGAATGCATTCTTCACTGTAACTCACAAACACAACCAGATGCTTTTAATTGTCTGATGACAAATACATTAAATTCTATTTTAATTCTGTTCAGAGTGGAACATAATAATTCAATGTGTCATAAAGACAAAAGAAACTACCATTTCTAAAAAAGATAAAATAAGGTAATCAAATTAGTGTACAATAAATAACATAACATGAAAATACACACAGTCTACTATGGACATCTTTGTTTCTTTTTTTTTTCTTTTTTTAAAGATTTTATTTATTTATTTGACAGACAGAGATTACAAGAAGGCAGAGAGGCAGGAACAGAGAAAGGAAGGGAAGCAGGCTCCCTGCCACACAGAGAGCCCGATGTGGGGCTCTATTCCAGGACCCTGGGATCATGACCTGAGCTGAAGGCAGAGGCTTTAACTCACTGAGTCACCCAGGTGCCCCGACATCTTTGTTTTTTAACCTATCATTCATTCCTTCTCCTTTTGATGATGGAATATTCATTTTCCTTTACACAACCAGATATGCCCACTTAATTGTTTCTGGAATTTTTGAGCTTACATTAGTTCTAGAAACAAGCAAATGTCCTATGCTAGCTTATCAGTGTACCTCATTTTTCCTGCCATGGCTTTTGGTTCAAGAATGCTCAAGTAACCCAAAATGAAAATCAACTACATGGTTCTGCTGGAGCATTAAGTAAGAAATGTTTCCAGTGGGGCTTCAAAGTGGAAATATGTAAGCCTGGAGTTACTTGCATTCATCTTGTTAAGGCCTCCATACATCTCAATTACCTGGGACAACCCTAGCTTATATTTGGGGTCTCACTATACTTAGTATACAATTTATTGTTCAAACCAAGACAGCATTTTATTACTAACTTTACTCTCTCAAGAAAACCTGCCTAAGAATAAATTTCAAATGGAGAAAAAGGACACCTGAGAGAAGAAAAGCAATCACAGATTCTAGACATCGTTTGATCACCCTGAGTCAGGTGTACCCGCAACTAGGTCTACCTTGGATTTCTCTGTTATGTGTAAGTAAATAAGTAAATAAATAACTCATTTTGTAATTGGGTTTAAGTTGAGTTTCTACTACTTGCAGCTAAAACAGGAATGATTATGACTATATAATATGTTAAAGTTTTACTTAATGACAAGATCAAGCATACATTTATACAGAGATTTATACAAGGATGAGTCTGAATCTTCTCTATTCTTTCAAGAATGTAAAGACACTAAACATTCTTCTGCTATAGAAAAATCACTAAATCCAATAATAAATGCATGATTTATTTTCAGTGATCTTCAGGAATCATCTGGCTGAAATTCCATTCTGTATTTCATTATTAACAACCCATACTCATCTTTCAAGGCTTATAAAATAAACTTTGTGTCCTCAGGGATGCTTATTTGAACATCCAAGTGGGAGAACACAAATGCCTTTGTGTCTACATGCAGCAAACATCTATAACTTTCACCATAATACTGACTACGTATTTCTTAATCAGCTTTATTGAGGTTATAATTTTTGTATATTAAAATTCACCCATTAGGGGCACCTGGGTGGCTCAGTGGGTTAAGCCTCTGCCTTTGGCTCGGGTCATGATCTCAGGGTCCTGGGATTGAGCCCTGCATCGGGCTTTCTGCTTAGCGGGGACCCTGCTTCCCCGACCCCCACCTCACTCTGCCTGCTTCTCTGGCTACTTGTGATCTCTCTCTCTCTCTCTCTCTCTCTCTCTCTGTGTGTGTGTGTGTCAAATAAATAAACAGAATCTTTAAAATAAATTCACCCATTAAAAAAATTCACCCATGAAAAGTGTATATAGTTCTGACATGCATACATTTTTGACAATTGCATATGATCATGTAACTATCACCACAATAAATATATAAAATATCCATCTCTTCCACAGTTTTCTCTGATTCCTTTGCATTTGATCTCCTTCTTCCACCACAGCCACTGGCAATCATTGATCTTTCTGCTACTATAGCTTTTCTTTTTCTAGATTTTAAATAAGATGAATGAGAAAATATGTAGTCTTTTATGTCTGGATTCTTTCACTTAGCACGCTTTTGAGAGTTATCCTTGTTCCTTTAAAATCAGGAACAAGATGGATGTCAAGAATGTGCATTCTCATCGCTTTTATGTGACAGAGTATTGAAAGTTATAGCCCAAGAATTAGGCAAAATGAAATAAAAGACATCCAAGTTGGAAAGGAAGAAAGAAAACTGCCACTATACAGACGACATGAATTTATATATATAAAAGCCTAAGCACTCCACCAAAAACCTACTAGAAAAAAATGAATTCAGTAAAGTTGCAGAATACAAAGCTAATATACAAAAATATGTTTTTATATACTACAACAAACTTTAAGAGAATTTAAATGATGGATAGGAGGGCACATGATGTGATGAATACTGGGTGTTACAAGCAACTGATGAATTATTGAACTCTACATCTGAAACTAATGATGTACTATATGTTGGCTAATTGAACTGAAATTTAAAAAATAAAAAAGATTTTAAGAAAATAATCCCATTTATAGTTGCATCAAAAGGTATAAAATAACGAGGAATAAATTTAATGAAAGGAGGGCACATGCTGTGATGAGCACTGGGTGTTATAATTAACTAATGAATCATTGAACACCAAAGAAAAAAAGGTGAAGGACCCATATACTGAAAACTACAAAACATAGCTGAAGGAAAAATGAAAAAGGCACAAATAGAACAAGAAAGCCTAAAATTTGTATGGAACCATACAAGATCTCAAAGGGCCAAAACAATCTTGAGAAAAAAGAAAAAAGCCAGCAGTATCACACTGCCTGATAACAAACTATATTAGAATGCTATAGTAATCAAAACAGTATGGTTTTGGTATAAAACAGACACAAAGATCAATGGGACAGAATAGAGATCGCAGGAATAAACCTACACATAAACTGTCAATTAATCTATGAGAGAGGAGGTAAGAATACACGATGGGGAAAGAGAGCCTCTTCAATCATTGGCGTTGGGAAAACCAAACAGCTACATGCAAGGGAAAGAAAGTGGACCAGTATCTTATACCATACACAGAAATAAACTCAATATGAATTAAAAATTAAAGAACATAAGACTAGAAGCCATAAAACTCCTAGAAGAAAACATAGGTGATAAGATCCTTCACATCACCACTCTTGGTTGTATTTTGGACCTGACTCAAAAGCAATGGCAACAAAAGCAAAAATTAACAAGTGAGACTAAACACACTAAAAAGCTTCTGAACAGTGAAGGAAGCTGTCAACAAAATAAAAAGGCAATATACTGAATGGGAGAAAATATTTGCAAAGCCTATCTGCTAAGATATTAATATCCAAACTAAATAAAGAACACATACAACTCAATAGCAAACAAACAAAAGCAAAAGCAATCTGATTAAAAAATAAGCAGATCTGAATAGACATTTTTCCAAGGAAGACATCCACCTGGCTAACAGGCACAGAAAAAGATGCTCAACATCACTCATCATTAGAGACGTGCAAATCAAAACCGCAGTGAGTTACTACCTCACACTTGTCAGAATGACTAAAATCAACAACACAAGAAACAACAGGTGTTGGGAAAGATGCGAAAAAAAGTGAACACTCTTACACTCCTGGTTGGAATGCAAGTTATGCGGCCACTATGGAAAACAGTATGGAGGTTCCTCAAAAGGTTAAAAACAGTACTACATGATCCAGTAATTCCCCTCCTGAATATTTATCCAAAGAAAACAAAAACACTAGTTCAAAAAGATACATGCACTCCCATATTCATGGCGGCATTATTCAGAAGATTATTATGTTAAGTGAAATAAGTCAGACAGAGAAAGACAAATACCATATGATTTCACTTACATATGGAATCTAAAACACAAAACCAATGAACAAACAAAACGAAATAAAACAGATGCGGAGAAAAGACTGATGGTTGCTAGCAGACGGGGGCATTGGGGATGGGCAAAATGGGAGAAGGGGTCAAGAGTATGAACTCCAGTCATAAAATAAATAAGTCGAGGGGAGGTAATATACAGCATAGTGATTACAATCAACCTTATTGTATATGCGTATTATGTAACTTTATATGGTGACGGAACGACTTAGACCTACTGAAACCATCTCACAGTGTATATAAACACCCAACCATTATGTTGTACACCTGAAAATAATATAATCTTTCATGCCAATTATGTCTCATTAAAAGACCTCATAAATATCAACTGAAAAATCATCATGTAATTATAAGTTTAAGGGACTTTTAATGTTATGTACTCCATGCAAAAGAAAAATTAAAGAGAAAAAAGGAAAAAAATCCCAAACATATAATTTATAGTACATCTGTTGGTTGCAATTATATTTAATTACTTAAACTATGAATTTTGACTATAGTTATGACAAAGAAAAAAAGAGGTGCTAAGTTTCTGTGTTTGTATTGTGGTTGACATCATTTGTATTCCTTGTATTATCATTATAATTTTACCAAATAAATATATATTAGAAAAAAATGAAAAAAATTGTCCTAAGGGTTACAAGTGACTATTCTATGTAAGTTTTTAAAATTTATTGTCAACACACAATGTTACATTAGTTTCAGGTGTACAACATAATGATTCAACAAGCTTATATATTATACTGTGCTTACCACAAGCTAATCTGAAAGTGACTTTATTCTTAATCGAGTTCATTCCTTCTGATGGTGTTTTGGGTTTGCTTCTTTGCTTCAATATCATTTTATAAACTATAAGCTCTGTGGTCAAATATTCCTAACTATTCTTTGATAACTGCATTGACATGAGTCAACAGTACACATTTACTGATATAACAATTGGGCAGAGATGCATGCTAAGAATGAGAATATATGACAGAGGATCCCTTTAGATATTATGTTTATAAAACTGGTTGTAAAATAGGATATTTAGGCTTACATAAACTTAATTAAATCTGCATGTAGTTAATGTCTGCATATGTAAGGATATAAACTTATCTGGATCAGTTATAAAATACACAGTAAGTTCACAGAGGTCATTGCATTACAAGAATAAATCTTTCTGTTATCCTTAGTTCCCCAGAATAATCACCACCATGTTCATAAAGATTCCTGAACTTCCATATGCTATGCAAGTAAATCCAGCATCAGTTATCTCTGGGTGTTACTAACCAGTCCTGAGACCACACGTATAGCACATCCTGAAATAGGTTATCTCAGATTTTCCCAAGGTTTTAACAACATTAATATTTTCAACTCATCCTACTTTCATCTCTAGACTTCATGTTCTGAATGTTTTTCTTCCCAAGTAAAGTTCTTGATTATAATTCACATTCTAAATTTTCTTACAGCCAAATAAACAGCCTGAGTTTTAAGTAATCTGAGATAACCAGTCACCATGAAGTATGCAAAACTTTCAGGAAAGAAACAATGGACTGTCAGGTTCCACTTGGGTATTTGCAGCCTCGGCTTATGAAAATGTTGAGATTTGGCTTTTCAAATAACTAAGTGTAAGGCAACGGCCACCATTTTTGCTTTACATTCATCCATGAATGCAAGCACCCGAGATTAGAAACTCCTGCACCAGTTCTTATGGAGGATTGTTTAAGAAAAAAATGTTTCAATCATTAAGTTTCAAAATGTTCTTAGAGCACTGTCAGTGAGGTAGAAAGTCTGAGGGAATAAATGCTCAAGTATGTAAATCTGCATTATCAAAGAGCTTTGAATAATTAATTAGAGCAGAGCTGGATTACAATAAAAGGTTCTTCTTCATAATTCTATCTTTCTGTGTGCCATGATTCAGGCCAGAAGTCTGAATTGGAACACGTAAAGAAAAACTGTTGTATGAATGAATATAATTAATTCACGTAAGAAAAGCTACATATGATTTTAACTTCTAAGTGCAAAAAAATAGTAATACAAGGACTCATATAAAGTTGTGCTTATGTCAATAAAAACTTAAAGGACATATTTATATGCCACAGGATTAACAAAAAACATATTCCGCACCCCAGTGATTAATCTGATGTCATCAGGTTGGGAATGTGGAAAAGCAACGGTTGAACCTATTTAAGTCTAATTTGACAAGGGCGGAAGAAATGTTCTGCACAGTTAAGTATTTTGATTAGATGTGTTAGGAGGATAAAGTGTTGGAGAAATTGATTTTAGAAGCGATGTTTTTACTTAATTAGTGAAAAGCAGAGAGGCCACAAGAAAAGAGCTACACAAGATCAAGTCCTTGTCTATCTTGTCTGGAAGACCAAGAAGTGACGAGTATTAGAAATTGTGTAACTGAAAGAGGGAGAGCTTCTAGAAGAGTACCTGGAAAATATGGAAAAACTTAAGATGCTGACAAAGTTGCCTGGAAACAAGACTGAGGCCACAGTGTCAGTTACAATGTATATGAAGAAGAATGTATCTATTAACATGTTAAAAGTACTGCCTCAAATTACCTCAAGGCGGTTTTTTTCTTCCCTTGCATTATTCTTAGTATAATGTAGGTCTTGATATTTTTATATTTTGTCATTAGGCCTGGTATATATTTTAATGAATCCTATAACTTGTCTCTTCAGTCAAATGGACATTATACTAGACAAGCTAATTATGAGAGAACTAAAAGGCCTCCTCCTTGAGACTTATATTCATTAGTGATTTTTAAATAATTGAAAAGAATGTTTTCAATATTCATGACGTTTCTTTATAAAAACCTATATTTGCAAATCATGTTGCAAATGCCTCAAAAGGAATCGATAGACAAAGAGTGTAAATGACTTGGTCAAATTGAGCTCCTGGTTCTTTTTCAGATGTTATTAAATTAGTCTAAGGAAGGAACAAAAGTCAAATTCAATTTAATCAGCCAGTATTTCTTAAGTGTTTATTAGGTACCAGACACTGTACTCAGCACTAATAACTTCTACCGTTGAGGCAGTAATGAGTTGTGTTAAGGTAATATTCTGGAAAGATGTTACTGAAGTTTGCTCTTTCAGGCCTCAGATTAACAACTGCATTAGCAAAGTGGGGTCTGGAGGTCCAGATCTAACATCTAGACTATGCCTACCTCCACACCCAACTCAACTATACTGAACACCTATATGACGTACAAGACACTGCTGGCTCATACCATAGTTCACAGTATTAATTTTTACTATAAAAGTAGCATTATTTTCCCCAATGTTTGAAAAAAGTATGAACATACAAAGAGAGTCAATTATTATATGGTTTTGCTTATGTGGAGCATAAGGAATAACATGGAAGACATGGAGAGACGGAGAGGAGAAGTGAGTTGGGGGAAATCGGAGCGGGAGACAAACCATGAGAGACTGTGGACTCTGAGAAACATACTGAGGGTTTTAGAGGGGAGGAGGGTGGGAGGTTGGGTAAGCCTGGTGGTGGGTATTATGGAGGGAACGTATTGCATGGAGCACTGGGTGTGCTTAAACAATGAATTCTGGAACACTGAAAAGAAATTTAAAAAATAAATATATTTTAAAAAAAACTATGAACATAAAGATGAATGATTTTTAAGTAACTTGCCCCTGTAGTAAATGATGGTATATACTTAACCTTGTATATGAACTCCAGAGTGTAGTTTGTTACAGTAACTGGTTTTTCAAATATAACTATGTTATCTTTCTGACTATATACAATGCTTAATAAATAAATATCTTCATCTATCTAGGTTCTACTGCTTCTCTTCTCTAGTTTCAAAAAATGCTTTGCAATGGGATGTTTATTTTAATGAATATTAAAATATGAAATGCATTGCAACTTCTAGAAATGCAATTTTTCATGCTGACTTTTAAAATACAAAGGTAATCAATGAAATTATTAACAAGAGCTTTGCTTTTCTCTAATATACTCTGTATGATCCTTCATCTATTTCTCCATGACCATGGAATGAATTCACCCTAGAATATCATAGTGTAGATCCTATGCTTTCTATTGGATTCTTATCTGCTTATATAATCATCTGTTTTGTGCGCACTAATCAAGATTCTATGATGGATGTGTTTTTATTATACTCAAATTTGGCTATAAGTTCAAACTGCAGGCTGAATCCTGGTTAACAACAGATGCAGGGATGAGCAAAAATGTGAATGTTATGATACTTCTTGTTTACCAAAATTCAATATTCCCTCTGGCTCTCAACTTCGGTGGTCTCTATTTTACCATTTCACTTCCAATACTATGTGAGCTCAGCTATTTTATACATAGAACCCATATACTTCTAGGTAAATATAATTGAGTATGTGCATTTATCTCTGGTTCCCTACTGAAACTCCACCAAAATGACAGTGAAGGAATTGAAAATTTTATAAACCTAGAAAGAAATGGAGAATGGAAGAGAGGATGACAATGGGCAAGATAGGTCATCCAATCTTTGAAAGAGGAAAGGCAGATGGAAGTTATATATATCTCAGGAAGGGAAGTTGAGGTAGCTAAAACCTGCATGTTACAGACAGACATACTGATGAGTAACAAGTACATTTGCAGAATGCTGGAGGGCATAGGACCTTAATGGTAACAGCTCCTGTGAAGGACTGGGGTGAAGCAGTCACTAGTCACTAGTCACTAGTAACTAGAATATCCTAGTCACTAAACTTCCACGTTAGAGCCTTTCCCATGAAGGAAATGAGTATCAGAGAATCTAGATTCTTGGAGGATGGGAGAGATATGTCAACCTAGGACTCAAATACCCTCAGATAGGAAATCAGAGGTGTTTTTTGTTTTGTTTTGTTTTTTGTTTTTTCTGGAGAAACAATATCTACAGAGAAAATTCTTACCAATAAGGAAGATACTGTTTCTCTTCTAATTACCATAGAACTATGCCCTGTAAGTCAAATCTGGCTGGCAGACTGTTTTTGTATATAAACTTTCACTGGAAATCAGCCATACTCATTCATTCATAATTGTCTATGGCTGTTCTCTCATTTCGACAGCAGAGTGGAGAATATGTAGCCCTTGAGGCCTGAAATATTACTTTCTGGCCATTCTCAGAAAAAGTCTGCCAGATGCTCTAGAGAAAACCTCTATCAACAATTCCTGTGTATGTTGAGATAACAATTGATTTTTTAGTGCCTCAAATAAAAAAGATATCAACAAGGATCACCATATATTGGAGATAATTTTCTAACACAAATGACATAAATTAAAAACAAACCACCCAATGCAGAAAAAAAGAAAAAGTTGTTGTAAAAAAAGAAGATATGTAAGAGATACAAGAAGAAAATGAAAATCAAAATTCTATCAATATAACTATATGCTACAAGAGGTAGCATTTCATGGCTTAAATGAGAACAGGAAGCTAAGCAAAAGGATTATCAGAAAACAAGAAAGATCTAGAAGTTTCAAATCTTATAATTAAAAATAAAGCAATAGAACTTGTGCTATAAACTGTTTTCCCTTTAAAATCTCTCTTTTTCCTCTATTTTCTCTTTTGCTATTTAGACCGAGATATAGGAAATGGCTCCAGAGAACATAACTCATTTTTTATTATCCTCTTGCTTTTCATCTCCCACCCTTCTCTGCCTACCTTTTTTCCTTTTTTCAGGCTGCAACATAGACTAAGATCTTTAATTTAAGAACTGTCCGGAGGGCGCCTGGGTGGCTCAGTTGGTTGGGCGACTGCCTTCGGCTTAGGTCATGATCCTGGAGTCCCAGGATCGAGTCCCACATCGGGCTCCCTGTTTGGCAGGGAGTTTGCTTCTCCTTCTGACCCTCCCCCTTCTCATACTTTCTCTCTCTCAAATAAATAAATAAATAATCTTAAAAATAAATAAATAAATAAAAATAAGAACTGTACCTGAAAAGATGAGAAGACCCCTATTCCTGATGACATGACTGCACTTGTATCAGTTTTGGACTTCCTGCAACCAAACTTTGTGCTTCATGAGAGGGAAAAGGCCAAGACAAATAATGTTTAAGCTGGTTCACCCTTGTTATTTGCAAGAGAATGGAAAGATGCATTTCTAAATGACAGAAACAGGCTAAAGGTCATCTCCCAAAAAGCAAAAGAAAAATATTATGATGAGATGGAAATGGCAAGGGAAACAGAGGTACGAACATCAAAGGATCAATATAAGCAGTCCAATACCTGTTGAGGAGGTGTATCACAAAGAAAGAAATGGGGGCAATGGGAGAGAAATTTTTTTGAAGAATTTATTTATTTATTTATTATTTGAGAGGGTCAGGGGAGAGTCAGAGAAGATAGACAGAGAGTGAGGAGGAGAAGTAACAGAGAAAGAGAGAGAAAGAGGGAAATAATCTCAAGCAGACTCCACTCTGAATGCAGAGCCCAGCACAGGGCTCAATCCCAGGACACTGAAATAATGACCTGAGCCAAAACCAAGAGTCAGATGCTCAATCAATTGAGCCACCCAAGTGCCCAGAGAGAAAAGTTTTAAAAATGAGCCAGAGAACATTCCCCCTGAAGGATATGCTCTTTAAATCAAATAATTCTCTGAGTGCCCAGCATAATAAATGAAAATTTTTCATAGTACCAAGAAAAAGTAAAACTGAAATTTTAAGATTAGAAAAACAGCAGCATTATAATCGGACTGGAAACAAGCTTCTGAAAACCACCATCTAGTAAAGAAAAGTGTTGGGGGAAAAATACCCTTATTTTCAACTATGAATTTTATATGAATCCAAACATTCAATCAACTTTATAAACAATTTAACAAATAATGAGTCCTTAACTACTTAAGATAAAGTGATAAGCAAATAAATTTTTAAAAACCCTGCTCTCATAAAGTTTACATTTTAAGGGAAAGACTATAGACAGTAAACAAAATACTTAAGTATATTACAGAGAATAGCATAGGATGGTAGGTAATATGGAGAAAAATCAATCAGGGAATTGAGATTGGGTGCTCTGAAGAGTTATTTTCAGGTTGTAAATTTGCCGTTCAGAAAGATGTTCTGAGGAGTTATATTTAAACAAGGATTTGAAGGAAGTGATAGTTCAGTAAATTGTGAGGTAGGAGCATGTCAGTGACATCCTACCAGGTTCAAGGATTCCAATATGGCCTGAAGCAGAGTAAGAAAGAGGGATAGTCATAGGAGATGAGGCCAAGAGTGGCTCACATATTGCACTGGAGGCTGTGGGTGGGATTTTGGCCTTTATTGTGAGTAAGATGGAAGCCAGCTGAAGACTGAACAGAAAGAAATATCTGACTTAGGCTTTAAAAGGATTACCTGGGGTTTTTTGTTTGTTTGTTTGTTTGTTTTGTTCTGTTTTAGAATTGACTAATTGAGCAAGGGCAGAAGCAAGTTGGAAGGTGATTAGAATACTGAGGATGAGAGATAATAGTGGCTTGCACCCCAGTGCTAACCAGTGCACATGCCATGAAGTGGTCAGATTCTAGATCTTTTTTGAAGGCAAGTGCGATTTGTTTATGGATGGAAGGCATGTGGAGCATTAAGAGAGAGGATTTCAGGATGTCTCAACAATTAAAACGACAGAAGAGTCATTTAATGAAGTAGGGGGAACAGGTTTAGAGAGAGCAGATTCAAGATAAAGGTAGATATGCAAGGATTACAATAGTTTACCTCCTATGTATGCTTTCCCATGAAGCCCCTGGAAGATGTGCTTTAGCAAAAGGGAAGGAGTAAAGTGAGAAAGAGAGAAACGGGTCATCAGGAAATGGAAGATTCAGAATAGTGAAGAAACATCCCAGGATGATAAGAAACATCATGCATTTGACAATAAGAGTTGAGCCTGAAGAAAAAGGATAGACAGCTGAGGGAGGAAGGAATCTGGGAAAGTAAAATATAACTAAAAGAGCATTGAGAATTATGCTTGATCACTTAGAAAAAAAATACCAATACACTTGTAAGAGATCTGTTGGAATACTTGGAGAAAAAGAATGAAAGATACTCAGAAAAACAATCAAATTACAAGGTCACTATAAATGTCAGGAAAAATTAAAAGTGCCATGAGGAAGGAAGTATGTTGAAATGCACTGCTTGATTAAGTATAAAATATTTTGATTAATTATACTGAGAAATTGTGAAGAGGAAACTTCCCAGGGTCATCACACCACAGTTGGCCTACTGTTTGTCTATCATCTATAGTCTTTTATCATGAGAAGACACTGTTCTAGTCTTTGGCATTGCCAGATCCTAGAAAACACATAAGGTATAGTAGACATCCAGAAAATATTTGTTGAAAAAGGATGAGTAAAGGAGAAAATGTGAGGAAAGCTTACATGTTAATAAAGTAACACTGGAAGTGTCTAAATGTGATAAGAAACAGTAGTTTAAGCACATTTGTTAGAAATATGTAGGTAAATTCCAGAGGAAAATATGGAATAGAATTAGATGTGCTGCTTCTGGAGAGCAGGACTGGAACGAGGTGCATGAGGGAGTAAGGTTGGGAGAAACATGAGAAGGCCATTTCATTAAAAAATGACATAACTGACTCTAATGATATCCATGGATTATCTGGGTAAAAATAAAAATGAGTTTGGAATTTTTTAAATGCAATATTTACAAAGTTCTAAGGAAATACTCAGGTCTATGATTATCCTTGATCTTCTAATATGTAGTTTTCTCTTTTTTTTCCCCTTTGGAAATTCAATGAGTGCTGGGTATTATATGAAACTGATGAATCACTACCTTGAAGTTAATAATACACTATATGTTACCTAATTTGAACCTAAATAAATTAAAAAAAAAAAAAAGACTGGGATACCTGGGTGGCACAGTCAGTTAAGCATCTGACTCTTGGTTTTGGCTTAGGTTATAACCTCAGGGTCGTGAGAATGAGCCCCGCATCAGGTTCTCAGTGTGGAGTCTGCTTGAGATTCTCTCTCCCTATCCCTCTGCCCCTTCCCACCCTCTCTAAAATAAATAAATAAATAAATAAATAAATAAATAAATCTTTAAAACAAACCAATAACCTCAGATGAGTACTCAGAAGGAATTTCTTTATACCAATGACATCTGATTATTTCATGCTATAAAAGTCCAAGACTACTCATTTAAGATTACATCTTAATCATCAAAGTAATCCTATGTGTTTATTTTTATATTAGATTGAGTTTCAATCAAATTTATCGGAATTTCTCGTGTCTAAAATTTCTTCCTTGATAGGAAAGTTAACCATATCTCACTTGAAAGTTTGTAGTTCTCAAGCCCTTTTCTCCAAGCTCTTTTAAATACATTATCTAGCTAGATTCTTTCACCAAGCATAGGAAACAGTATAATCATATTTTGTTATATGTGATTTTGAGTAAGAAACAAGCCTGGTTTCAAATCCTGCCTCTGCTGTTTAATTATGGAACTTTGAACAACTTGCATTGCTCCTTTTAGTAACAGATTCATCATTAATAACATGATAAGAATAGTACATGTGTGTCTATGTTGTGGGGATTATGTGAGAAAATGTATGAAAGGGCACATGGCAGCTATGCACAGCACCCATGTGATGAATAGTATCAAAGAAACTTGCTAAAAATTTGGTAAAAAATGTAGCACGTACAACTGATATATGAGGAAACTGAGTCTCAGAAGTTTTATTTTTGTCTGTTCCAATAATCTATCATGGCTAAAGAAAAGCCAGAGTGTTTTTACTGTTACTGAACTATTCTTATTATTTTAAACCTTAGAGAAATTACAGTCTACCGGGAAAAAAAAGTCATTTTCAAACTCCCAAGAGGTCCAAACTTTTGTTCTGTGAGTTGCATTTGCCTCACAGATCTGTTGTATTTGGTTTGTTAGTGTGTCTGTGTAATTTTTTGAAGATTTTGGAAGGTGTCTCACATTTACCACATCCTCATAATTCCCTATTATCCCCTTGAAAGTTGACTTGACTCTTACCTGTCTGGGTCCAGAAGGTATTTAAAATCATTACTTATACATTAGTTCCAAGCAATAGTCTTTTTTTTATTCCCTTGACGAACTCTCAAGTCCGTGTTTTTTTAATGCCTATTTCATAGGATATTGGAAGAAAGATCTATTGCCCGCTATCTCTCCTGTACCCCAAACTGCTAGAGATATTTAAGATATGGGCCAGGAATTTTTTATCATATAGATAAATTAATAATTTGAATTATATCAAGTGAAATTTAGCCTGGAGTAACACTTCTTCTGAAATATGAGCACAATCCTGATCTCATGATATTATTTCAGTTACCTTAGAGTAGCAGACTGTGTGAAGTGTTTTTTTATCATACTTTCCTCAACCTTGCAGTACGTCTGTTTTCAATTGCCCAATTACTGCAATCATTTGTCTTAGTTGTGTGTGGCACTGCTCTAATATTCATGGTACTAACCATTAACATTTATCAAGAACCCATTACAGGTGCTAGGCATGTTACATAGATCACCTTATTTAATCTTCTCAACAGTATTAAGAGACATGTACTGTTATTAGCCCCATTTTAGAGATGAAAAAACTGATACTTACAGAAACTAGAAAACTCATCCAGTCACACAGTTGACAAAAGATCCAGTCATTTGAATTCTATGTCTGTAGGCTAGCCACTGTTCTAGTCTGAAATATAATAGATACTGTTTGGAGAGGTCTATTGTTTATATTTTCTCTAAGTCTCATTTGATGTTTTGCCCATTTTCGTTGTGAGATGACTAAAGTTTACTTTATAAAAAAAACTTAACTGGAGAAAACTGTATCATATTCTACTAAGCTGTAATATTATCATCTATCAAGGGCCTTGCAGGATCAGGGTTACTACAATATTGTTGACTTGCCACAAGATAATGGAACTAGCACAACCAATAGCTACAGCTTAAAAGGCAACATGGTACCTAAAATCATTATGTGAAATAAACCACTACCCTACTATTACACAGAGTCCTGTTACTCATGGAAAATTTCTTGTTGTTATGTTCAAATAGAACAGAAAATGCTTTCAAGTTCCCTAGGCCTTGCAAAATAAAAGAAACCTAAAGACAATTGTACTGTTGCTTTTGAAAAAATAAACATTTTATTTTAATGTCTATGCAGAAATGATAGACTGATGAGAGTTGAAAATGATGATCAGAAAAACATTCCCTGTCTTATTAGCAAAATCTTCCTATAAAGGCTTCTTTTAGTGCATTTTTTGTTCATGTGTGTAATTTAATAAGAAAGTTAAGAGCCCACACATTCATATGTAACACTCCCACTAAACAGCTGTGGGATTGCAGGCATATGAGGAAATTCCTAGACTTCAAGTTTGTCCTTTTTAAACTCAAGCTTATCTTGATACTTCTTGGATTCTGTCCATCTCTAAAGGTCAATAATTCTAGCTCCTGTAAGAGAGTCACAGAAATAATATTGAAGATAAAATCATTTTTACTTGAAGTTAGGTAAGTTGATGAAGACTCTGGAAGGCTAAGGATGATATCATTAAAGATTTATTTTAATCATCAAAAGTAAAAACAAATTAAATTATAAAAGACACTCAGTTCCTCCACCCACATGCCCTCCACCAACCCAGAGACGAACTGCATCTTTCATTGACAGTCCTATCCATGCTTAGGGCTTCCTACCTCAAGCATTTGGGTCTCTCTGACTAAGGACTTGCTCTAGACATTGAAGCATGCCAGCCAGAGGTATTAGAGAGTTCATACTTTGAGACACATGGAAATGGAGGATAAATACCCAAACATCTACACTTATTGGTCAGACAACTCTGAAATACGTTCCATACAGGCACTTAGACAGTTCCCAGGGAGTTTAAGCATTACTGCCCCACAAGAGTACACTGCTCGAAAATACAGGCTTTACTGGATTTTCTCCTTTGCTCTTCTCCTTTCCCTACGCCCTTTCTGCATTTCCTGGGATCACATCCTAAATGAAACCTTTCCACCAGATCCTCATCTCAGAACATGCTCTGGGAACAACCCGATCTAAGATACACAGCATGAAGGGCAGGCCTGAATTCCTTAACGGTTGTACAGTGTTGAAAGAGTAATGTTTTAGATTCAAGGCAAGAATCACCATTGACTTCTAAAACTAGTGTGTGAAGTTTGGGTGAGTAACAAAATGTTTAAATAGTCTCAAGCTATCTCCCCCAATACAATTGTCAAACACAGAAGGGAAAATGGTAACTTTACACTGAAGAAACAGGGCCCCTCACCAACAGTGTCCATGTTCTAATCCCCAGAATCCCTTTCTGTTCCTTACATGACAAAAGGGATTTAAAGATGTGACTAAGATTAAGGAACTAGAGACTGGAGATTATTTTGGATTATCCAGATACACCAATATAATCATAAGAATCATTAAAAGTGGAGAATCTTTCCCAGCTGTGGTCAAAGGGAGATGCTGACCTTAGAAAAAAGGTCAGAGAGATGCAGTGTTGTTGGCTTTGAAGATGGAAGAAGAGGCCACAGTCCTGTTTGCCACCTCTAGAAGCTAGAAAAACAAGGAAAAGAATTTTTCCCTAGAGTGTCCAGAAGGAACACAGCCCATTGACACTAATTTTTATCAGACCTGTGTCTGATTTCTGACATACGGAGCTGTAATAAAATAAATTTGAGTTGTTTGAAGCCTCTGAATTTGTGGTAATTTGTTAAAGTGGCAAGAGGAAACTAATGCAATAACCAAGTGCCTGAAGTTAACAAAAGTAATAATGGAGAAAATCAACATCATGTGAACCCTAATGTGATAGTATCATATCTATGATGTTCCTGCCACAAAATATATAACCTGAATCTCATCACACACACACACAAAAAAAACATAAGACAAACTCAAATTGAGAGAATTTCCATTAAAGAACTGACCGGTATTCATAAAAAAAAAAAAAAAGGTTCTAAAAGACAACAAAAGACTGAAACATCCAGATTAAAAGACATTTTTAAAAAATAACCTTATAACATCATACAACACATGATCCAGGGGTTTATTTTCCAATAAAGGACATTATAGAAACAGTTGGTGGAATTTGAATAAAGTCTTCGGATGAGCTAATATTATTGCATAAATGGTAATTTCCTTTTTGATAATTGCACTATGGTTAGGAGTACCCTTAACATCTATCTATCTATCTATCTATCTATCTATCTATCACACGAATGCAAGTGGGTACGTGCCAATATTTGGAGAACATGATTGAAGAGTATACAAGAATTCTTTGTACTGTTCTTGCAACTTTTTCATATCGTGTCTGAATCTATGTCAAAATACTTTTTTTTAAAGATTTTATTTATTTATTTGACAGACAGAGATCACAAGTAGGCAGAGAGGGAGGCAGAGGGAGAGGGAGAAGCAGGCTTCCCACTGAGCAGAAAGCCCGATGCGGGGCTCGATCCCAGGACCCTGGGATCATGACCTGAGCCAAAGGCAGAGGCTTAACCCACTGAGCCACCCAGGCACCCACCAAAATACTTTAAAGTTAAAGTTTTAGATATATTAGCTGATTATAAAAATACACAGGATAACATAACATGGAAATCTGGGATAATCAAGATATATTCTATTCTAGTTCTAAAAGATAGTGATTATTTTTAAATTAAGTTTTCCAACAAATATGTATTTAGTACATTACTTGTGCCACATCTACTTCTGCATTAGACATTTAACTGTAAAAAAAAAAAAAGAAAAATTCCAGCCTTTCTAAAACTTACATGTTACGAGAGCTTACATCTTATGGTGTCAGTGAACTAAGGAAGCCATTTGTCTAAGTGAATCATTTTTCATTACATTTTTAATTACATTTTCAGTAATTTGAAATCTTCTTCCAATGAAAATAACTCAAACAATTGCTTTGGCCTAAATATCATTCCCTCAATCCAATTTCCACTGTTATGACCTATATATGAATCATTTGAAAGATTTCTGGAAGTCTAAACTTTGATCATTTTTTTTCAAGTTGACTAATGTGAGAATATATGCTTTATTAGGGTTTTTTCTTCCTTGCTTAAGATTACTAACCCCCAAACACATTTGTTTTTAATTCTACAGTGTTTCATGTATTCAGAATTTTAAAATTATTAATGTCATTATTAGTTGTTATTATTATTTTTATTATTATTGGTACCTTTGAAAAAATTATTTTACCTATCACATATAGTTTAAATATTATCTACTTGGCCAAGAAAAAAATCTAACTTAATGCAAATGTAATTTAAAAGAAGGGTTTGGAGGAAAAAGTCATTGCTAGGTATAGGGGAAGAATCCCCAACAGAGAACAGTGGTAAAGACTGCTCAGAAAAGAAAATATAAAACTATCTAAGGAAATGGCAAAATGATTTTTTTAAAGGCCAGGTAATCCACACATGAGTCACCTGGGTGAAGCACAAGGAGATAATGGACAGAAGAAAGGAACATGGGCTCCAAAGGAAACAAGAAATGCTAATGCCATTCCTGCATTCCTGGTTACTACTTAGAGCTTCAGTGCCTATGGTAGACAAGAGAGGGAGAAGCTGGGTACTTAAGTCCCAGACACCAGGCACCTAACATCACTAATAGAATACTAGGCTAGGAGTGTGTATACTTAGGGGTCACTGTGGCAGGGTACTAATTAAGCTTCAGAAATTAATATGCAACTTTTTAGTGTTGACACGTATTGTATGCCATTTCTCTGTTTGCAACTATGTCTCCCACAGGACAGAAATATATCAAAGTCCTCTGGGTGACAGAGGAATCATCACCATAACCACCACCATCATCATCATCAACCTTTTCAGATAGACTTAAGTGACACCAAGTTTTAAGTACTTTACATGTATATCTATTGTTTTTATTTTTTAATTTTTTAAGATTCTTATTTATTTATTTGACAGACAGAGATCACAAGTAGACAGAGAGGCAGGCAGAGAGAGAAGGGGGGAAGCAGGCTCCCTGCTGAGCAAAGAGCCCAATGCGGGGCTCAGTCCCAGGACCCTGAGATCATGACCTGAGCTGAAGGCAGAGGCTTAACTCACTGAGCCTCCCAGGCACCCATGTATATCTATTGTCAAGCTGAAAAGAACATTGTATTTGGTTTTAAAAAGAGAAATCTGAATAGCAGAGAACTAAATTACCCAGGGTTACACACCCACCGAGTATCAGAGTCAGGAGCCAAACATAGGCACCAAAGAGGTGTTCTAGAGAGGAACTTATTCTCATACTCTCTTGCTCCAGGATCAGTGTCCTCTGAGGGTATTAAAAGAAACAAGCCAAGAGAATCTGAAACACTGATGTGGAGCCCTGGCATAGCAAGCCTTTATTCTGCCCTCACCTGTGAGCTTCACATTATGTGAGATCAAAAATTTGCTTATTGTCTCCCTTTATTTGCATTTGATGCAAGGTTTTTATCACTGGCAGCTGAATAAAATTACTCTTCCTTGATTTTCTTGGTCATACTTTCTTGCCTTCCCTCATCATCATCTTTGCAGAGCTGAAAATATGTGCGGTTCTGATATCTAGTCCGGATTACTGAGAAGAATAATTTTGGTTCTTTCTTTTCATGCCTCAATTTTGAGGTGTATTAATAGTCTGTATGAATGTTTTATGGCATTGCAGAGGGTCTGTCACTTACTACGGACACCACACAGCCGACTTCCATTCCATCTTCAGTCTGTGCTCCACTCTCTAGAATGCCACGTGCACATTTAGCTTTCATTATCATTTTTCCTCTGATTTTATCCTTTGCAAGACCACAAGATTTTACAGTGTTTTATCATTCTACCAGCAAATCTTGAAAAATGCAAAACTCTCCTAAGATGATATAAAAATTTAATGCCTCTTAAATTTTTATTTTATTTTGATTTCTTGGCTGACATTATCTTGCTGGGTTTTGTTACAGATTTTAGTCTTATTCAGTGATACACATTTTGGTTTAGATACTCTTCGTTGCAAAATCTTAGTTAGCAATAGAAACTCACCACACATTTGATTAAAGGATTATAAAAATTTACATACTTTTTATGGGTCACTAACTTCTTTAGGTTTTCTCATAAATGTATGAGACATTGACAGACATATCTTTCAAAGAAGGATTCTGGTTGGGGCCGGGGGAAAAAATTTTTTTTTTCCTAAATTTTCACAGCATCTTACAAACATACAATTTCCTACATTTGGCAAACAAAGTAGAAATATGTGGTTTATTATGCAAATAGCAGAGTCATGCCAGATAATTGCCTTTTAAAGCAAAATCACACCACCTACCTACTACTAACACCTTAGAAGTAAATAAAATACTTTCTCATACTAAGCATTCAAAAAACACTGAAAATTGCTATCAAGTTATTTCTGAGGAAAAGCATGCCTTGGTAACTTACATCCTAAGTATTTAGATGGCAGTTCTGAAAAAAATCAACCTTCAAACTATTTTCTGTTTTTGAAATTTTGATGAAATACTATTTGGCCTAATTCTTCTCAAATGAATTCTGGTAACACAATTATTGTAAAGTAAGTTTGTATCAGCTATTTGAAATGCTAAGCTCCAGATCCAAATACTGTTTTTTTTTTTAAGATTTTTATTTATTTATTTGACAGAGAGAGATCACAAGTAGGCAGAGAGGCAGGCAGAGAGAGAGGAGGAAGCAGGCTCCCTGCCAAGCAGAGAGCCCAATGCGGGACTCGATCCCAGGACCCTGAGATCATGACCTGAGCCGAAGGCAGCGGCTCAACCCACTGAGCCACCCAGGCGCCCTCCAAATACTGTTTTAAAGAATTATCTTATAGTATATGCCTAGACCAAAGCATATGTACAACTTCTTGCCTTATTTTAAAGTACTGTAACCATTCTGATCTTCCTGTGAGAGTTGAAAGCATTTATAAGAATGAAAGATGTAAAGTCAGACTTCCTCAGTTCTTCCCAGCACAGTATGATCTAAGCCAGGGGTTTTCAAAGTATGGTCCCCAGACAGCATCATCAGCGTTTCCTGGAAACTTGTTAGAAATGGAAATTCTCTGACCCCATCTCAAACTTACTGAATTAGAAACTCTCAGGGATAGAACCCAGCAACCTGTATTTTAACAAGCCCCCCAGAGGATTCTGATGTGCCTCCAAGTTTGAGGACCTCTGATATTAGACAACTGAATCAGTCGTGGTCTGCTGTCTTGACTTGCAAATTTATTTAACTCTGAAAAGCTGTTATAAATCCATAATCTGCATTTAACTTGAGGTTTTGCTGACTAGTTAGACTTCTTCTATAGTATATTTTGTTTCAGTTTTCTTAGTAGATACCATCTGTATCTTGAATTATTAGTGTTACTTAGTTGCTTTTTCTAACTGCAAGAATTAGTCTCAAATTTTCCTTAAACTTGATATTATCCATATGTTGTACTTTCACTCATATGTCTAAAAAAATAGTGTACACATACAGTGGATCAATCGCTTTTCCTCCCTATTGTCTGCTTATTAAAGGCAAGTTCATTTGTCATTTTTCTATGAGAAATAGCTCAGAACTGCATTACATTGCAAAGGTTACTTTTATTTTACTTCTTGCCATATTCCTACTAGGCCAGCAGTAGGTGTGAAGTGATGTTACCACTTTCTGAAGCTCTGCCAGGCTGCCCACCTTAGGTCCAAGTAGTAAATTCTTTTTATCAGGTTTTGCTTCTTGATTTCAGTCTACCATGTGCTGCATCCTAAAAGTCCCACATATTTTCATTGAATTACCAGCTATAACATTGTACAGGCATTGATTTTACTTTTCCCGGAATGATTTGATCATAGTAGCAATTTATGAGTGTGAAATTGAGGACAAATAGCCTCTTAAAGCGGCAGATTAATAGAGTCATACCTATTTAATTTAGGCATGTTTATTTTTTAAGAGAGCTCAAAATCAATTATGTATAGATTCACTAGGTTAATGTACTTTACTTCTTATTGCAGACTTCCACTTCCAAAAATGATTACATACTAGCAAGGGGTGGCATGTGTTCTAAAATAAGATTCTATCTATTTTTTCATCTTCATATCCTCAATAAAAGAGCATTCAAAAGAGTACTGGACATGATATCCAAATATCTAATTGTTTCTCCCATGTAACACACACACACACACACACACACACACACACACACACACACACACCCCTGGTGGCCACTGCTGTCATCATTCTAAAAATGAGAAAAACAAAGTCTGAAAGAGACTAAATTATAGCCTGAGGTCAGAGCTAATACTAGATTTTAAAATGTGGCGATTTTTCTCAAAATTACCTCTTTAAAATATGGGGTACTCTTATACTCTAGATCAGAAATTTACAATTTTTTTCTATAAAGGGCTAGACAGTGAATAGTTTAGGCTTTGTAGTCCATATAATCTCTCTTGTAACTGTTCACCTCTAATGTTGTGTTGTGAAAGCAGCCATACACAACATGTAAACTTTTTTTTAATTTTTTCAATTTATTTATTTTCAGAAAAACAGTATTCGTTATTTTTTCACCACACCCAGTGCTCCATGCAATCTGTGCCCTCTATAATACCCACCACCTGGTACCCCAACCTCCCACACCCCTGCCACTTCAAACCCCTCAGACTGTTTTTAAGAGTCCATAGTCTCTTATGAGACAACATGTAAATTAATGGACATGGCTGTGTGCCAATAAAACTTGATTTATAAAAATAGATAGTGGACCAAATATGACATGTAGGCCAGTAGTTTGCTTCCTTATGTTTTCAGACCCATTACTTCTCAACTTTAATATGTATACTAATCTCCTTATGGATACTATTACAATGCACATTCTGATTCAATAGATCTGGGCTGAAGTTCTAAATTCTGGTCCCATCTCATGCCGGATGCTGCTAGTCTACATGCAAGACTCTTATTTGAGTAGTAACGTTCGACTTTAGAAACCCTTTTGTACTATCTCAATAACTTTTATACAACATAGTCATGATGGAAGAAGACAAATTAGCCTGAAACTACCTTAGTCACAACTCCTTTTAGATATTTAAAATTTTAAACAGATTTAGCAATTATTTAGCATAATCTCACAAGGGCAGTTGTTGGGCATCTTTGTAAATAAACATTTTTATAACTCACTTTTTAAAGCCCTACAAAAGTGCTGATGTTGTGAAGATCACAAGGGCAGACTTACAGGATAAATAAATTGAAACTCTATTAATGTTGTGTGAATAGATACTTGGGCCCAGGAATAAAAATTCTGGTGACAATATAAGTCATTCAAAATATCTTAGAAATAAGACGAGTTGGTATGAAGTAGAAAATGGATGACTCAAAAAATGGTTGCAGTAAAACTAGATAACATTTCAATTACCTACTGAAAAACAAACCATCTCTAAATTAAGTTAGGTTGAAACACAACTTTTTATTTTCCCAGGATTCTGCAATTTGCACCATTTTGCTGGGAATGGCTTGTCTCTGCTCCATGTGGCATTTCTTGGAGTTGCCAAGCATCTGGAAGCTTGGCTGGGGCTCTTATATCGAAGATAATCTCTCAACTTTATCATTCACTAGTCTGATGCAAGCACTATTCCAGCATGGCATCTGGCCTCAAAGAGTGAGCGGTCCAATAGGGTAAGCCTGAATATTCACATGTCACATTTTTAACAAGTCTTCAGTTGCATCACACTTGCTAAAGCTCCATTAGCCAAAGGAAGTCAAAAGACCAAGCTGAGAGGTAAATGATACTACACAAGAGCAGGTGGCATGGTGTATCAGGGGTCACAAATATAACAGTCTCCCACTGTTAATGACATCTAAGATTTATGTGAGGAGTTGAAATAAACTTCTTTCATAAAATATGAAGGAAATCCCCAGTATATCTAAGCCAATAATATTTATATAACATGTATTTAAATATGCAATTGAATTATTTAAATATGTCAAATAGTAGAGACAATTTCATCTACAAATTAGTGTATTCACAGTTTTCCAAATTGAAAACATATTCACATTGGAAAAAATGGGGAATTGATGTACATTCAGGATTTCTTTATAGAGTAAGCTTTGTTATCTAAGACAAGCCACTGAGTTTTTGTTACCTCATTTCTAAAACAGGGACTATATTGCATTTGAGATGGTGGTGGGGATTACAAGAAAGCAGGTATAAGAACTAATTAGGAATAAGATGAAGATATAGACAAGCAGATTTGAGAGTAAAACAAAGCGGTGATTTTTTTTTAAATTTTGTGTTTCTATGCCACCATGCTACAGTAGTAGATTGTAAGTAAATTCACTGAGTCTGAGTGATTGTGATAATAAATAGGATAATATTTGTAAATGTTACTTATTACTGCAAAGGGCTATGCGAAAGTAAAGCATTATTATGTAACTTCAGGAAAATGCTTAGAACACCTATGCGTTAGCCTTGAGCATAATCATACTATGCTCTTTTAGGGCAGGGATGGTCATATTCATCTCCCTCTTAATAAAACATCTGCCAGAGCATGTAGTCAATATTTATGTATTTTCTAGATTGAAAGTAGATACCATAAAACTTACAATACTGTGAATTCATTCTCTTATTCCTAGAAGCACTCATGATTTTTGTGTTCTTGTTGAATTATAATTTAGAATTACACACACAAAATTATTTCTACATTAGAATATGAAAAATATTTCTACATTAGAATGTCCTTTTCAATGTCTGGTCACTTATATTAGCTCATTACTTATAAAATAATTTAATTAACCAAATAATAAACATTAGTACTGACAAGAGAATATGAGAACATTGGTATATATAAGGATTTTTTTTTAGATTTATCTGCAAGGTTCTCACGCATTTCTTAATCAAATAACATGGAGGGATGCTGTCAAATAAACTTTCTAGGAATCATCCCATTAACTTACACTTAACTCATTTATACCTGCATTATTACTGAGTAGAAATGACCTCTGTTACTGTTGGTAGTAAAAGAGGGCAAGTTTTCAATTTAAAATACAATGGAGTTGATTTTTCAAGAGTAGGTAAATACGAAACTTTAAATTTTGTAAAACGATATACACACATGAATAATATACATTCCATATCAAATACCTCAAACTTAGGTGTAAAGAATCCTTCTATTTTGTTTTCAGTTTGCTTTCCAGCACTCTTACATTTCCCCAAACATATTCATTACTCGCCTATCAATTTACCACTTACTTAAATCTCTCCTAGATCATTTATTTTTATTTCCCCTTTCTATTCAACATTTCTTATTGATCCTTGAAATTTGCATATGAATTCTATGTGTAGTTTTAACTAGTCACCACTACTTAAAAGTAGAATAAAAAGAGGAAAATATATTACAGCTGTGAAAATAATTAACAACAGCTTAGTAATAGCCTAATTGTACTATGTCTTTTCTATTTTTATTTTTAAATAAAATTCATTCATTTACTTCAAGGGAAAGCAAATTGAATACAAAAGAAAATCTGTTTTACATGAAAGAAATGATTCTTCTAAGAGTTATCATACCCTAAAAGAGTCCTCTAAACCCAATATATTGTAGAAAATAGTAAGAGGCTGAAGTCATTATTTTTTAACCCATGCTTCAGTTAAGATATTGGTTAGCTCCCTGCTTTGTAAGATGAGATGAGCACTCGCTTTTTTCCACACATCCTGTGGTCATGTTAATACTATCTGACCAAGATTTGTAAATTTTACATTCTATTCTGTAACCCTACCAACTGTTTGGTATTAATTCTATTATAAAGGGATTTAATCATTTTCATCAATTTTATTAATTTCTTTCAGGGATTTTCATTTTAAGTTTTTCAATTGTCTACTTCAATTTCAATAATGTCACAAATTGTAAATTAATTTCTCCCTAAACACAAAACCAAACACAAAGCCTTATGGGTATTCTCCCTCACTTATTTTATTAAAATGGTTGGGGGCACCTGGGTGGATCAGTGGGTTAAAGCCTCTACCTTCGGCTTGGGTCATGGTCTTAGGGTCCTGGCATGGAGCCCTGCGTGCCTCTTCCTCCCTCTCTGCCTACTTGTGATCTTTGTCTGTCAAATGAATAAATAAAATCTTTTAAAAAATTTTAAAAGGTTGGTTGATACTGTCTATAGTCCCATGCCTGACAATACATTTTTCAGTTAAAATTTCCTTTAGAAGTATCTGGCCAAGGGCGCCTGGTTGGCTCAGTGGGTTAAGCCGCTGCCTACGGCTCAGGTCATGATCCCAGGATCCTAGGATTGAGCCCCACATTGGGCTCTCTGCTCAGCAGGGAGCCTGCTTCCTCCTCTCTCTGCCTGCCTCTCTGCCTGCTTGTCATCTCTCTCAAATAAATAAATGAAATAAATAAAATAAAATCAATAAATAAAATCTAAATAAATAAATAAATAAATAAAATCTAAAAAAAAAAGAAAAGAAAGAAATATCTGGCCATTGGTTTGGATTTTTCTTCTTCAAAGTGACTTAATTTTTCTCTCTGGATGACTAAATAATATTTTTTCACACTTCCACTTCAATAATTGAAGCACTATATGTCTCAGTGTTTCTTGGAATAAGGATTTTCCCCCAATCACTTTAGATTGTTCTCCAATTTCAGAGAAATTTTTAACTGTTTCAATCTGTGTTAATTGGGATTCTCTATTAAATTATTTTTACTTTGAATCATAGCTATCCACATTCTATATCTAACAGTTTTTTTCTAATGGTTTTAATCCCTTTGTTTTCAGTTTGATCCACGTTGACCATGATTTTATCAGCCATCTCTCCAGGTTAGTAATTCCATTTTCCATCATTTTTGCTCTGTTCTCTTCAGGTTATTTATTCTTAATTTATTTGTTCTGAATGGTATTTGTTTTTTTCCTTAACACATTATTTCTTATGATCTGTAATCTTCATTTTAATCTCATATTAATCATCTCATCCTTGAGCTCTAGTCTTATTGAATAAATATGTTGTATTATAGTGCAAAGGACATGGAGGGAATTATCTTTTCTTCCTTGGGTTATGCTTCATTCTAGGCTAATTTGTGTATTGCATTACGTGCTCCCCCTTCCTGCCTTCCTCACTTTCTTTTCTCTCCTTCTTTTTTCAATAGTTACCATGCTGTTTCTTTTCATCTTGCTGGTCATTTAGGACCCCCTAGATCTGTTTTTTTCAGGTATGCCCTAGAGGACTGTTTAACTCCATTCTGACCACATCAGAGACATATACTGAAGATATACTGCTTTCCCATTCTACCTGGCCACTTCTCCCATAACTTGAAATCACAGAAGAAGGGGGGAAATCTCAGCTTAGACAGTGACTTGCCTTTGTAAAAATATCTTAGACTCAGTTCACTGTTGTGAAAGTTTGTTAAATGCCTTGTTAGGATTTACTCCTTTTAGTTGGAGAATAGTATATAACACGGATACAGAGGAATAACCCTGTCAAAGATAAATACCAGACATTTGTTAAAGACCTATTTAGTAACTACTGACAGTAAAGGAGAGAGCTGGGCTCAGTTCTAATTTTCACAATGCTTATTGGGTGTTTTAAAGGGAAATGAAGGGAGGGGAAGGGGAGCGACTGAGATAAGGGTGTTAGGGGTCACTCAAGTAGAGTCAGGGAAGTAAAAAGTTACAAAGCGTTGGTCAGTGTAACTGTGATTAAGCCAGCTGTCTGCAAGCTGGGGATTATCTAAGTTAAGATTCTATCCATGCACAGAGACTCAGATACAGAGGCCCTATCCTTATTGATGGTTACATTTCAAAGAAATGGCTTTCAGATCCAAGAGAAAAACAGCTCTGAGTTATAGGAGACACATACATGTTATTAAAAAAAAAAAAAAAAGAGGAAGGGTTGTGGTCCAAGATCTCAATGCAGGAAGACTCTGATTTCACTTTTTCCATGGAATAACAGCAAATCGCGCCACTTTATAGAAGAACTGGGGGCTGATGGAGCAGCTTCTGTACAACAAAAGATAGAACATCAAAAGAGAGACAAAGACCTGGTAAAAGAGGAAAACTTCACCCTGATGTGTACTGCGGTAGGGAGGGATAGTACTGAGGGCCTGAGAGCAGATTCCTCGGTCCTTGGGCATAAAATAAAGCCATGATTTAAATGAGCAGCTACTATACAAAAGAACCAACCCTAGAACTCCACCAATGGTGGAGGACATGCCAGGGAAATCTCTTTGGTTCAGAGGGACTGGAGAATGACATGGTGTATGCTACCCCTTCACCTTGAAAATTCAGACAAGAGGGCGCCTGGGTGGCTCAGTGGGTTAAGCCGCTGCCTTTGGCTCAGGTCATGATCTCAGGGTCCTGGGATCGAGTCCCGCATCGGGCTCTCTGCTCAGCAGGGAGCCTGCTTCCTCCTCTCTCTCTCTGCCTGCCTCTCTGCCTACTTGTGATCTCTCTCTGTCAAATAAATAAATAAATAATCTTAAAAAAAAAAAGAAAAAAAAGAAAATTCAGACAAGAGCATGATCCAGATGTTACAGCCAACTTGCTCCTTCAATGAGCCTCCAAGTGCTCTAGCCCACACCAGCCCAAGACACAATGGGGCACAGAAAAAAAAAGCCATGGCTTTAAAAATGTCAACCAGCATATGAAAGAACCAGCTCTAGAACTCTACCAAACTACAGTACAGGGCAGAGAGCTGACAGAACATTCTCCAGAGGGAAGGGCTTGTGGATACCATCTACCTCCTTCTATACCTTAAGAACTATGAATGGAAGCAGAGCCCATATGCCCTAACCCTCTTGCTGCCTCAGCTAGATCCAAGTTCCCTAGCCCACAGCAGCCCCACATGCCCTAGGACAAAGAAAAATTGCTTCAATTTAAAAGAACAACTAGCATATAAAAGAAGTACCCCTAAAACTCTGCCAAACAAGGAGGGAGGGGCTAGAACTCCCTCCATGTGGGAGGAGCTGATGGACAGGGTCAAGGCTCCCCACTTCACCCTGAGAGCCCAGACCAGTGCATGGTCTGAACACCCTAATGAACATGATAGCCTCATCAGCCCAAGGCTCCTAGGCCACACCAGCCCCAGGCATCCCACCAAGGCAGCCACAAGGCAGTGCATACTGGGACAACACTGGGAAGTGCTCACTACAGCTCTAGCTTTCTTCCCAAGGTGACACAGAAGCCCAGCACACCAGAACGCCCAGACCAACACCACTTTGGCTTCAGATGGCTTGCTAGAGCAACCTAGGTACAGAGCACCCCAGGACCTCCCAGCTGATGCCTGCTTCTGATCCAGCCACCCCACAAGGGTGACTCCTGCACAGGGTGCCCCAGGTATCTCTGGCTCATGCCTGCCTTTGTTCGAGCCACTCATCCAGTACACCCTCTGTGCAAAGGACCCTGAATCTCCCCGCCCATGCCTGCTTCAGCTCCAGTTGTCCAGCCAGGGCACCAAGCACCCCAGCACACCATTGCTGGTACCTACTTCAGCTTTAGCTGTCCTGCCAGGGCACATGTTGCATGAAGAATCCAAGGACCACACAGGACCGATACCACTTTGGGTTTAGCTGTCCTGCCAGAGTGCTCCCTGTGCTAAGCACCCCAGGATCCCCTAGCCTGTAACCCACCTTGGCTCCATCTGCCCCTCCAGGGCACACTCTTCCCAGAGAGCCCAGGAACCCCCAGACTGCAACCACTTCAGCTCTAGCTTTCTTACCAGGGTGCCCTCAGCACACAGAACACTAGGCTGCCTCTACCTAATTCAGCCTGTATCCAGCCTGCACCCAATTCAGTTTCATCTGTCTATCCTGGGTACCTGCTACACAGAAAGCCCTGACCTCCTGGCCCATACCCCACCTCAGTTCCAGACATAATGCTAGGCACCTTCTGTGCAGAAAGCCCCAGGACACCCCAGAAACATTCATTTGAGCTTCAGGTATGCTGTCCATGTACACTCTGCATGTAGGGCCCAAGGACCAAACAGACCTCCACCCACTTCAGACTTAAGCTGTCTTGCCAGAACACATGCTTCATGGAGAGCCCTGGGACTCCCAGCTCACACCAGCCACAGCCACAGCCAGTCATCAAAAATCACCAAGCACACGTCTTGTACATAGGGGATGACCATATACAAAACCATTACTTTAAATTCGGCAGACATAGCTCTTCTGCTGAATGCATAGAAACAAACACAGAAAGTCAAGCAAAATTGGGGAAATAGAAGAATGTGCTCCAAGAGAAAGAACAAAAAATAGAACAGAAAAAAAAGTTTCCAAATTCATTCTATGAGGCCAACATTATCCTGGTTACCAAAACCAGATAAACACACTACAGAAAAAAAAAAAAAGAAAAAAAAATAACTATAGGCCAGTATCTCTAACAAATATAGATGCAAAAATCCTCAAACAAAATATTTACAAACCAAATGCAACAATACATTAAAAAAATCATTCACTATGATTAAGTGGGATTTATCTCTGGGATACAAAGATGGTTCAATATTTACCAGTCAATCAATATGATACATAACATTAACAAGACAAAGGATAAAAACTATTTTATCATCTCACTAGATGTAAAAAAATATTTGACAAAGTACAACATCTAGTCATGATAAAAATTCTCAACAAAGTAGGTTTAGAGGGAACATACCTCAACATAATAAACTCCATATGTGAAAAACCCATAGTTAATATCATACTTACTGGTGAAAAACTGAGAGCTTTTCTTCTGAGATCATTAATAAGGATGTCCACTCGCACTGCTTTTATTAAACATAGAACTGGAAGACTTAGCCCCAGCAATCAGACAAGACAAAGAAATAAGAGGCATCCATATTGGTAAAGAAGAAGTACAATTTTGACTATCCACAGATAACACAATGCTATATACAGAAAATCTTGAGGACTCCACCAAGAAACCACTGGAAGTTAAAAATGAATTCAATAAGGTTTCAGGATACAAAATTACCATACAGAAATCTGTTTCATTTCTGTATGAAGTAGCATCAAGAGAGATTAAGAAAATAATCCTATAAGCAATTGCCCTCAAAAGAATAAAATATTTAAAAATAAACTTAATAAGCTTAATTTTTATTAATATTTTAATTTAACTATTTAAAAGTAAACTTAACCAAGGAAGTAGAAGAACAGTACTCTGAAAACTATAAGGCATTGCTGAAGGATACTGAAGATGACACAAACATATGGGAAGATACTCTATGCTCATGGATTGGAAGAACAAATATTAAAATGTCTATACTATACAAAGCAATGCACAAATTTAATGTAATTTCTATCAAAATGCAAACAACATCTTTCACAGAACTGCAACAAATAATCCTAAAATTTGCATGGAACTAAATAGAACAAGAATAGCTAAAACAGTCTTGAAAAACAAGAACAAAAATGGAACAGAATAGAAAATCCAGAAATGAACCCACAACTATATGCTCAATTAGTTTCTGATAAAGAAAGAAAGAATATACAATGGGAGAAAGACAGTCTCTTCAAAAAATGGTGATGGAAAACTGGACAATTTCTTACACCACACACAAAAAATAATTCAAAATGGATGAAAGACCTGAGAAAAATGTTGGTGGCATTTTGACAGGGATTGCATTAAATGCGTAGATTGTTTTGGGTAGTATAGACATTTTAACAATATTTGCTCTTCTAATTCCAGATTGGAAGAAATGGGAAGAATGGAAGAATGGAAAAATGCTTTTCTATTTCTTTGTGTCCTCTTCGATTTTTTTTGGAAGTGTTCTATACTTCGTGGAGTACAGATCTTTTCCTCCTTGGTTAGGTTTATTTCTTGGTATCTTACAGTTTTTGGTGGAATCATAAATGGGATTGATTCCTTGATTTCTCTTTCTGCTGTTTCATTACTGGTGTACAGAAATGCAAGACAGACACCTGAGTGGCTCAGTCAGTTAGGTGTCTGACTCGATTTTGGCTCAGGTCATGAGCCAAAAAAATGTTTCACAAAAATGCAACAGATTTATGTACATTGATTTTGTATCCTGTAACTTTACTGTAATTGTTCATCAGTTCTGGCACTTTTAGTGGAGTCTTTTGCATTTTCTACATAGCGTATCATGTTGCTTATGAGGAAAATTTGACTTCTTCCTTGCTGATTTGCATGGCTTTTATTTCTTTTTGTTTGATAGCTGAGGCTAAGACTTCAAGTATTATGTTAAACAACAGTGTGAGACTGGACATCCCTAACTTGTTCCTGGCTGCAGAGAAAATGATTCTAGTTTTCCCCCATTTAAGTATGACATTAGCTGCAGATTTTTCATATATGGCCTGTATGATGTACAGAGCTAGAACAAAGAATCCTAAAATTTGTATGGAGCCAAAACACTCTTGAAAAAGAAAAGCAAAGCTGGGACATCACAATTACAGACTTCAAGCTCTACTACAAAGCAGTAGTGATCAAGACAGTATGGTAGTGACACAAAATAGACACATAGATCAATGGAAGAGGATAGAAAACCTAGAAAAGGACCCACAAGTATACAGTCAACTAATCATCATGGACCCACAAGTATATGGTCAACAAAGTGGGACAGAATATCCAATGGTGAAAAGACAGTGTCTTCAACAAATAGTGTTGGGAAATCTAGACAGAAACATGCAAAAGAATGAAAGTGCACCATTCTCTAGACTACCTTCTTGCACCATACACGAAACTAAATTCAAAATGAATGAAAGACCTTAATGTGTGACCTCAATCCTTTAAAGTCCTTGAAGAAAGCATAGACATTAATTTCTCTGACATCATCCATAACAACTTTTTTCTTGATAGGTCTCTTCAGGCAAAAGAAATAAAAGCAAAAATGAACTATTAGGACTACATCAAATAAAAAGCTTCTGCACAGTGAAGGAAAAAAACTAAAAAGCAACCTACAGAGTAGGAGAAGATATTTGCAAATTATATGTCCAATAAAGGGTTAGTATCCAAAATATATAAAGAACTTATACTACTCGACATCCGAAAACAATCCAACTTAAAAATGGGCAGAAGACATGAGTAGACATTTTTCCACAGAAGATGTACAGATGCACAACAGACACATCAAAAATGCTCAACATCAGTGATCATCAGGGAATGGAAAAACTATAGTGAGACACCACCTTACACCTGTTCAAAATGGATAAAATCAACAATGCAAGAAATAACAGGCATTGGTGAGAATGTGGAGAAGGGAGAACCCTCTTGCACTATTGGTGGGAATGCAAACTGATAACAGTCACTGTTGAAAACAATATGGAGTTTCCTCAAAAATTAAAAATAAAACTACTCTGCAATCCAGCAATAGCACTATAGGGTATTTGTTCAAAGAATGCAAAAATATAAGTTCAAAGGGATACATTCATCTCGGTATTTATAGCAGCATTATCTATAATTGCCAAATTATGAAAACAATCCAATATTCATTTACTGATGAATAAAGACTGATAAAGAAGAAGTGGTATATATACAATGGTATAATACTCATTGATAAGAAAGAATGAATTCTTGCCATTTTCAACATGGATGGAGCTAGAGAGTATTTTGCTAAGTCGGAGAAAGAGAAATATCATATGATTTCACTCATGTATAATTTAAGATACAAAGCAAATGAGCAAAGAGAAAAAAAGAGAGAGAGGCAAACCATGAAACAGACTCTTAGCTATAAAGAACAAAGTGATTGTTACAAGAAGGGAGCTGGATTTGGGGATGGGTTAAATAGGTAATGGTGCTTAAGGAGCATACTTTTTGTAGGGCAGTGTTTAATCATTGTATTGTACACCTGAAACTAATATTGTACTGTATGTTGACTAACTGAAATTTAAGTAAAAACTTTTTAAAAATTAAAAATAGAATCAAGAAAGAAAAAAAGATTATTTTTCATTATTGAAGGAAACAAAGAGTTTCCCAGATAAACATAAGTTAAAAAATTTATCACCACTGAACCAGTTCTTAAAAGAAATGTTATTGGGTCATAACATTTAAGTAAAAAACAATGGCCATAATTAGACATCAAAACACTATGAATAAAAAGTTTACACAATAAACACGGAGAAGGGAGTAAAAAAGTTTTTAAAAAAATGTGTTGGAATTTACATTACCATCAACTTCACAGGGACTGCTATATACTTGGGATTTTTTATGTGAAAGTCTTGTTAACCCACAAATCTGAATTGTATAACAGATACATATAAAGAAAGGAACTCTAGCATAACACTACAGAAACTCATCAGAAAGAGAGAGAGTAAAAGAAGTAACAGAGAACTACAAAAAAAAAACCTCAGAAAACAATGAAATGACAAAGGTACATATATATCAATATTTACTTTAAATGTGAATAGTCTAAATGATCCCTTCAAAAGACATAAAGTGGTGAAATCATTTTAAAAGGAGAACCATCCATATAATGCCTACGGAAGACTCACCTCCTAACCAAAGACGCATACAAAATGAAAGTGAAAGGGATGGTAAAACATTTGCCATGCAAAGGGTAACAAAGACAACAAAAAAAGAAAAACCTAGGGTAGCAATCTGAGTCAAAAAATACAGTTAAATAAAACCTACAACAAGAGGTAAACAAGGTATTACATAATGATAAAAGGATCAATCCAACAAGACGATATAACAATTGTAAATATACACCAAACATGGGAACACTTAAACAAAATTAACCAATATAATACAAGAAATTGACAGCAATACAATAATAGTGGGGGAACTTAACACAACACTTACATCAATATATAAATCATTAAAACAGACACAGATGTCGTGAAAAGAAGGGCCATCTGTACCCCAATGTTTATAGCAGCAATGGCCACAGTCGCCAAACTATGGAAAGAACCAAGATGCCCTTCAATGGATGAATGGATAAGGAAGATGTGGTCCATATACACTATGGAGTATTATGCCTCCATCAGAAAGGATGAATACCCAACTTTTGTAGCAATATGGACGGGACTGGAAGAGATTATGCTGAGTGAAATAAGTCAAGCAGAGAGAGTCAATTATCATATGGTTTCACTTATTTGTGGAGCATAACAAATAGCATGGAGGACAAGGGGTGTTAGAGAGGAGTAGGGAATTTGGGTAAATTGGAAGGGGAGGTGAACCATGAGAGACTATGGACTCTGAAAAACAATCTGAGGGGTTTGAAGTGGCGAGGGGGGTGGGAGGTTGGGGTACCAGGTGGTGGGTATTATAGAGGGCACGGCTTGCATGGAGCACTGGGTGTGGTGAAAAAATAATGAATACTGTTTTTCTGAAAATCAATAAATTGGAAAAAAAAAACAGAAAAGCAGCAAGGAAACAGTGGCTCTTGAATGACATGTGGGAACTGATGAACCTAACATATACTTAGAACATTCCATCAGCTAACAGTGGATTACGCATTCCTTTCAACTGGACATGGCACATTATCCAGAACAAATTCCATGTTAGGCTAAAAAACTGGTCTCAGTAAATTCAGTAAAGAATGAAATCATATCATGCATCTTTTATGATCACAATGGTATGGAACTAGAAATTAATCACAAGAGAAAATCTGGAAAGAACACAAATACATAGAGACTAAATAAAATGTCACTGAAGAATGCATGAGTCAACAAAGAAATCAAAGAGGAAATTTTAAAAAATGCATGGAGAAAAATTAAATTGAAAACACAATGGTTCAAAATTTAAGGGTTCAGTAAAAGAAGTTTTAAGAAGAAAATATATAGAAACACTGGTCTACCTCAAGAAACAAGAAAAAAACTCAATCTAACCTCACACTTAATAGAACCAGAAAAAGAGGAACAAAGTCCAAGGTGGGTAGAAGAAAGGAAATAATAAAGATCAGAAGGGAAATAAGTGACAAAGAGACTGAAAAAATAATAGGAAAAATGAACACAAGACCTAGTTTTTGGAAGAGATAAAACAAAAGTGACAAACTTTTAGCCAGACTCATCAAGAAAAAAAAGAGAAAGGATTGAAATATTAAAATCAGAAACAAAAGAGAAGTAATAAGAGACACCACAGAAACAGGATTTTAAAAGAGGGCTATGAAAAATGATATGCCAACAAAATAGACAATCTAGAAGAAATAGATAAATTCCTAGAAACCTACAATATTAAAAAATTGAATCACAATAAATTAGCAAATTTGAGCAAACCAATGACTAATAATGAAACCAAGTCAGTAACCAAAAAGTTATCAAAAAAATTTTTAAAGTCCATAACCAACTAGATTCACAGATGAATTCTACCAAACATTTTAAGAAGAATTAATGTTTATTCTCCTCAAACTATTTTAAAAAATAGAAAAGGAAGGAAAGTTTCCGTGTACATTTTATGAGGCCAGCATTACCCTGATACTAAAACCAGACAACCACACACACACACACACACACACAACCCAAAGCAAGTATCCCTGATGAACACAGATACAAAGATACTTTAAAAAATATTAGCAAACCACATCTAACAATATATGAAGAGGATCATTCACCACAATCAAGCAGATTTATTCTGGGTATGCAAGGATGGTTCAATATTAACAAATCAATGAATGAAATACACTGCTGCAACAACAACAAAAGGATTAAAATAATATTATCCTCTTAATAGATGCAGAAAAACCATTTAACAAAATTCAACATCTGCTTATGATAAAAGTGTCAACAAGGTAGGTTTAGAGGGACCATAACACAACATAATAAAAGGCAATAAATGAAAAACTCCCAGCTAACATCATATTCAACTGTGAAAAACTCAGAACTTTTCCCCCTTGTGATCAGGAACAAGACAGGGATGTCCACTCTCACCAATTTTATTCAACACAGTACTAGAAGTCCTAGCCATAGCAATTAAGCAAACAATTGAAAAGAAATAAGAGACATCCACATTGGTAAAAAAGAAGTTAATCTGTCACTATATGCAGATGACATGATATTATACATAGAAAACCTTAAGTACTCTACAAAAAACTATTACAACTAATAAATGAATTCAGTAAAGGTACAGGATACAAAATTTATACCCAGAAATCAGTAGCATTTCTATATGCTAATAATGAAGTAAAAGAAAGATTACGAAACCTGTTCCATCTACAATTGCATCAAAGATAATAAAATATCTAGGAATAAACATAACCAAGGGCGGTTAAAGACCTGTTCTCTGAAAGCTATAACATATTGACCAAAAAAGTGAAGACACACAAATGGAGAGAGATTCCATGCTCATGGATTTTAAGAAGTAGTATTTTTTAAATGTTCTTAGTACCCGAAGCAATCTAGATTCATTTCAATACCTATCAAAATACCAATAGCATTTTTTAAAAAACTTAAAAAAAACCCACTACAAGTTGTATGGAATGACTCCAAACAGACAAAGCAATCTCCAAAAAGAAGAATGAAGCTGGAGGTATCACAATTTCAGATATCAAGATATACGACAAAGCTGTAGTGATCAAACCAGTATGGTATTGCACAAAAATAGACATATACATCAATGGAACTGAATAGGGAATCCAGAAATAAACTCACACTAATATGGTTAATATATGACAAAGGAGTCAAGAGTACCTAATGAGAAAAAGCTTCTTTAACAAACAGTACTGGGAAAACTGTACATTTACATATAAAACAATGAAACAGGAACACTTTCTTACACTATACACACACACACAAAAAAAAAACAAAAAAACAAATAGTTTGAAGATCTTAATGTGAGACCTGAAATCATTAATATCCCTGAAGCAAACACAGGCCATCTGTCATTGGCCATAGCAACATTTTTCTAGGTATGTTTCCTAAGGCGAGAGAAACAAAAACAAAAAAAAAGGACTGGGACTATGTCAAAATAAAAAGCTTTTTTATAAGGAAGCAAACCATCAACAAAACAAAAAGACAACCTATTGAATGGGAGGAGATATTTGCAAATGATATGTATGATAAGGAGTTAATATCCAAAATATATAAATCACTTATATAACTTGAGAAGAAAAAAACAATCTGATTAAAAATGGGCAGAGACCTGAACATTTATAGAATGAATAAGTCACTGGAATAAAAAACACAGCACAGCGAATACAGTCAATAACACTGTAATAACATTGTATGATGACAGATGGTACTAGACTTCTGATGAGCATAGCATAACATATAGAGAAATTGAATCACAGTGTTTTACACCCGAAATGAAAGTAACATTGTTGTCAACTATTCCTTAAAATTTTCAAAAAAAGCAGGGCGCCTGGGTGGCTCGGTCAGTTAAGCCTCTGCCTTCAGCTCAAGTCATGATCTCAGGGTCCTGGAATTGAGCGCTGCATCCGGCTCTCTGCTCAGCAGGGAGCCTGTTCCCCCCCACCCGCCCCCCACCACTACCTGTCTCTCTGTCTACTTGTGATCTCTCTCTGTCAAATAAAAAAATAAAATCTTAAAAAATTTTCAAAAAAAGCAACAAAAGAAGGATTCATAATTACAAGCCATTTTAGTCAATGTTCTAAAAGAAATGGGTCAGTGGCCTTCTTTAGGTGTTGGCTAGAAAGAACAGTAAATTCTTTTTGACAACCTGAGTTTTTCTGAGACAAGAACCCAAATGTTCCAACTGACCATGGGAAACAAGAGTTCAATTATTGATTTATGAGGTAAAGAATGAGAATTCTAGGGGCTCTGTGTCTGGCCTTATAGGTAAACATGGCAGAACATCTATGAGTTTTTATCTAAGACAAAGGGGGGAAGAATCTTTCTTTGCATTAAGCCATTTTCGAGGATACAAAAGACTGGGAGAATTTTTAAACATTGTGGTCTTCACAGGATTATAAGGTTCATGTAAAAGCACTGTATATAACCAAAGAAGTATTTTCCCCTCATATCTTGGTGGTGGTGGGGGGGAGTATGATTGACATTCATCTACTCTTCTCCCCATCAGACTTTGCACTTGTTTTTTAGTGTACTGGAATGCTCTTCCTCTAAAAAACTACATAAATGCTCTCCAATTTCTTTTTTTTTTAATTTTATTTATTTATTTGACAGAGAGAGATCACAAGCAGGCAGAGAGGCAGGCAGAGAGAGAGGAGGAAGCAGGCTCCCTGCTGAGCAGAGAGCTTGATGCGGGCCTCGATCCCAGGACCCTGAGATCATGACCTGAGCCGAAGGCAGCGGCTTAACCCACTGAGCCACCCAGGCGCCGTGCTCTCCAATTTCTATGCTCAAACATTACTACTTTCGAAAGATAGTTTTATTCCACCATATTTAAAATAGTGACATTTTCCCACCAATGAAATTCTTTACTTATTAAAAAGGAATGCTTGTGCACTGTTTGTCATAATGTAAATTGGTACAACCATTATGGGAAACAGTATGAAAATTTATCCCCAAATTTAAAGTAGTGGCACATCTGCCTGGCTCAGTAGGTAGAGTGTGTGACCCTTGATCTTTGGGTTGTGAGTTTGAGCCCCATGTTGGGTATAGAATTAATTAAATTTTTTAAAAAACCCTTAAAATTAAGATAGAAATACCACAGGATACAGTAATTCCTCTACTGGGTATCTACCCAAAGAAGTTGAAAATATTAATTCAAAAAGAGGCACCCCTTTGTCTATAGTAGCATTATTTATGGAAGCAACCTACATGGATAAAGAAATGGGTAAATAAATGGATTTCTTTATCAATGGATAAAGAAAAGATGGTATACATACAGAATGGAATATTAAGCAACCATATAAAAGAATGAGAGCTTGCCATGTGTAACAATATGGATGGACCTAGAAGGTATTATGCTAAGTGAAGTAAGTCAGTTAGAGAAAGACAGATACCATATGATTTCCACTTATATGTTGAATCTAAAAATAAATATATAAACAAAAAGCAAAAATAGACCGATAATACAAGGAACAAACTGATGGTTGCCGGGGGGAAGGGGGTAGAGGGATGGACAAAAGTGGTAAGGGAAGTGGGAGATATAGGCTTCCAGTTACAGAATAAGTCACTGAATAAAAGGTACAGCATAAGGAATATAGTCAATGATATTTTCATAGCATTGCATGGTGACAGATGGTAGCTACACTTGTGAGGACAGCATTATGTATAAACTTGTTGAATCACTATGTTGTACTCTTGAAACTAATGTAACATTGTTTGTCAACTATATCCAAAGAATAATTTTTTTAAAAATCCCTTTCTCCTTTACCATTTTTTATCTAATACACAGTAGGCACTAAATGAATGTTTGTTGCATGACTACATCTTTTATACTTACCATCTGTTTCTTTATCTGTAACAAATCTTGTGTGAGTCAAATAAAAAATATTGGGATGATTATACATTTAAATTAGAGTAGTATTTCCTTATCCCATAAGTCCAATTAAAAGTAAAACTCTAAAAACTAAAAATGGTATGTAATGAGGATCTATCCTTACGGATGATTTAAACCTTAAAGCCAAAATCTAATTTTAACCATATAAAACGTTTATAAAATGACAGGAAAATCTGTTTGTAGGAGAGTATCCAGATAGCCAAGAATGAGATAGAGGATTCTATTCAATCTGGGTTTCTCTATTCAACATATTCATTTTTCCCTTCTGAAATTGATATTTTAAGATCATCTATTTATAAGTATAGAAAAAAATCATAGTGAATGAAAAAATTTTGGAAAAGAAAAAGTAGGCTACTTATTTTTCTTCAAGAAAGACTGGTCATTCATATTAAGCATAATGCATTTCTCTTTTTTTTAAAGATTTGTTTATTTGAGAGAGAGAGACTGAGAAGGGGGAGGGGAAAAGGAAGAGGGAGAGAAATAATCTAAAGCAGACTCCTTGATGAGCACGGAGCCTGATGTGGGACTTGATCTCACGACCCTGAGATCATGATCTGTACCCAAATCAAGAGTTGGCCTCTTAACTAACTGAGCTACCCAGGCACCCCAAACAATACATTTCTAATTATAGCTTTTCTTGAAGTAGAGTACATTTTACCTGCAAATTTAGAGTCTTTTTTCACTTCTTGGTTAAATTTACATATTTTATGAAGAGTAAATATGTCATTTCAAATGATGTACAAATATAACACTTGCCAAATTAAAATTGTTGTGTAACACCTTGTCATTTCTATGTTGATATCAGTATTAACTCCTGAAATCTAAGAAGCAGGCAATATTATAAAATAATTATGCATTTGTTTTTAAGGACATACTTTATTTTTCTCTGAACAAGCCTGTTTTAAGAATTAATTAGAACATTTGTAATGCAATTTGTTCTTCCTCAGAGAAGGTAGTATCTCTTAAAGGAGCAAGAATGACATGTAACTCTATTCATTAGTCCCAGTTCTCACAAAAGTTGTGAGAACTGTCCAGACAAGGGCTTACAGAAAGAACATTAAATAGATAAAAAAAATTTATATCCCAAAGTGATTGAGGATATAATACAGACTATGATTATCATTCTTTAATAGGACTTGCCTTTCAGGCATATAAATTCTATATAAACATGAACTAACTAAAACGTTCAAGCTACTCTTAGGAAACTGTCAAGTGCTTTGGCCTTTGTTTAAAGCTATGCAAACTAATAAACTTAAGGCAACAGAAAAATCCATGGCCACTTAAAATACTGCTTCCAAGAATGGTTCCCACTGTTTTAATAGCTTAAGGGAAGTGTGCTTACATACTACAAAATTCACCAGTCAACTGATATGATTTAATGATTTTAGTAAATTAACAGTGATATATAACCATCCAACAAATAGAAACTACCCAACAAATAGAAATTTCCACTACTCCAAAGTTTTTCTCATTCCAATCTTACTTAATCTTTACTTCCACGCCCAGTCCTAGGTTACCATTAATTTTGTCTCTATAAATTTTCTTTTCTAAACATTTTCTTCAAATGGAATCATACTATATGCAGTGTTGTACTTCTGTCTTTGTTCACTTACTGTGATGTGTTGTAGCATGTATCAGTAGTTTACTTTTGATTGCTGTGTAATACTTCATTACTTGAATACAGCACATTTTCTTTTTCCACTCAAGAGTTGATGCATAGTTGGATTATTTCCAGTTTTTACTTACATGTCTTTTTACAGTCCTATGTTTTCATTTTTCTTCGATGGATTCTTAGGGTTCCAATTGCTGGGATGTATAGTATATTCATGTGTAATTTTTTTTAAGAAACCCATTGCTTTCCAAAAAGTAGAAACCATCAATGCTCAAGGGTTCCAGTTTTCATATACCCAGTCAATGAGTACATCTTTGGCCCTATATGTATTCAAGGAGGCATGAAGTTGTATTTCACTGTGGTTTTCATTTTTGTTTCCCTAAAAAGTAATGACGAGGGGCGCCTGGGTGGCTCAGTGGGTTAAGCCGCTGCCTTCGGCTCGGGTCATGATCTCAGGTTCCTGGGATCGAGCCCCGTGTCGGGCTCTCTGCTCGGCGGGGAGCCTGCTTCCCTCTCTCTCTCTCTCTGCCTGCCTCTCTGCCTACTTGTGATTTCTCTCTGTCAAATAAATAAATAAAATCTTTAAAAAAAAAAAGTAATGACGATAATCATCTTTACATTTGCCTATTAGCTACTCCTATATCTTTGGTGAAATGTCTATACAATACAATTTTTTTGCCCATTTTAAAATGTCTTATTGGTCTAATTACTGAGTCACAAGACAAGATATCTGGACTTAAGTCCTTTATAATACACAGGATTTGAAAATATTTTTCGTAGCCTGTAGCTTGTCTTTTAATTTTCTCAGTAGTCTGTTTTGAAGTATAAAAATTTAGAGTATTAAGTCCAATTTATGAAAATTTTCCTTATAAGGATCATGATTTTGGTATCATAACCAAGAACTTAGTCTAACTGAAGGTCACAACAGTTTTCCCTTATGTTTTCTTCTAAAAGTTTACTAATTTTAGCTCTGAAATTTAGATCTATGTTTCACCTTGAATAAATTTTTATGCACGGTGTGAAGTAAGAGTAACAGTTCGTTTTATGTATGTGGGTATTCTATTCTATTAGCCCTATTTGTTCACATTATTATTCTTCCCCCAGTGAATTGACTTGATATACTCATTAAAATCCAGTTGGCCATACATGTAAGGGTTTATTTCTGGACTTTCAACTATATTCCAAAGTTTGACATACACTTATGCCAATATCACACAGTCTTGCTTACTGCAACTTTTTAGTTGTGAAATGGAGGAAAGAGAAGTGTGAGTCCAACTTTGCTCTTCCTTTTTAATATTGCTGTGGTTACTGAGGGTGATTTACATTTTTTTTTTCCCAATTTATTTATTTTCAGAAAAACAGTATTCATTATTTTTTCACCACACCCAGTGCTCCATGCAAGCTGTACCCTCTATAATACCCACCACCTGGTACCCCAACCTCCCACCCCCCCCGCCACTTCAGACCCCTCAGACTGTTTTTCAGAGTCCATAGTCTCTCATGGTTCACCTCCCCTTCCAATTTACCCAAATTCCCTACTACTCTTCAAATTAATTATAGGACCAGTTGTCAATTTCTTAAATGATTCTTTTTTTCTTCCAGAACATGTAAGCATGTACTTTTTTCTCTTTAATCAAGTATACTTACTATAGTGTTTTATTAGTTTCAAATGTAAAAATAATAATTCCACAATTGAATACATTTCTCAGTGTCTATCAAGATAAGTACACCCTTAATCCCCTTTATTTCATCCATCCTCCCACCTACCTCCGCTCTGGCAACAACTAGTTTTTTCTCTGTATTTAAGAGTCTGGTTTTATTCTGTGTCTCTTTTTAACTCTGTTTTGTTTTTTATTCACACATGAATGAAACCATATGGTATTTTCCATTTTCTGACTTATTTCACTTAGTGGTATACCCTCTAGGTCCATGTTGTTGCAAATTGCATGATCTCTTCCTTTTTTATGGCTGAGTACATACATACACATACACACCACAACTTTATCCATTTACATATTGAGGGACTCTTGGGTTTCTTTCATATCTTGGCTATTGTAAATAGTGCTGCCATTGGAGGGGTGCATATATCTTTTTTGAATTAGGTTTTTTTATTGTTTGTTTTCTTTGGGTAAATATCCAGTAATAGAATTACTGAATCCTCTGGTATTTCTATTTTTAATTTTTTAAGAAAACTCTACACTGTTTTCCACAGTGGCTGCACCAGTTTGCATTCCCACTAATAGTATATAACTAATCTTTTTTTTCCCACATCTTCACCAACACTTGCTATTTGTGTTTTTTTTTTTTTTATTTTAGCTATCCTGTCAGGTATGAGATAATAGCTCCTTGTGGTTTTGATTTGCATTTCGCTGCTGGTTCATGACGTGGAGAACCTTTTCATGTGTCTGTTGACCATCTGTATATCTTCTTTGTAAAAATGTTTGCTCCTGTCTTTGGCCCATTTTTAAATTGAAGTATTTGTTTTTTCGGTGTTGCATCATTTATGTTCTTTATATATTTTGGATTCTGCTCTTTATTTGATATGTCATTTGCAAGTATCTTCTCTTACTCAGTAAGTTGTGTTTTAGTTTTATTGTCTCTTTCACTAACCAGAAGCTTTTTATTTTGATGTAGTCCCCATAGTTGTTTTTTTCCCCTTTCCTCTGGAGACTTATTTACTAGGAAAAATTTACTGGGAAGAATTTACTATGGAAGAATTTACTAGGAAGAATTTACTATGGTAAATTTTAGGAAGGATTTACTATGAAGAATTTAGTATGGCTGATGTCAAAGAAGTAACTGCCTCTGTTCTTTTTGAGGATGTTTATGGTTTCAGTCCTCACATTTAGACCTTTCATCCATTTTTTTTTCTTTTTCAAGTTTTTATTTAAATTCCAGTTAGTTAACATACATCATAGTATTAGTTTCAGGAGTAGAACATTCATTCAGGAGTAGAATTCATTATTTATATACAATTCACAGTGCTCATCACAAGTGCCTTACTTAATACTCATCACCCACTTAACCCATATCCCAGCCTACTGCCCCTCCAGGAACCCTCAGTTTGTTCCCTGTAATTAAGAGTCTGTTTTGTGTTTTGCCTCTCTTCCCCCTCACCAAATGTTCATCATTTTCTTCCTTTCATTTTGACTGTTTTTTGCTAGAAATCCAATTGATCCTTTTATTTAATCTTAGATTGTGCTATCATGCTATTCTTTTTTTTTAAAGATTTTATTTATTTATTTGACAGAGAGAGATCACAAGTAGGCAGAGAGGCAGACAGAGAGAGAGAGAGGAGGAAGCAGGCTTCCCGCTGAGCGGAGAGCCCGATGCGGGACTCGATCCCAGGACCCTGAGATCATGACCTGAGCCGAAGGCAGCGGCTCAACCCACTGAGCCACCCAGGCGCCCTATCATGCTATTCTTATTTCTTATTTCTAGAAGTTTTGGGGGTTTGGGGGGGCTGATTTCTTTAGGTTTTCTAGATAGAAAACATGTTCTACATTGACAGTTATATTATCTGTTAATCAACACAGCTCTACTTCCTTTCCAATCTGGATTTTTTTTTCACTTAATTTTACCTTATTACCCTAGTTAGAACCTCCAGTGCAATGTTAAATAGAAGTGATAAGAGCCAACATTCTTGTCTTGTATTCGATTTTAGGGAGAGGACATTTCATCTTTAATGATTAAGTATGATGTTAACTATGGGGTTCTCATAGATGTTCTTTCTCTCCATTATTATTTGAAGCTGCCATTATACATAAAATATACATTCTTGTCCGGATTCACTTTTCTATCTTGTCCTTAAAATCATCTGTCAATGTCAGCTTAGGCAGCTATTATAAAAATTTTTATAAATGGGTAGAAATTTGAAGAGGGAAAAAAGAGACTGCTATAAGGCCAATGGAACAATATTACCAAACTTAAATACTTCTTATATATTTGGGTATATATCACCGTAATAACTTGTTATATGTCAAAACTTGAGAGACTATAAGGAACTTAGAACTTTTTAGAACACTATCCATACTACTGGATTTAGTCATATACCCTACCTAACTCTAACTGAATGTTACATAAATTAGACATGGTCTTTTCAAAATATATAGTTATAAATATTATTTCTTATATACAGAAACATCTTTTATTTTTTAAAGATGAAAAATAAGGCAGATTATGTACAAAATCAAATAGGACTTAGTTTTCTTTTATAAGATTATAACCTTAATACACACAGATATATACACACATATAGAATATCTATAGTAATTTTTCATGTTCTTAGGTCTATTCTTAAAACGTGTAATTTTAATTGTTTTAAATGATGTGGCACATTTTTAAAAAATAAAACATTATGTAAGTGCATACCATGAAAGATAAGTAGACAGATAATGCTAGTTGTTTACATAATATTCACTCTCATGCTTTTCTTATGAAGTCTAACACTTTTATTCAGAATATATATTCATATATATACAATACATATAAATGCTTATATTCTTAAATATATTCTTAAAGCATATATACTTTAAGAATGCATACTTGCCCAGACTTTTTGTAGCTAAATGTGGTCTTGCATCTTAACTTTCATAAATAAGACCGAAGCAGAATTTGTAGGCAGGTTTCCATGAAATTATTTTCCTGATAAAAGGGAAGAGTCTCCAGTAGCAGGCAAATTTGCCTACAACTTCACTCATTTTCTTGCTGCCTCAAATGTAAACTGAATTCTTAGCAGTAGAGTAGCCATCTTTGTAATAACAAAGACTAACCCTGCACATGATGAGATGCAAAATAGGTGGGGGAAAGAATCTCAGTCTCCTGAGTATTGATGTATTGGTTCTTGCCTGTCTATTCATTGATCCCTTGTTCTGTGAAACCAAGGAAACATACTTCAGATTTGGCTAAGGTACCATGGTCAGCTATTGCTACATGTTGTTAAATGCTCACCTTAAATAAGATACCTTTACACAATTGGCTTTTAGTGCTTCGGTCTCTCTTCCCAGAGGTAACTGCAACTACCTGTTATTTCAGTATTCCAAAGAAATTTTATGTATTCGATTCCAGTTTAAAGAGCGGATAAGAATTTTACTTTTTCAAATTCATGATACACTTCAGGACACTAGATAACCTCCTCCAAATTTTAACATAACAAGCCTTCTGCACTTTCCATACATAATTTAAAATGAAAAATACAGCATGTGCCTCTTGATTTGGAATATGATCAATGACATTTCCAGTATTATTTTTTCATCTAAAAGGAAAGCTTAATGAACAATTGAGAAAATAGTTGGCAATCCAGAAAACTTTTTTTCAAGACCACCGTCTTTGGGAGGATAAATCTAGTACTTACTAAGGACTTTATAAAATAAATTAATTGCATAATATGTAGAACTTTAGAACATTCTAATAACAAAGATTACTGCTACTGGCTACGAAAAAAACAGCCTTTATCAAACAACCTTTAATTTGTATAATTTGTATGTGTAGGAAGGTTGTTTGATAAAGGCTGTTTTTTTTTCATAGCCAGTAGCAGTACACATACAAATTATACAATCTAAATAAAATATAGGAAACAAATTTATCAAAGCATCAAAGAACAATCAAGACAGAGTAAAGAGAACCAAGATCCAGGAAGGAAGGGACATGAAGTGACAGTGAACATATACCAGTTAACATTTTTCCTCTAGAAGCATTTGCTTATCTTCACTGGATGTAGAGGCTTAACTAGATACAGTGGCTTAGTATTTAGAGGAGTCTCACAAGGGTAGAAGTGCCAAGACCTCAGAATTTGAGAATATCAAAGACACTCATCTGTAGAGTTGTTGATCAGTATTCAATTTTTCTTAGAAAAATGAATGGAGTGAAAGGCCAAGAAACGAAGAAAAATAAGCAATTGCTAAGAGGCTATACTGCCAAGGAGTTATTTGGACATTCTTAGAGTATTGGTGAGACAAATATTAGAGTCCAGGGACTCTAAAGCTCCCTGCCCTCTGAATTAAAACAAAAAAAAACAAAAAACAAAAACCACAGCTTTCTGAGCGCACTCCAAAATTACAGCACAGGAAGATCCTGAACTTACCTCCTGTCACGCAGACACCAAATCTATAGGTATATACAGCACAATTCTACCCGAAAACTAGCTGAATAGCTCCTCCACATTGAAGGATAAAAGGGCCACATCAAGATGGGAGGAGAGGCAGAGATGCAATCTAGCCAAAAACCTGAGCATCGGCATGGTGACCCTGAATCTGGAGGGATCTCACAAAGCAAGAGCTTCTCCCTGAGGAGTGAGAGGTTTATGTGCCACAGCAGAACCCAATCTGTGAGACCTGTAACAGAAAGATGAGCCCCTAAAACATTTGGCTTTGAAAAAAACAATGGACTTTCCATAAGGAAACCCAAAGGCCATAGGGAACTGAGATATCACTCCTAAAAGGCTCACAAGAGAGATACCCACTTGCAAAAAGGGCCAGGGCAAAAGCAGAAGTTTTAAATAGTGCCTAAGCTTTTTCTGAAGGAGATTCATTTGCTAATCTTAAACCATCTGGTGAAAAGGTAAGAGCCTCTTGAAATTCAGTCTCAGACAGCAGTACTGGTAGGTGCCATTATTGCCCTCTCCGTCTGACTTACTAGTGCCAACAGATACACAGTTCATGAAATCTGTTACTCTGTTAAAGCAGGCAGGCATGCAGTGCCTGCAAGTCAGAGGGATGTACCTTCTCCTGTACTCCCCAGCTGCCCTACGAAACCTGGCAGGGGTACAGGTCCTGCACTCTTCTACTGTCCTGCTAAATCAGGTGGACCCCACCCCCCCGACCCTGCCTTCTCCAGCTGCCCACTAAAGTCAGAGGACATGCATAGACCACACAAGGTACTTCTTTGGTAGACTGGCTCAGGCTCACTCCTGAGTCACAAAGATCTGTAACAACTGGTGAGATAGTTCTTGGCAGGCTGTCACCCCCAGGCCACTGCAGAGGCAAATGACTGAAATATGCCTCCAGTCTCCTTGTGAAAAAGGCCTATTTACTTGTTCTGGAGCTTCATCCTGATGGGCAGGCTTCAGGTATGTTACATAGTTAGAGAAAACAGAGATGCTATCAGGGTCTAAGGCTGTACAACACCATCTTTGTTGTCTCCAGGCCTCACTACAGCTTCCTTGTATCTCCAGTAAAGAAGTGTAAACAACAGTTTAAACAACTGTTGCCCAAGGGACACTTCTAGACCCCCTTGTCCAAACATCAGTTGAATTTGCAATTGTGGTTCTACAGAAATGTGTGGCTTTGACAGTCAGCTGGGTTTAACTCTAGGAAAGCTGCAGAAAACTGAGATTCCATTCTTACAGGGCCAGTGTGCTTTATAACTCACTCTAAGAACTAGCATAGAGACAACAGTTTAAAAAGAAAATGGGATATACATGAAGGAGACATTGGCTAATTTTAGTGTATGTGCCTGAGGTGCAAGGATCTATAGAAATGTTCTCTGGGAATGGAAGTGTTTTTAGGTGCCATTTTTTTTCTGGCCCTCCTTCAGTCTATCTGTCCCAATGCCAATGGGAACCTGTCCTGACATTTTCCATTTAACAGGATAGCACTGCTCAACTCAAACCAGTATTCCCCTGCAGCCCCATCTCATCCAAACTGCCCACCCTGGCAGGTACCCCTTCACAGTGGATCCTACTCCACCATGCCAGACAGGCATATGTGGTCAGCATCAGCATCCTTCCAAAGTGATGACTGCCCCAGAACATGTGGTAGGCGACCCAACAGGACTATCACCTCACCAAAATAATTCCTGCCTCAGGAAGGGAGGTGAGGCAGGCCCATCCACCATCACATACATAGCAGTTGCAGCCAGGCCTCTCAGTCAACTGCACCAGGAGCTAATGCTACCCACCAGCATGCCTGCTACAGCTAGGCCTTTCAGTCGTATGTGTCAGGGCCAACATTGTCCACAGTGCACCCACAATAGTCATAGCCAGTCATTGGTGGTAATCCCTTTCAAAAACAGTCATAACTCAGTGAAAAGACAAGAGTATATGCAGCCCCCACAGGAATGCCCAGTTCTGGTGATCAGGGGGATTGTGCTAGGCCCTATAGAACACCTATACAAGGCCACTATTTTCAACACCAAGAGATGTAGCTGACCTACCAAGAACAAACAAAGACAGTAAGACACAAAGAGACAGAGCAATATATTCCAAATTAAAGGACAAGGCAAAACCTCAGAAAAATAACTAAATGAAATGGAAATAAGCATTCTACATAATTAAGATTTCAAAGTAATAGTCAAAAAGATGCCCTGAATTCAGGAAAAGAAGGATGAACATAGTCACAAAGAGATACAAAATATTTTTTTAAAATGTCAAACAGAGATGAAGAATACAACGGAAATGAAAAATACACTAGAGGAAATCAACAGCAGATCAGAAGACAGAGAAGAGATCACTGATCAGGAATATAGGGAGTGGAAATCATTCATAGAAAGTAAATGGCAAAAAGATAAAAGAATTTAAACAATGAGGATAGGTTAAGGGACCTCTCAGACAACATCAATCACACTAACAATCACATCATATGGAACCCAAGAAAAGTCAAACAGAAAGGCACAAAAAATATATGTGAAGAAATAACAATTGAAAACTTCCTTAACCTGAGGAAGAAAACAGAAATCTAGGTCTAGGAAGCAGAGAGGCTCAAATAAGATGAGCCTCAGAAGGTCTATACCAAAACACATAACAATTAAATTATCAAATATTAATTATAAAGATAGAGTCTTAAAAGCAGCAAGGAAGATATAATAGATGCACCAAAAATAAAGAGAAAAAATCAAAGCACAAGATTAAATAAAGTTATCAATCATAAGCAAAGAGAGGAAAAGGAACAGAGAACTACAAAACAACCAGAAAACAATTAACAAAATGACAATAAGTTCATGAATGCCAATAATTATTTTAAATGAAAATCATCTAAATACTTCCCTCAAAAAATGTAGGGTGAGTGAAGGCTTAAAAAAAAAAACAAAGACCAATCTGTATGCTGCCTATAAGAAACTCATTCCAAACTTAAAAACACAGACTAAAAGTGAAAAGGTAGAAAAAGATATTATATGCAAATGGAGGCAAAAAATAAAGCTAGGGTAGCAATACTTATAACAGACAAATAGACTTCAAAGACTATAATGGACTACAAAAGACTGTAATAAGACAGACAAAGAAGACCATTATATAACAATAAATGCATCAAGCCAAAAAGAGGATTTAATTATTATAAATAACTATGAACCCAATATAGTTAACAGCTTAAAGGGAGAAACTGACAGCAATACAAGGATAGTAGGGGATTTTAACACCCCACTTTTATCAATGACTAGATCATCCACACAGAAAGTCAGCAAAGAACCAGTGGCTCTGAATGACACATGAGATCAGAAGAACTTAACAGAGATATAACTGAACATAATAAAAAAAAGTTGCTTTGTTAACTTATAAATGATATTCAAACATGTTAGGGTTTGTTGGGACTTTGTTTCAAATGAAGTAGGAATACCTTGTATATTTGACATTCTCCACACTCAGACATTAAAGTAGATTACATTAAAAGAAAAAAAAAAGATATGTACAGAACATTTCATCAAAAGACAGCAGTAAACATATTCTTTATAGGTACACATGGAACATTCTCCAGCATAGATCACATGTTAGGCCACAAAACAAGACTCAATAAATTGAAAAAAGATTAAAATCATATCAAGCATTTCCAACCACAAACATATGAAACTAAAAATCAATTTCAAGCGAAAAAAACTGGGAAAAAACCGACAAATACATGCAGTCTAAACAAATGCTACCAAACAGCCAATGAGTCAGCACAGAAAGGATGAAGAAAAAAAAAAACATCTGGAGACAAATGTAAATGGAAACACTATTATTCAAAATCTTTGGGATCTATCAAAGGTTGTTCCAAGAATGAAGTTTATAGTGACAGGCCTACTTCAAGAAACAATAATCTCAAACAACCTAACTTCATACTTGAATAAGCTAGAAAAAGAACAAAACACAGAGTTCATAGAAGGAAGAAAATAAAGATCAGAGTAGAAATAAGTGAAATAGAGACAAGAAAACAGAAAAAAAAAGAAACTAAAAGCTGTTTCCTTTATAAAATAAACAAAATTAATAAACCTTTTGACAGACTCATCAAGAAAAAAAGAGGACTCAAAATCAGAAATAAAAGAGAGGAATTACATCTCACACCACAGGAATACAGAGGATTATAAAAGGGACACCTAGGTGGCTCAGTCAGTTAAGCGTCCATCTTTGGCTCAGGTCAGGATTCCAGGGTCCTGGGATCAAGTCCTACATTGGGCTCTCTGCTCCATGGGGAGCCTGTTTCTTCCTCTGCCTGTTGCTCCCTCTGCTTATGCCCTCTCTCTCTCTCTCCTTCTCTGACAAATAAATAAAATCTATTTCAAAAAAACAAAGGATTATAAAGACTATTAAGACAAACAATATGCTAACAAATTGGACAACCTAGATAAATTCCTAGAAACTACAATCTTCTAAGGCTAAATCAGGAAGAATTAGAAATTCTAAATTCCTGATAGCTAGGAATGAAATTGAGTCAGTTATCAAAACACAAAGAAGAAAAGTCAAGGACCAAATGTATTCACACGTGAATTCTACTAAGCATTTCAAGGAGAGTTAATACCTATCCTTCTTAACTATTCCAAACAATTTAAGAGGAATATGATGTTTCCAAATCCATTTTATGAGACCAGCATTACCCTGATACCTAACATCAAAGACATTTAAAAACAAGAAAATTAAATTACAATATCCCTGATTAACATAGATATAAAATATTCCACAAAATATTAAAATCCAAATTCAACAATACATTAAAAGTGGAACCAAGTGGGATTTATTCCAGGAATGCAAGGAAAATTTGATATCTACAAGACAATATAATACACCACATTAACCAAACGAAGTATAAAAATCATATAATTGTATCAACAGATGCTGAAAAAGCACTTGACAAAATTCAACATCCATTTATGATTTTAAAAAAACCTCTCAACAAATTAGAGAGAGAAAGAAGAGTGAGAGAGAACATTTCTCAACATAATAAAGCCCTCATATGACAAACAGAGCTAACATCATATGGAATGGTGAAAAGTTAAAAACTTTTCCTCTAAGATCAGGAACAAGAGAAGAAGGCCCATTCCTGCCACTTTTATTCAACATACTACTGGAAGTCCTAGCCCTAGCAATTAAACAAAACATAAAAGATGTCCAAGTTGGAAAGAAAAAGTAAAATTGTCACTATTTGCAGATAAGATGTCACCATATACAGACTTGACCAAAAATCTATTAGAATAAATGAATTCAATAGAGTTTCGGGAACACAAAATTAATATGTATAAATCTGTTGCATTTCTATATACTAATAATGAAGTAGCAAAAAGAGACATTAAGGAAATAATACATTGTATGATTGCATTGAAAAGAATAAAATACCTAAGAATAAATTGAATTAATGTGAAAGACCTGTAATTTGAAAACTATAAGATATAAAGAAAAGAAATTCAAGATGACACAAATAAATAAAATTATATACCATTCTTATGGATTATGAAAATTAATATCACTATAATGTTCATACAACCCAAAGCAACCTACAAATTCAATGCAATCCCTATCAAAATATAAACAACATTTTTCACAGAACTTTAACAAATCATCTTAATATGTGTATGGAACCACAAAGAACTCATGAATAGCTAAATTAATCTTGAAAAAGAACAAAGATGGAGGTATCACAATCCTAGATTTCAAATTATACTACCAAGCTACAGTAATAAAAACCCCATGGTACTGACACAGAAATGAACACAGAGACCAATGGAACAAAAAAGAAAGCTTAGAAATAAAACCATTCTTTTTAAAAAAATATTTTATTTATTTATTTGACAGAGATCACAAAAGACTGTAGTAGTAGGCAGAGAGGCAGGCAGAAAGTGGGGTGCGGGGTGGGAAGAAGGCTCCCTACTGAGCAGAGAGCCCAATGTGGGGCTCGATGTGGGGCTCGATCCCAGGACCCTGGGATTATGACCTGAGCCGAAGGCAGAGGCTTAACCCACTGAGCCATCCAGGCACCCCGAAATAAAACCATTATTAAGTGGTCAAGTAATCTATGGCCAAGGAAGCAACAATATACAATGGGGAAAAAGAAATTCTCTTCAATAAATGATGTTAGAAAAACTGGACAGCTATATGCCAAAGAATGATGCTGGACCACTTTCTTACATACATACAAAAATAAACTTAAAATGGATGAAAATTCTAATTTTAAGACCAGAAACCATAAGACTCCTAGAAAAAATTTAGGCAGTAAGCTATTTGGCATTATATAGCAATATTTTGGAGGAGGAGGGTCCTGTCTTTTCAAGGAACAATAAAAGCAAAAATACACAAACAGGAGATGCCTGCATAGTTCAGTCGATTAAGCAGTTAAGCTGCTGCCTTCTGCTCTGGTAAGGATCCCAGGGTCCTGAGATCGAGTTCCACATCAGTCTCCTTGCTCAGAAGGGAGCCTACTTCTCTCTCTGCTTCTGCCTGACACTCTTCCTGCTTGCGTTCTCTCTCTCTGACAAACAAATAAGTAAATAAAATCTTTTAAAAAAATACAGAAATGGAACTACAACTACATTGAAATAAAAAGCTTTTCCTAGCCAAGGAAGTGATCAGCAAAATAAAAGGCAACCTACTGAATGGGAAGAGTTATTTGCAAATGATATATCTGATGTGAGTTAATAGCTAGAATGTATAAAGAACACATACAACTCAACACCAAAAAAACAAACAAACAAAAAATAATCTGGTTAAAAAGTGAACAGAAAGACAACTATCATATGATCTCCCTGATATGAGGAAGTGGTGATGCAACATGGGGGCTCAAGTGGGTAGGAGAAGAATCCATGAAACAAGATGGGATAGGGAGGGAGACAAACCATAAGTGACTCTTAATCTCACGAAACAAACTGAGGGTTGCTGGGGGGAGGGGAGTTGGGAGAAGGAGGGTAGGGTTATGGACATTGGGGAGGGTATGTGCTTTTGGGTAAATTGGAAGGGGAGGTGAACCATGAGAGACTATGGACTCTGAAAAACAATCTGAGGGGTTTGAAGTGGCGGGGGGGTGGGAGGTTGGGGTACCAGGTGGTGGGTATTATAGAGGGCACGGCTTGCATGGAGCACTGGGTGTGGTGAAAAAATAATGAATACTGTTTTTCTGAAAAAAAAATAAACTGGAAAAAAAAAGTGAAGAAAAAAAAAAAAGTGAACAGAGGACCTGAATAGACATTTTCCAAAGAAGATAAACAGATGGCTAACATACATATGAAAAGATGCTCGACATCACTAATCATCAGGGAAATGCAAATCAAAACCACAATGAGGGGTGCTTATGTGGCCCAGTCAGTTAATCATCTGCCTTTGGCTCAGGTCATGATCACATGATCCTGGGATCAAGCTCCGTATCAGGCTCCCCGCTCAGCAGAGAGTCTGCTTCTCCCTCTTCCTCTGCCCTTCCCCCTGTTCTTGTTCTCTCTCTCACTCTCTCAAATAAGTAAAATCTGTAAAATAAATAAATAACTGTAAAATATATTATCTCACACTAGTCAGAATGACCACTATCAAAAAGACAAGACACACAAGTGTCTATGTCAAGAAATAGGAACCCTGATGTCCTGTTGACATGAATGAAATTTGGTGCAGTCACTGTGGAAAATAGTATGAAGATTCCTCAAAATATTAAAAATAAAAATACCGTATGATCCAGTAATTCTATTGCTGGGTATTTACCCAACAAAAATGAAAACACTAGTTTGAAGTTAGATGCACTCCTATGTTTATTGCAGTATTATTTAAGATAGCTAAGATATGAAAGTGATCTAAATGTCCACTCATATATAAATGGATAAAGAAGATGAAATGACATATTATAGCAAATGACATATTAGCTATAACAAAGGATGAAGTCTTAACATCATGACAACATGCATGGACCTAGAGGGTATTATGCTAAATGAAGTAAGTCAAATAAGAGAAAGACAAATACAACAATCTCATATGTGGAATCTGAAAAACAAAACAAACATACAAAACAGAAACAGACTCACAAATACAGAGAACTGGTGATTGCCAGTAGGCAGTGTTGTAAGGGGATGGGTGAAATGGGTGAAGGGGATTAAGAGGTACAAATTTACAGTTATTAAATAAATAAGCCACAGGGATTAAAAGTACAGCAGAGGGAATATAGTAACATTGTAATAAATTTGCATGGTGAGAGATATCAGCTACACTTCTGGTGAGCATTTTGCAGTGTATTTATGTGTCAAATCACTATGTTATACACCAAAAACTGATATAATACTGTATATTAACTGTACATCAACTGAAATATTTTTGAAGATAAAGATGCATGTGCACACAATAGAATACTACTCAACTATAAAGACATGAAATCTTTTCATTTGCAACCACACGAATGGACCTTGAGGGAACTGCTAAGTGAAATAACTCAGAGAAAAACAAATACCATAGGATTTCACTGGTATGTGGAATCTAAAAACCAAAACAAGTGGACAAACAAAACAAAACTTAGATACAGAGAAGGGAGTGAGGGTTGGTGGGTAAGGATGGTAGTTGTTGGACAGGTAAAATGGGTGAAGGAGGTCAAGATGTACAAATTTCTAATTATAAGTCATGGGGAAGTAATGTACACCATGGTGACTCTATTGAAAAATACAATAGTGCACATTTGAAAGTGACAAGGAAAGTAAATCCCAAAAGTTCTCATCCTAAGGGGAAAAAAATTTAACTTTGTATGGTAATGACTGGTAACTAGACACTGTGGTGACTATTTCACACTGTATATAAATACCAAATTATTACATTTCTTGAAACTTATAATGCTGTATGTTAATTATAGCTCAATAAAAAATCCATAGCCTTGAGTCATATCCTTATATGAAGAAATCACAATGATCTATTTTGAACTATATATATGTTGAAAGAAAATTAAATTCATTTAGTGGCAAACATTTCATGGAAAATTATAACTCATTTCAGGAAACAAGACAAAAATGACCAAATGCAAAGAAAAAAATTAAATACAAATGGAAAAGATAAAACCCATACTGACTTTAGCAAACACAGATTTTAAGGTAACTAGTATTAATATAGTCAATAAAATAAAGGAAAATCAGAGAATTTTTCTAAAGAGTTGAAATATATATAAAAATGAATCAAATAAGAATTCTGGAACAGAAATATACCACAACTAAAATTAAGAAATTAATAGGTGGGTTTAACCATGGAATAAACCATCTAGAATAAAACATGGGTGAATAAAACATGTATTATGTAAATACATAATAGAATAAAACATGTATTATGTGAATACAGAAAAGAACATGAGACTTAAGGGACATGATTTTTAAAAATCTTGTTTATACAAGGATAAAAGAGAATGGGGTACAATTGTTATAAATGTGGTGATTTTTTTTACCCTGTTTCATAAAATAACAGATAAGGCTCAAAGAGGTTAAATAATTTTTCCAAGGTAACATGAGATTAGCATCTCAAAAAATGTAGTTTCAAAACTAGGTCTTACTTCAAAGCCTATGCTCTTTTCTGTAAACCATAATACTGTAATACATTTGAAAGTGATCTTTGCAGTTCTGCACTCTACCAGACTTTCCTGATGTGTCATACTTTTAATCTGTACATGGAAAGATGCCCTAGGGTAAAAAGCACACACAGAGAAAGCATACCTCCCACTTGCCAAATTGTTCTTTGGCCTCTTAGAAGCATCCTGCCCCTCTCTTGCTGCTTTCCTATGTAATTTAGACCTAGCAAACCCTGTTGTCATTGAATCTTTTCAATATGCTTTAAACTAATGTCTTCAAGCTTGTTTGAGCTCAGATTCAACCCCTCCTACCCCACTGCACATACCTTTTAGGGGAGGCATGATCTAATATGTAAATAATATAGGATGAAGATTATACATTTATCTCCTAATCTATCTGGAGACCTTCCTTAATAACAACATCTTTCCCAGTATAATTGTGTTACTTTACTTCAGATAAGGAATTTGCAAACTTTTCCAGTAAGAAATTACTTTTCCAAGTATTATTTTATCTTGGGGTATAACAGAATGGTAGTTGTAGTGAGCATGGAAAGAAAAATACTGACTATAAAAGTTACTTAGGCAGGGGCCTATGGCTTTATGACTCTCCATTGAAAGTCATTATAATGGTTGGCAAGGGAAAATAAGGGAGATTTTTTTTTTTAAAGTCCAGCACCAAATTAGAACCAAATTAGACTCATAGATTGCAATTTATGTGATGGTTATGTTTCTCTCAGTTATATAACTGATAATATTATATAACTTATAATAACTTATATTATATTATATAACTTATATTATAACCTTACTGCATTTGTCTCTGTCCCACCCTAAATCTTCCATTGTAATTTTGCACAATCTTTACCTCTTCTGAAAAATCCATTTGAATAATAGAATATCTGAAGGTGTTTCTGTATTCCTATTACCTCTCTGTATTTACACACCCAGCCTTTGGATCCCTTTTAATGGATTAGTTTCAGAGAGGAAGAAATTATTTTAAAATATTGATAATGTGTCATAATTTTTTACATTTAAATATTTGAAATATTTCAAAAGAAATTTATTTACAGGGAGGCTTACATTTTTAAGTTCAATTATCACAAAACAATCCAAAACTTCAAATTAGTCACAAGAGAGAAAATATGGTATTGCCAACATGAGATTATGACAGAAATTCAGACTTAAAAGATGCAAGTGAAAACCTTTCCAGACAAGAGAAAAGTTAATATCCAAAGTCAAAAGAGGCAGTTGTCCCTCAAACATATTTTAAAAAATTTATCAGTCAGAAAAAGGAAAATAATTTTGAATGCATTGTAATCCACAGGAAAATCATGAGCAGAATCATTCAAATTGACTCCTACCTTTCAACTCATAAGACAAAATAATTATTAGTGATGAATAAAGTCACCTGTTTCAAATTAAACACAATGTCCTACTTAAGGTATATGCATATACACACATGCATGCACAGACACACACACATACACTAGTATGTAGCTTCAAAATTCTGATCCATCAATGATAGCAGTAGTGAGGGGTATAATATATGATTGAGTGGTTTGAACATTCAATGAACCATGTCATGATTTTTTATAAAAGAACCCCTCTACAATCCATTCTTTCAATTTAATTTATGTGCACTTCTTCAGTAAATGCACTAGTTTATACAAGTCTAGGAAACAAGCTCTTCTCAATCAACTTATAAGCATTCTGTACCCAACTTTCTTTGTATCTCTATTAACTCAAAGACAATAATATTTAGAAACAGCTATCTTTCAAGCCCCATGCTATCTATTGGGGGATAAAAAGAAAAAGGAGCTATGGGTGCTGCCAAAAAGGAGCCACAAGCCACTGAAATCTAGTGAATTCATCTTATTTGGAATTGAAGTCACACTAAGCTAGAAAACAGTTCAAGAAGATATTAAAACATAAAAGGAAACTTTCACTTTTGGAAATCTTTTGGGTTTCATGAATTGTGTCACAATTTGGTTTTTAAACAAGATATTCACAAGCTTCCAAGGTATGGTTTAGTGCAAGTTCATAGCATATTTTGTCATCTGAATTGCAGGGAAATACTTGATTCTTACTTTTTTCTCCAATCTATCATGGTAAAAGGCATTTGAAGGTGAATGACTTACATCATGAAAAAACGCAATTGTTCAGCAGACAGCTCTTTAATTATAAATCTTTAAATGTTGGGAGGACTGCATTTTACTTCACTTCCTTTCACACAATGACATATTTTAAAATACAATTTTTGTATTCTATAATTAAGAGAAGATATTGCTAAAGAAGGCCAAATGGCAAATTCTTTCATTTCAAGTGCACATAATGGTACATGTTTACATGTGGTCTTTTCCATAACATTTAAAACCATATTTATGCAGTGAAGATGGCAGAGTCTCTATTAAAAATATATTCTTTCTGCAGTATAGAACACTTTAACAAAGTAATGCTGGATATGTTTCAAGTCAGTAACTCTAATGGCATTCTTCAATTTCTCATATTACCAAGTCCTCAGAACAAAAGTGCCACTATCAATAGGGTGCAGATTTCCTCACTAACTCATTTTGATTTTCACTGAAACCTTTTCTTCATACTTACATGGACTCTCTAAAAAGTCTTCAAGCTTTTTAAATATTGGATGTGAAGACTAAAGCCAGAAGCTATTTATTTGGGAAATGAATTATCCTAATCTCTTGCAGCCATTTTCACGCTACAAAAATGTAGAAAAGAAATGAAGAATAACAACGGGAGGGACAAATGGGGAGTGACAAAACTGAAGCCCAGTTTGAAGGAGATAGTTTTAGATGTCTGAATGAGGATTTAACAGTAAGATTCAAGAGTGTTCAAAACTACGTGTCTAGGGTATAGCTGTTAAAATGTAATGCTCTTGCCTTGTAAAATTGGCTTAGAAATGTATAATATCAAAGTCTTGAAAATTCAGACCTATATGGGAAATGCATGTATTTCTAGTCGAAGTATCAAATGCTTTCCTCTAATCCCTCAATACACACTAATATGTTAATGTTAGGTCAGTAGTTCTCAGATTTCTGGTTGCATCAGAATCCCCTAGAGGGCTTGTTACAACATAATCTCCTTAGCTTCAGCCTCAGAGCTTCTGGTGTGGGATGGAGCCCAAGAATCTGAATTTCTAACAAATTCTCAGTCGTATTAATCTAGTAGGGCTTCCATAACAAAATACCAGTGACAGGGTGGATTAAGCAGCAGAAATTTATTTCTCACAGTTCTGAAGACTAGGCAGTCCAAATAAGGTAACCAGCAAGATAGGTTTCATTGTGAGTCCTCTTCTCTTGACTTATAGGCAGCTTGCATCTTGCTGTGTACTTATTTGACTACTTCTCCATGTGCATTTGGAGTGAGAGATCTCTCATATCTGTTCTTCATCTTGTAAGGTCACCAGTTCTATCAGATCAGGATTCCACCCTTATGACCTTTTTAAACCTTAATTGTCACTCTAAAGACCCGATCTCCAAATATAGTCACATTGGGGTTTAGGCCTTCAAGATATGAATTTTGGGGAAACATGGTTCAGCCTATAACATCAGGTGATGCTGTTGCCATGGTTTCAAAACCACACTTTGAGAACTAGTATGTTAAGGATTGTGATGAATATAAAAGTCTATTTGCAAAGGTTACTGCTTTCAATAAGTTTCAACTATGTTGAGGGACAAGTCAAATACACAAAATATTTGGAAACTAGAGACTCTGGACTCTGAGAAACAAACTGAGGGTTATAGAGGGGAGGGGTGTGGGTGGAGGGCGTAGCCAGGTGATGGGTATTAAGGAGGGCATGTGTTGTGATGAGCACTGGGTGTTACACGCAACTAAGGACTCGAACACTACATCAAAAACTAATGATACTATATGTTGCCTAAGTCAAAATAATAAAAAAAAATTATGTATGTGTCAAAACATAACACATATGGAAAAATCAGGTTATTAAGCTCTTTCTTGAGAACACATCACAGAGTTAGTAAAATATTCAATAGTGTTACCACAATCATCAAGATTTTGAGAAATGAATGTGGAAAACTACATTCTAGGTATAAGAAATTTAGAAAGAAAGAAAGTTTGGAATAAGTAAATTATACCTGGTCGGGGGGGAGTCGGGGAGAGGAGTTTTGTTGTCTGAAGAAATTTGTATGAAATGTGGTGTGAGATAAGGTTGGAAAATTGAATCGGACTACGAAAAGTAAGAATTATGGTCTCCAAAAATTCCAAAGAAAAATAAAACAAATTTAAATCAGAATCAACAGTGAAAACTGAGTAAGGATAATACCTTGATTGTACAGAGTAGTATCTAAATCTTACCTCCACTTATACTTTGAAGTATTTCAGGATTTTTAAAGACTTTAATTTCATAGAGCAGTTTAATATCACAATAAAATTGAAGGGGAAGTTAGAAATTTCTCCTATATGCCCCACCCTGAGACATATATGGCCTCCCTATTATCAATATTCCCCACCAGATTAAAATTTTGTTTTAAGTAATCTACATTGACACTATCACCTATAGACTGTAAGTTGCCTTGGAGTTCACTCTTTGTATTTTACATTGTATGGGTTTAGACAGATGTATATTAACATATCCTTCATTGTATCATTCAGAGTATTTTCACTGCCCCCAAATCCTATGTGTTCTATTCATCTCTCTACCCTACCACCCTGGGAAACTATGCACCTTTTTGTTGTTTCCAGAGTTTTGAATTTTCCAAAATGTCATAGCTTGTCAGATTGGCTTCTTTCACTTTGTAATATGTGCTTCAGATTCTTCCATGTCTCTTCATGGTTTGATAGTTCATCTTATTTCAGTACTTAGTAATATTCCACTGTCTAGAAGTATAATATTCATATATTTACCTACTGAAGTATATCTTGATTGCTTCCAACTTTTAGCAATTGCGAATAATGCTGCTATAAACATGTACATGCAAGTTTCTGTGTGGACAGGTTTTCAGTTCCTTTGGATAAATACAAGGGAGTACCATTGCTGGATCATATCCTAAGAGGACAATTAGTTTTATAAGAAACTGCCAAAGTATCTTCCAAAGTAGTTGACCGTTTTTCATTTCCATCAACAATGAATAAGAATTCCTGTTGCTCCACATCCTCAACAGCATTTGGTGTTGTCAGTGCTCCAGATTTGGGGCATTCTAACAGGTGTGCGATAGTATCGTCTTTTCAGTTGCATTGCCCTGATGACAGATGATGCTTATTTACCATCTGTATATCATCTTTGGTGTGGGGTCTACTAAGGTCTATAGCACATTTTTCATCAGGTTCTTCTCTTAATGTTCAGTTTTAAAAGTTCTTTGTATGGAGATTATGCTGAGTGAAATAAGTCAAGCAGAGAGAGTCAATTATCATATGGTTTCACTTACTTGTGGAGCATAACAAATAGCATGGAGGACAAGGGGAGTTAGGAGAAGGGAGTTGGGGTAAATTGGAAGGGGAGGTGAACCATGAGAGACTATGGACTCTGAAAAACAATCTGAGGGGTTTGAAGGGGTGGGGGGGTGGGAGGTTGGGGGAACCAGGTGGTGGGTATTAGAGAGGGCATGGATTGCATGGAGCACTGGGTGTGGTACAAAAACAATGAATACTGTTATGCTGAAAATAAATTAAAAATAAATTTTAAAAAAAGTTCTTTGTATAATTTAGGTAACAGTCCTTTATCATACTTATCTTTGCAAATATTTTCTGCCAATCTGTATCTTGCCTTTTTATTATCTTGACATAGTCTTTCACAGGACAGAAATTTTTAGTTTTTATAGCAGTCCAGCATATTAATTCTTTCTTTCATGGATTGAGTCTTTAGTGTTGTATCTAAAAAATCATTTCCATGTCCAAGGTCATTTGGATTTTCTCTTATGTTCTATCTGGGTGTTTCATAGTTTTTCATTTTATAATTAGGTCTGTGATTCAACTTAAATTTTTGTGAAAGATATAAGATCTGTGCCTAGATTTATTTTCTCCCATGTAGATGTCCTTTTGTTGTTGTACCAATCTTTGAAAAGATTATCTTTATTCCATTTTATTGTCTTTACTCCTTTGCCAAAGATCAGTTGACTATATTTTTTCAAGATTTATTTATTTATTTACTGGGGCAGATGAAGACGGATGGGGAGAGGGAGAGAATCTCTAGCAGACTCCCCACTGAACATAAATCCTGATGTGAGGCTTGATCCCAGGACTCTAAGACCAAAACTTGAGCCACAAATCAAGAGAGGGATGCTTAACCGACTGAGACACCCAGGCACCACCAGTTAATTATATTTATTTGGAACTATTTCTGAGCTACCTGTTCTGTACCACAGACATATTTTTCTATTCTCGTACCAGTACCACACGGTCATGATTACTATAACTTGATAGTAAATCTTTAAGTCAAATATGTCAATCCTCCAACTTTGTTCTTCTCTCTCAGTACTGTAACTTTCTCAGTCTTTTACCTCTCCATATGGACTTTCGAAACAGGTTACTTATATGCGTAAAATAAACTTTCAGAATTTTGATTGGAATTACAGTTGAATTGGAATTTTCACTGGAATCTATAGATCAAATTGGGAAGAACTGACTCTTAAAAATAAAGAGCCTTCCTACCCATGAAAATGGAGAATACTCTCTTTAGTTCTTTTTTGATTTTTTTCATCAGTTTTGTAGTTCTTCATACAAATATGACATGATATGTACAAGATATATAAATATTTCACTTTTGGGGATGGTAATGTAAATGGGCATTGTGATTTCACTTGTTCATTGATGTTTTGGGGGGTTTAAAAATTTTTGCCATTTATTTAAATTCAGTTAATTAACATATAGTGTACTGGTTTCTGAGTTAGAGGTCAGTGATTTATCATTTATGGGATTTTTAAAACTGCAAAATATTGGTGACCAATGACATTTATTACTTCTTAGAACCATAATGCATAAAAATCTTTAACTTCTGGCTTACCAACAATTTACAATCTTACTCCATATTAAAAATTAGATAATGCCAAACAGCAAAGTTCCAACTAATTATTGACAGAATTTTATCATTTCTTTCATGTATTCTGTGTATTTATTCACCATCATCAAAAAAATCACTTGCCAGAAATTAGCAGACACTTTAGTAATATATACAGCTTAATTCATGTAAGTTTAATTCTAAGTACTTTTAGTGTACACGAAATAGCATAAGATTGTATTTACTTCTTCTGTGTCCATCCTTAGTATAAAGAACATATATTATTTTCCCTATTGTATTTTTAATTGAATGAATGATATTTGTTTTTATAGTTATGACATATATATTTGGAATTTTTTTAGGTAAACCTGGAGAAAAATATGCTAACAGTTGCTAAGGACTGAATCAGTCAACTTAATTTTGCTCTTTGTTCATTTGGATTAATTAGAAGTAGATATATCTCAACTATTCCACTTTGTAATTAAAAAACAAAAATCTAATTCCCAAATGAATCCCAAGGCTTTTACTGAGACAAAGAGAACATAACGTTACTGTTAACGTACACTATTCATTTGCGTGCTCTGAAAAAAAAAAAAAGAAAACCTCATTTTCGAGGAGACATTTCACAACGCATGAAGAAAGCCTGTGTTTCTTGGCATTCCTCTTGTAATCTATTTCCTAGGGCATTTAACGTCCATAAATACAAGTTTCTAGTGAAGATGTTGTCATAAACATAATGTTTGTAAAGGGATCCACAATGGTATGAAAACGTATAGATGTTTATTCAATGTGAGAATACAACTGATGAGTTATTGGCGGAAAAAAGCACAGGGACTATTAGCCCTACAATGGTTTTTTATATTTATAAACTCCTTGGTACATGTAGTTATTTTTTTTCCACTCATAAACTCACATGCTACATTTTTAGTTCTCATTGGTTGAGTTTTATGTAATCCATTGTTCTTTTCAACCTCTAGGTTCTATTAATTTACTGTTTTCCAGTTTAACCGTATCATTTCATCTTCTGCTGTTTATAAAAAAATTTTACTGTTCTTAGTAATGTATATTTCATTCTATTTTTAACATTTTTGGAATTAATAAATTTTTACATGGGTCAAAAATTAAAATTTATATATAGAACAAGTTGTACAGTGAAAAATCTCCCTCCTTCCCATCTGGGTAACAACCCACTTTCTCCTCCTTGAGTAGTGGCTATTAATAATTCTTGGGTATCCTTCCAAATATTTAAAAACAAATGCTAGCCAATATGAAGATATATTATCCTCTCTCTATTCTAATAAAATAACTTCAATATACTGGTTTTCGGTTTGCTTTTACTTAGTATTTCTTGGAGATCTTTCTCTCACAATTTATAAAGAGTTTCTGTATTCTTTTAGATAGCTGTATTTTACTTACAGATTTACCATGATAAAATTAACCACTATTTTATTGATGGATATTCATGTTTTTCATTTTTGGTTTTAGTATTTTTTATAAACAATGGATGAGTAAAGTCTTTTCACATAGTGAATATACCTATAGGATAAATTCCAGAAAGGGAAATTGCTGGACCAGAGGGTATAATTCTGATAGATATTGTCAAATTCACTCCAGATAGCTCTAGAAATTATAATTCCAACCAGAACCATGTAAGTGCATATTTCCTTATAGTCTTGCCAGCACCCTGTGTATTGGCAATTTAAAAAAATTAAAACTGATAGGTGAAAAATATCTCAGCATTTTAATTTACATCTTTGAACAGTAAAAAAGAATGTCCCTATATATTTAAGATTCATTTGTATTTCCTATTTTGTAAATCATCTGTTTATGTCCATTAACCATTTTTGGGGGGTGGTTAAGTACTGAGATATTAAGGGGAATATCCTTTTTCTTGTGATACGAATTACAATTTTTTTCCATAGTCTGTTGTCTTTTGACTTTGCTGATGGTATTTTTTTGCTAGGCAGAAAAAATGTATATGTACCTGAATTATCAATCTTTCATACGTGGCTTCTAAATTTGCCGAAAATAGGAAGATTTTCCTCAATTCCTGATTGTACGAAAATTCTCCCAAATGTTTATCAAATTAGATTTTTGTTTTACTTTTTACCTTTAAGACTTTTTTTTCTTCTGGAAATTGGTGTGTAGTATGACACAGAGAGTTACTTCTTCCCCTACAAAATTACCCAGTGATCAAAACAGTATTTTTACTTCTTTTATTTTATACCAAATTCCTCCTGCATTTTTGCCATCCTTCCCAATTTCCAGGCTGTGTCTGGCTCCTCCAGTAATAAGCCAGGGAGGGAACAGGTGTAATTAGGGGTCCAGAAATTCTTCACTTGACTGGTATCCATGTGTCATGGGCTTTCCATGGTTGTGTCAAGTACTGAAGTCTGAGTCTATTTGGAAGGTTTTTTTTTTTTTTGTAGTTGTTCTCTAAGGAAATTATGTACTAACAATTCCCTTGAAATTCGTGAGGACTTGTCCACAGCTGTCAACTAAATATCTTTCCCATTGTTCTACACCATATTTCTGCTGAGGTTTTCTTCCTTGCCCATAATGCTCTAAAGTAAATTCTGAAATTCTCTTCCCCTTATGTTGCCCATATCTGTTCCTCTGATAATGTACATCAGTTAAAAAGCAGAACCTCTTTTTCAAAAAATCCTCTCTATTCCTCAATATACGTTTTGCTTAGTACATGTGCATCGGAAATTATAAGTAATATAACTCATTATTTTTAAATTTCTTTCTAAACCCCATATGTTCATTTTTTGTGACTTACCCTGAACATAACTGGCAGAGAACTTAAATAGTTCAATTTAATATCCTGTTATATAAACTATTTATCATGTTATTTCCTGTATTTCCTTTTTACATGTTTTTTCTAAACTTATTGCTATGTTTTAAATATTCTGTCATGACTGTGGTTTTCTTAATTCCATCTTCTATTTCTCTATTAGTTTCCCATGGCTGCTCTAAAAAATCACCACAAATTTAGTGGCTTAAAACAATACAGTTCCATTATCTTAAGTAAGGGCTAAATAAACTATAGCCATTATAATGTATGTTTTCTATTCTCAGACCTCTTCCACTTCAACTTCAATTCTTTCTTATGTTTGTGGAACTTTTGGTCACTTTTTTGCTTACCTTTAGTTCTCTTTGTTCTCTCTTTATGGAATTCTTATTATATATATATTGAATTTCCTGGATATGTCCTCCAGCTCTCTTATCTTTTTACTCATCACCTTGATTTCATTAACTTTTTCCTCTGACTTCTGAGAAAATGTCTCGGGTCAGTCTTTTAAATTAATTACATGAACTTTTTCAGTATGGACTTTATTGTTTACTGTCTGTTGCATTTTTAAATTTGATCAGCATGTCTACTGATCTGTAAAGGCTGAAAAAGATATGTTAAAATCTCACTGTGACTGCAGTTTTGTCAATTACTTTGAAAATAATATTTTGGATTTCTGATTGACTCCTTTCCACAGTTAAAATATGATAGTTCATTTTAAGGCTAAAAATAATAGATTTTGAAAAGTTTCTTCTGATTTTCAATAGGAGAATATGTTCTTGGGGTTATCAACACTGTAGAATATTTTTATCTTTTTTGTTTCACCTTGCTCCAGTCTCCTTCTTAAACTTTTTCATCCTTTTTTTAAAGGATTTTATTTTTTTTAAGATATTTTTTTATTTGACAGATGGAGATCACAAGTAGGTAGAGAAGCAGGCAGAGAGAGAGGAGGAAGCAGGCTCCCTGCTGAGCAGAGAGCCCGATGCGGGGCTTGATCCCAGGACCCTGGGATCATGACCTGGGCCAAAGGCAGAGGCTTTAACCCACTGAGCCACCCAGGCACCCCAACCTTTTTCGTCCTTCAAATTAAAGATAGATTTTACACGAAATCTTGTTTGTATATTCAAATGTTGTAGTACTGGACAAAGGAGAAAGAATAAAGTTCATATTTTGTTTTTATTTTGCTAAAGCGTGATTTTGAAAGCAAACATAGATTATTACTTTGTTGTACAGTTAATTTTCAGCATTTCATATATAGAAACATCGGGTGAAATTCCCTAAACCTTCTTGGGATCAAAATTCCCTTATTGCCAAAGCAAAACTTTGTTTCTTACCCTATCAAATCTGAGACTGGGAGCCCTATATTTGGCCAGAGCAGTAATAACCTTTAGAAATATGGAGGTAACTACCACACAGGGGCAGTATCTTTTATGTCCTGCTATGCATCCAGTGGGTAGCTGAGCATGAAGCTGAGTGCAAGTTACATTTCTTGTAGAACCTGACATTGACATTGTCTGGGTTGCTACAAGTGCTTCTCTGAGTGAGGTGAGTACCATCATCTATGAATGACATCTTGGACCACATGGACTTAACAGATACAGAATAATCCATCCCAAAATGGTGGAATGCACATCTATTCAAGTGCATGTGGAAACTTTTTGAGGAAAGATCACATGCTAAACCACAAAACAAGTCTCAGTAAACTTAAGAAGACTAAAATCCTATCAAACATCTTTTCTGATCACAATTGTACGAAACTAGAAAACAATTACAACAAAACTGGAAAAAACAAAAACATGTGGAAACTAAACAACATGCTACTTAATAATCAGTCAATGAAGAAATTAAAGAGGAAATCAAAAAGTATCTTAGACAAATGAAAATGGAAATGTAATGATAGAACATTTTAGGACAAAGCAAAAACACTTCCAGAGGGAAGTTCATAGCAGTACAGTACTCAAGAAACAAGAAAAATATCAAAATAATCTACCTGATATCTAAAGGAACTATAAAATAAAAATAAAGAACAAAGTCCAATTTTAGTAGAAGGAAGGAACCATGAAGATCAGAGCAGAAATAAATGAAATAGAGACTAAAAAGAAATTTTTAAAAATCAATGGAACTAAATTGATTCGCAAATCCTTTGAAAAGATAAATAAAACAGACAAACCTTTAGCCAGACCCACCAAGAAAAGGAAAGGAAGAGCCCCAATACATAAAATCAGATATCAAAGAGGAAAAATTACAACCAATAACACAAAAATACAAATGTTCATAAGTTAATACTATAAACAATTACATGTGAACAAATTAGACAACCTAGACTAAATTCCTAGGGAAAAAATCTTCCAAGACTAAGTCATGAAGAAATAGAAAATATGAATAGACTGATCACTAGTAATAAAATGGAATCAGTAATGAAAAACTCACAATCAAAAGTTTAGAAATAGATGATTTCAAAGGTGAATTCTACCAAAAGTTTAAAGATTTAAAACCTGTCCTTCTGCTGTTCAAAAATAATAATAATAATACAAGAGGAAGAAATGCTTCCAATACATTCTATGATCCTTGCATTATCCTGATACTATAATCGAAGACACTACACTACACTACACACACACACACACACACACACACACACAAAATAAACCAATATTCTTGATGAACATAGATGTAATAATTCTCAACAAAATACTAGCAGACCAAATTCAACAATACATTAAAAGGCTCATACATGACAACCAAGTAGGATTCATTCTAGGGATGCAAATGTGCTAACAGCCACAAATCAAAAAACGAGATACCCCATGTTAACAAAATATAGGACAAAAGTCATATGACCATCTAAACAGATACAGAAAAACCATTTGACAAAATTCAACACCCACCCATGATAAAATCTTTTAACGAACAGGGGACAGAGAGAATATACCTCATCATAATAAAGGCCATATATGACAAATCCACAGCTAACATAATACTCAGTGGTGAAAAACTGAGAGCTTTTCCTCTTAGAACAGAAAAAAGACGAAGTTGTCCATTCTCACCACTTTTTTTAAAAAAAGATTTTTATTTATTTGACAGACAGAGATCACAAGTAGGCAGAGAGGCAGGCAGAGAGAGAGGAAGGGAAGTAGGGTCCCTGCCAAACAGAGAGCCCGATGTGGGGCTCGATTCCAGGACCCTGAGATCATGACCTGAGCCAAAGGCAGAGGCCTTAACCCACTGAGCCATGCAGATGCCCCCATTCTCACCACTTTTATTCAACACAGTATTAGAATTCTTAGCCATAGTAATAAGCTAATAAAAAGAATAAAAAGCCACTCAAATTGATAAGTATCTGCCACTATTTGCAGATAACATGATACACAGAAAACCCTAAAGACTTCACCAAAAACCTATTAGAAGTAATAAATAAATTCAGTAATGTTTCAGGATACAAAATTAATACACAGAAATCTGTTGCAATTATATACACTAATAACAAGATAGCAGAAAAAGAAATTAAGAAAATAATCCAATTCATAATTGCATCAAAAAGAAGTATCTACGGATAAATTTAACCATGGGGTAAAAGACCTATACTCTGAAAATTACAGAACACTGATAGAAGAAATTGAAGACAAAAGAAATAAAGAGAAAGATATGCAGTGCTCATGGTTTAGAAGAAATAACATCATTCAATGTCCACATTACACAAAGCAATCTACAGATTCAATGCAATACCTATCAAATACCAATGGTATTTTTCAGAGAACTTCAACAAATGATCCTAAAATATGTACATACCCACAAAAGACCCCAAATACCCAAAGCAATCTTGAGAAAGAACAAAGCTAGAGGCATCATGCTTTCTGAATTCCAACTATACTAAAGTCATAGTAATCAAACTGTATGGTACTGGCATAAAAACAGACACATAGATCAATGGAACAGAACGGAGAACCCAGAAATAAACCCAAACCTATATGGTCAATTAATCTACAATAAAGGAGACAAGGCAAGTGCACACACTGGGGATAAGAGAAGCTTTTTAATAAACGGTGTTGAGAGAACTGGGCAGCACATGTAAAAGAATGAAACTGAACCACTTTCTTATACTATATATAAAAATAAACTTAACTGAATTAAAAACATAAATGTAAGACCTGAAATGGCAAAATTACTAGAGGAAAACATAGGCAGTAAGCTGTTTGACATTTTCTTAGCAGTATTTTTTTTTTGATCTATTGCCTCAGGAAAGCATAACAAAAGCAAAAATAAACAAATAGGACTATATCAAACTAAAAGGCTCTTGTACAGAGAAAGAAACCATCAATAA